>NC_136876.1:19117445-19373945 GCF_949152265.1 Phoxinus phoxinus | reverse complement strand
AAAAAACAAAAAAAAAACGATGACCCGGGACTTGAACTCTGGTCGTCAAAATTCAAAAAATGTTAAAAGTCAAAGCTTAGACCACTAGGCTATAGGGGACAAGTAAAAATCAACAGTTTGTTGAGTATTTGAACCTCACTGCTAAGAAACATGTGGGGGGGGGGAACGGAATCCGACGGCAAAAAACCAGCTGTCGGAATCCGTTCCCCCACCCTCATTATGAGAGGTTTTGATGAAGTGGCTTAAAAAAAGGCTGTTTCAATTTTTGTGTGGATGGAGCTTAACTGCCATCAGTTTAAAGAATATTGTTTTCCTTTTAAACATGATAGGACAGTATGAAAAAAAAAACAAAAAAAAAAACGATGACCCGGGACTTGAACTCTGGTCGTCAAAATTCAAAAAATGTTAAATGTCAGAGCTTAGACCACTAGGCTACAGGGGACAAATGGAAAACAACAGTTTGTTGATTATTTGAACCTCAATGCTAAGAAACATGAGAGGGGGGGGGGAACGGAATCCGACGGCAAAAAAACAGCTGTCGGAATCCGTTCCCCCACCCTCATTATGAGAGGTTTTGATGAAGTGGCTTAAAAAAAGGCTGATTCAATTTTTGTGTGGATGGAGCTTAACTGCCATCAGTTTAAAGAATATTTTTTGCCTTTTAATCATGATAGGACAGTATGAAAAAAAAAAAAAAAAAAAAAAAAACGATGACCCGGGACTTGAACTCTGGTCGTCAAAATTCAAAAAATGTTAAAAGTCAAAGCTTAGACCACTAGGCTATAGGGGACAAGTAAAAATCAACAGTTTGTTGAGTATTTGAACCTCACTGCTAAGAAACATGAGAGGGGGGGGGGAACGGAATCCGACGGCAAAAAACCAGCTGTCGGATTCCGTTCCCCCACCCTCATTATGAGATGTTTTGATGAAGTGGCTTAAAAAAAGGCTGATTCAATTTTTGTGTGGATGGAGCTTAACTGCCATCAGTTTAAAGAATATTTTTTTGCCTTTTAATCATGATAGGACAGTATGAAAAAAAAACAAAAAAAAAACGATGACCCGGGACTTGAACTCTGGTCGTCAAAATTCAAAAAATGTTAAAAGTCAAAGCTTAGACCACTAGGCTATAGGGGACAAGTAAAAATCAACAGTTTGTTGAGTATTTGAACCTCACTGCTAAGAAACATGTGGGGGGGGGGGGAACGGAATCCGACGGCAAAAAAACAGCTGTCGGAATCCGTTCCCCCACCCTCATTATGAGAGGTTTTGATGAAGTGGCTTAAAAAAAGGCTGATTCAATTTTTGTGTGGATGGAGCTTAACTGCCATCAGTTTAAAGAATATTGTTTTCCTTTTAAACATGATAGGACAGTATGAAAAAAAAAAACAAAAAAAAAAACGATGACCCGGGACTTGAACTCTGGTCGTCAAAATTCAAAAAATGTTAAATGTCAGAGCTTAGACCACTAGGCTACAGGGGACAAATGGAAAACAACAGTTTGTTGATTATTTGAACCTCAATGCTAAGAAACATGAGAGGGGGGGGGGAACGGAATCCGACGGCAAAAAAACAGCTGTCGGAATCCGTTCCCCCACCCTCATTATGAGAGGTTTTGATGAAGTGGCTTAAAAAAAGGCTGATTCAATTTTTGTGTGGATGGAGCTTAACTGCCATCAGTTTAAAGAATATTTTTTGCCTTTTAATCATGATAGGACAGTATGAAAAAAAAAAAAAAAAAAAAAAAAACGATGACCCGGGACTTGAACTCTGGTCGTCAAAATTCAAAAAATGTTAAAAGTCAAAGCTTAGACCACTAGGCTATAGGGGACAAGTACAAAACAACAGTTTGTTGAGTATTTGAACCTCACTGCTCAGAAACATGAGAGGGGGGGGAACGGAATCCGACGGCAAAAAACCAGCTGTCGGAATCCGTTCCCCCACCCTCATTATGAGAGGTTTTGATGAAGTGGCTTAAAAAAAGGCTGATTCAATTTTTGTGTGGATGGAGCTTAACTGCCATCAGTTTAAAGAATATTTTTTGCCTTTTAATCATGATAGGACAGTATGAAAAAAAAAAAAAAAAAAAAAAAAACGATGACCCGGGACTTGAACTCTGGTCGTCAAAATTCAAAAAAATTTAAAAGTCAAAGCTTAGACCACTAGGCTATAGGGGACAAGTACAAAACAACAGTTTGTTGAGTATTTGAACCTCACTGCTAAGAAACATGAGAGGGGGGGGGGGGGAACGGAATCCGACGGCAAAAAAACAGCTGTCGGAATCCGTTCCCCCACCCTCATTATGAGAGGTTTTGATGAAGTGGCTTAAAAAAAGGCTGATTCAATTTTTGTGTGGATGGAGCTTAACTGCCATCAGTTTAAAGAATATTTTTTGCCTTTTAATCATGATAGGACAGTATGGAAGAAAAAAAAACTAAAAAAAAAAAAAAAACGATGACCCGGGACTTGAACTCTGGTCGTCAAAATTAAAAAAATGTTAAATGTCAGAGCTTAGACCACTAGGCTACAGGGGACAAATGGAAAACAAAAGTTTGTTGAGTATTTGAACCTCAATGCTAAGAAACATGAGAGGGGGGGGGAACGGAATCCGACGGCAAAAAACCAGCTGTCGGAATCCGTTCCCCCACCCTCATAATTAGAGGTTTTGATGAAGTGGCTTAAAAAAAGGCTGATTCAATTTTTGTGTGGATGGAGCTTAACTGCCATCAGTTTAAAGAATATTTTTTGCCTTTTAATCATGATAGGACAGTATGAAAAAAACAACAACAAAAAAACGATGACCCGGGACTTGAACTCTGGTCGTCAAAATTCAAAAAATGTTAAAAGTCAAAGCTTAGACCACTAGGCTATACGGGACAAGTACAAAATAAAAGTTTGTTGAGTATTTGAACCTCACTGCTAAGAAACATGAGAGGGGGGGGAACGGAATCCGACGGCAAAAAAACAGCTGTCGGAATCCGTTCCCCCACCCTCATTATGAGAGGTTTTGATGAAGTGGCTTAAAAAAAGGCTGATTCAATTTTTGTGTGGATGGAGCTTAACTGCCATCAGTTTAAAGAATATGTTTTGCCTTTTAATCATGATAGGACAGTATGGAAGAAAAAAAAACTAAAAAAAAAAAAAAAACGATGACCCGGGACTTGAACTCTGGTCGTCAAAATTCAAAAAATGTTAAATGTCAGAGCTTAGACCACTAGGCTATAGGGCACATGTACAAAACAACAGTTTGTTGAGTATTTGAACCTCACTGCTAAGAAACATGAGAGGGGGGGGAACGGAATCCGACGGCAAAAAAACAGCTGTCGGAATCCGTTCCCCCACCCTCATTATGAGAGGTTTTGATGAAGTGGCTTAAAAAAAGGCTGATTCAATTTTTGTGTGGATGGAGCTTAACTGCCATCAGTTTAAAGAATATTTTTTGCCTTTTAATCATGATAGGACAGTATGGAAGAAAAAAAAAACAAAAAAAAAAAAAAAACGATGACCCGGGACTTGAACTCTGGTCGTCAAAATTCAAAAAATGTTAAAAGTCAAAGCTTAGACCACTAGGCTATAGGGGACAAGTAAAAATCAACAGTTTGTTGAGTATTTGAACCTCACTGCTAAGAAACATGTGGGGGGGGGGGGAACGGAATCCGACGGCAAAAAACCAGCTGTCGGAATCCGTTCCCCCACCCTCATTATGAGAGGTTTTGATGAAGTGGCTTAAAAAAAGGCTGTTTCAATTTTTGTGTGGATGGAGCTTAACTGCCATCAGTTTAAAGAATATTGTTTTCCTTTTAAACATGATAGGACAGTATGAAAAAAACAAAAACAAAAAAAAACGATGACCCGGGACTTGAACTCTGGTCGTCAAAATTCAAAAAAATTTAAAAGTCAAAGCTCAGACCACTAGGCTATAGGGGACAAGTACAAAACAACAGTTTGTTGAGTATTTGAACCTCACTGCTCAGAAACATGAGAGGGGGGGGAACGGAATCCGACGGCAAAAAACCAGCTGTCGGAATCCGTTCCCCCACCCTCATTATGAGAGGTTTTGATGAAGTGGCTTAAAAAAAGGCTGATTAAATTTTTGTGTGGATGGAGCTTAACTGCCATCAGTTTAAAGAATATTTTTTGCCTTTTAATCATGATAGGACAGTATGAAAAAAACAACAAAAAAAAAAAACGATGACCCGGGACTTGAACTCTGGTCGTCAAAATTCAAAAAATGTTAAAAGTCAAAGCTTAGACCACTAGGCTATAGGGGACAAGTACAAAACAACAGTTTGTTGAGTATTTGAACCTCACTGCTCAGAAACATGAGAGGGGGGGGAACGGAATCCGACGGCAAAAAACCAGCTGTCGGAATCCGTTCCCCCACCCTCATTATGAGAGGTTTTGATGAAGTGGCTTAAAAAAAGGCTGATTAAATTTTTGTGTGGATGGAGCTTAACTGCCATCAGTTTAAAGAATATTTTTTGCCTTTTAATCATGATAGGACAGTATGAAAAAAAAAAAAAAAAAAAAAAAAAACGATGACCCGGGACTTGAACTCTGGTCGTCAAAATTCAAAAAAATTTAAAAGTCAAAGCTTAGACCACTAGGCTATAGGGGACAAGTAAAAATCAACAGTTTGTTGAGTATTTGAACCTCACTGCTAAGAAACATAAGAGAGGGGGGGGGGGGGGGGGGAACGGAATCCGACGGCAAAAAACCAGCTGTCGGATTCCGTTCCCCCACCCTCATTATGAGAGGTTTTGATGAAGTGGCTTAAAAAAAGGCTGATTCAATTATTGTGTGGATGGAGCTTAACTGCCATCAGTTTAAAGAATATTTTTTGCCTTTTAATCATGATAGGACAGTATGAAAAAAAAAAAAAAAAAAAAAAACGATGACCCGGGACTTGAACTCTGGTCGTCAAAATTCAAAAAATGTTAAAAGTCAAAGCTTAGACCACTAGGCTATAGGGGACAAGTAAAAATCAACAGTTTGTTGAGTATTTGAACCTCACTGCTAAGAAACATGTGGGGGGGGGGAACGGAATCCGACGGCAAAAAACCAGCTGTCGGAATCCGTTCCCCCACCCTCATTATGAGAGGTTTTGATGAAGTGGCTTAAAAAAAGGCTGTTTCAATTTTTGTGTGGATGGAGCTTAACTGCCATCAGTTTAAATAATATTGTTTTCCTTTTAAACATGATAGGACAGTATGAAAAAAAAAAAAAAAAAAAAACGATGACCCGGGACTTGAACTCTGGTCGTCAAAATTCAAAAAATGTTAAAAGTCAAAGCTTAGACCACTAGGCTATAGGGGACAAGTACAAAACAACAGTTTGTTGAGTATTTGAACCTCACTGCTAAGAAACATGAGAGGGGGGGGGGAACGGAATCCGACAGCAAAAACCAGCTGTCGGAATCCGTTCCCCCACCCTCATTATGAGAGGTTTTGATGAAGTGGCTTAAAAAAAGGCTGATTCAATTTTTGTGTGGATGGAGCTTAACTGCCATCAGTTTAAAGAATATTTTTTGCCTTTTAATCATGATAGGACAGTATGAAAAAAAAAAAAAAAAAAACGATGACCCGGGACTTGAACTCTGGTCGTCAAAATTCAAAAAATGTTAAAAGTCAAAGCTTAGACCACTAGGCTATAGGGGACAAGTACAAGACAAAAGTTTGTTGAGTATTTGAACCTCACTGCTAAGAAACATGAGAGGGGGGGGAACGGAATCCGACGGCAAAAAACCAGCTGTCGGAATCCGTTCCCCCTCCCTCATTATGAGAGGTTTTGATGAAGTGGCTTAAAAAAAGGCTGATTCAATTTTTGTGTGGATGGAGCTTAACTGCCATCAGTTTAAAGAATATTTTTTGCCTTTTAATCATGATAGGACAGTATGAAAAAAAAAAAAAAAAAAAAAAAACGATGACCCGGGACTTGAACTCTGGTCGTCAAAATTCAAAAAATGTTAAAAGTCAAAGCTTAGACCACTAGGCTATAGGGGACAAGTACAAAACAACAGTTTGTTGAGTATTTGAACCTCACTGCTCAGAAACATGAGAGGGGGGGGAACGGAATCCGACGGCATAAAACCAGCTGTCGGAATCCGTTCCCCCACCCTCATTATGAGAGGTTTTGATGAAGTGGCTTAAAAAAAGGCTGATTCAATTTTTGTGTGGATGGAGCTTAACTGCCATCAGTTTAAAGAATATTTTTTGCCTTTTAATCATGATAGGACAGTATGAAAAAAAAAACAAACAAAAAAAAAAAACGATGACCCGGGACTTGAACTCTGGTCGTCAAAATTCAAAAAAATTTAAAAGTCAAAGATTAGACCACTAGGCTATAGGGGACAAGTACAAAACAACAGTTTGTTGAGTATTTGAACCTCACTGCTAAGAAACATGAGAGGGGGGGGAACGGAATCCGACGGCAAAAAACCACCTGTCGGAATCCGTTCCCCCACCCTCATTATGAGAGGTTTTGATGAAGTGGCTTAAAAAAAGGCTGATTCAATTTTTGTGTGGATGGAGCTTAACTGCCATCAGTTTAAAGAATATTTTTTGCCTTTTAATCATGATAGGACAGTATGGAAGAAAAAAAAACTAAAAAAAAAAAAAAAACGATGACCCGGGACTTGAACTCTGGTCGTCAAAATTCAAAAAATGTTAAATGTCAGAGCTTAGACCACTAGGCTACAGGGGACAAATGGAAAACAACAGTTTGTTGATTATTTGAACCTCAATGCTAAGAAACATGAGAGGGGGGGGGGAACGGAATCCGACGGCAAAAAACCAGCTGTCGGAATCCGTTCCCCCACCCTCATTATGAGAGGTTTTGATGAAGTGGCTTAAAAAAAGGCTGATTCAATTTGTGTGGATGGAGCTTAACTGCCATCAGTTTAAAGAATATTTTTTGCCTTTTAATCATGATAGGACAGTATGAAAAAAAGGAAAAAAAAAACGATGACCCGGGACTTGAACTCTGGTCGTCAAAATTCAAAAAATGTTGAAAGTCAGAGCTTAGACAACTAGGCTATAGGGGACAAGTACTAAACAATAGTTTGTTGAGTATTTGAACCTCACTGCTAAGAAACATGAGAGGGGGGGGGGAACGGAATCCGACGGCAAAAAACCAGCTGTCGGAATCCGTTCCCCCACCCTCATTATGAGAGGTTTTGATGAAGTGGCTTAAAAAAAGGCTGATTCAATTTTTGTGTGGATGGAGCTTAACTGCCATCAGTTTAAAGAATATTTTTTGCCTTTTAATCATGATAGGACAGTATGAAAAAAAAAAAAAAAAAAAAAAAAAACGATGACCCGGGACGTGAACTCTGGTCGTCAAAATTCAAAAAATGTTAAAAGTCAAAGCTTAGACCACTAGGCTATAGGGGACAAGTAAAAATCAACAGTTTGTTGAGTATTTGAACCTCACTGCTAAGAAACATGAGAGGGGGGGGGGAACGGAATCCGACGGCAAAAAAACAGCTGTCGGAATCCGTTCCCCCACCCTCATTATGAGAGGTTTTGATGAAGTGGCTTAAAAAAAGGCTGATTCAATTTTTGTGTGGATGGAGCTTAACTGCCATCAGTTTAAAGAATATGTTTTGCCTTTTAATCATGATAGGACAGTATGAAAAAAAAAACAAAAAAAAAACGATGACCCGGGACTTGAACTCTGGTCGTCAAAATTCAAAAAATGTTAAAAGTCAAAGCTTAGACCACTAGGCTATAGGGGACAAGTACAAAACAACAGTTTGTTGAGTATTTGAACCTCACTGCTCAGAAACATGAGAGGGGGGGGAACGGAATCCGACGGCAAAAAAACAGCTGTCGGAATCCGTTCCCCCACCCTCATTATGAGAGGTTTTGATGAAGTGGCTTAAAAAAAGGCTGATTCAATTTTTGTGTGGATGGAGCTTAACCGCCATCAGTTTAAAGAATATTTTTTGCCTTTTAATCATGATAGGACAGTATGAAAAAAAAAAAAAAAAAAAAAACGATGACCCGGGACTTGAACTCTGGTCGTCAAAATTCAAAAAATGTTAAAAGTCAAAGCTTAGACCACTAGGCTATACGGGACAAGTACAAAACAAAAGTTTGTTGAGTATTTGAACCTCACTGCTAAGAAACATGAGAGGGGGGGGAACGGAATCCGACGGCAAAAAAACAGCTGTCGGAATCCGTTCCCCCACCCTCATTATGAGAGGTTTTGATGAAGTGGCTTAAAAAAAGGCTGATTCAATTTTTGTGTGGATGGAGCTTAACTGCCATCAGTTTAAAGAATATGTTTTGCCTTTTAATCATGATAGGACAGTATGGAAGAAAAAAAAACTAAAAAAAAAAAAAAAACGATGACCCGGGACTTGAACTCTGGTCGTCAAAATTCAAAAAATGTTAAATGTCAGAGCTTAGACCACTAGGCTATAGGGGACAAGTACAAAACAACAGTTTGTTGAGTATTTGAACCTCACTGCTAAGAAACATGAGAGGGGGGGGAACGGAATCCGACGGCAAAAAACCAGCTGTCGGAATCCGTTCCCCCACCCTCATTATGAGAGGTTTTGATGAAGTGGCTTAAAAAAAGGCTGATTCAATTTTTGTGTGGATGGAGCTTAACTGCCATCAGTTTAAAGAATATGTTTTGCCTTTTAATCATGATAGGACAGTATGAAAAAACAAACAAAAAAAAAACGATGACCCGGGACTTGAACTCTGGTCGTCAAAATTCAAAAAATGTTAAATGTCAGAGCTTAGACCACTAGGCTATAGGGGACAAGTACTAAACAATAGTTTGTTGAGTATTTGAACCTCACTGCTAAGAAACATGAGAGGGGGGGGGGAACGGAATCCGACGGCAAAAAACCAGCTGTCGGAATCCGTTCCCCCACCCTCATTATGAGAGGTTTTGATGAAGTGGCTTAAAAAAAGGCTGATTCAATTTTTGTGTGGATGGAGCTTAACTGCCATCAGTTTAAAGAATATTTTTTGCCTTTTAATCATGATAGGACAGTATGAAAAAAAAAATGAAAAAAAAAAAAAACGATGACCCGGGACGTGAACTCTGGTCGTCAAAATTCAAAAAATGTTAAAAGTCAAAGCTTAGACCACTAGGCTATAGGGGACAAGTAAAAATCAACAGTTTGTTGAGTATTTGAACCTCACTGCTAAGAAACATGAGAGGGGGGGGGGAACGGAATCCGACGGCAAAAAAACAGCTGTCGGAATCCGTTCCCCCACCCTCATTATGAGAGGTTTTGATGAAGTGGCTTAAAAAAAGGCTGATTCAATTTTTGTGTGGATGGAGCTTAACTGCCATCAGTTTAAAGAATATGTTTTGCCTTTTAATCATGATAGGACAGTATGAAAAAACAAACAAAAAAAAAACGATGACCCGGGACTTGAACTCTGGTCGTCAAAATTCAAAAAATGTTAAAAGTCAAAGCTTAGACCACTAGGCTATAGGGGACAAGTACAAAACAACAGTTTGTTGAGTATTTGAACCTCACTGCTCAGAAACATGAGAGGGGGGGGAACGGAATCCGACGGCAAAAAAACAGCTGTCGGAATCCGTTCCCCCACCCTCATTATGAGAGGTTTTGATGAAGTGGCTTAAAAAAAGGCTGATTCAATTTTTGTGTGGATGGAGCTTAACCGCCATCAGTTTAAAGAATATTTTTTGCCTTTTAATCATGATAGGACAGTATGAAAAAAAAAAAAAAAAAAAAAAACGATGACCCGGGACTTGAACTCTGGTCGTCAAAATTCAAAAAATGTTAAAAGTCAAAGCTTAGACCACTAGGCTATACGGGACAAGTACAAAACAAAAGTTTGTTGAGTATTTGAACCTCACTGCTAAGAAACATGAGAGGGGGGGGAACGGAATCCGACGGCAAAAAAACAGCTGTCGGAATCCCTTCCCCCACCCTCATTATGAGAGGTTTTGATGAAGTGGCTTAAAAAAAGGCTGATTCAATTTTTGTGTGGATGGAGCTTAACTGCCATCAGTTTAAAGAATATGTTTTGCCTTTTAATCATGATAGGACAGTATGGAAGAAAAAAAAACTAAAAAAAAAAAAAAAACGATGACCCGGGACTTGAACTCTGGTCGTCAAAATTCAAAAAATGTTAAATGTCAGAGCTTAGACCACTAGGCTATAGGGGACAAGTACAAAACAACAGTTTGTTGAGTATTTGAACCTCACTGCTAAGAAACATGAGAGGGGGGGGAACGGAATCCGACGGCAAAAAACCAGCTGTCGGAATCCGTTCCCCCACCCTCATTATGAGAGGTTTTGATGAAGTGGCTTAAAAAAAGGCTGATTCAATTTTTGTGTGGATGGAGCTTAACTGCCATCAGTTTAAAGAATATGTTTTGCCTTTTAATCATGATAGGACAGTATGAAAAAAAAAAAAAAAAAAAACGATGACCCGGGACTTGAACTCTGGTCGTCAAAATTCAAAAAATGTTAAAAGTCAAAGCTTAGACCACTAGGCTATAGGGGACAAGTACAAAACAACAGTTTGTTGAGTATTTGAACCTCACTGCTCAGAAACATGAGAGGGGGGGGAACGGAATCCGACGGCAAAAAAACAGCTGTCGGAATCCGTTCCCCCACCCTCATTATGAGAGGTTTTGATGAAGTGGCTTAAAAAAAGGCTGATTCAATTTTTGTGTGGATGGAGCTTAACTGGCATCAGTTTAAAGAATATTTTTTGCCTTTTAATCATGATAGGACAGTATGAAAAATAAATAAAATAAAAAAAACGATGACCCGGGACTTGAACTCTTGTCGTCAAAATTCAAAAAATGTTAAAAGTCAAAGCTTAGACCACTAGGCTATAGGGGACAAGTACAAAACAACAGTTTGTTGAGTATTTGAACCTCACTGCTCAGAAACATGAGAGGGGGGGGAACGGAATCCGACGGCAAAAAACCAGCTGTCGGAATCCGTTCCCCCACCCTCATTATGAGAGGTTTTGATGAAGTGGCTTAAAAAAAGGCTGATTCAATTTTTGTGTGGATGGAGCTTAACTGCCATCAGTTTAAAGAATATTTTTTGCCTTTTAATCATGATAGGACAGTATGAAAAAAAAAAAAAAAAAAAAACAATGACCCGGGACTTGAACTCTGGTCGTCAAAATTCAAAAAATGTTAAAAGTCAAAGCTTAGACCACTAGGCTATAGGGGACAAGTACAAAACAACAGTTTGTTGAGTATTTGAACCTCACTGCTCAGAAACATGAGAGGGGGGGGAACGGAATCCGACGGCAAAAAACCAGCTGTCGGAATCCGTTCCCCCACCCTCATTATGAGAGGTTTTGATGAAGTGGCTTAAAAAAAGGCTGATTAAATTTTTGTCTGGATGGAGCTTAACTGCCATCAGTTTAAAGAATATTTTTTGCCTTTTAATCATGATAGGACAGTATGAAAAAAAAAACAAAAAAAAAAAAAACGATGACCCGGGACTTGAACTCTGGTCGTCAAAATTCAAAAAATGTTAAAAGTCAAAGCTTAGACAACTAGGCTATAGGGGACAAGTACTAAACAATAGTTTGTTGAGTATTTGAACCTCACTGCTAAGAAACATGAGAGGGGGGGGGGGAACGGAATCCGACGGCAAAAAACCAGCTGTCGGAATCCGTTCCCCCACCCTCATTATGAGAGGTTTTGATGAAGTGGCTTAAAAAAAGGCTGATTCAATTTTTGTGTGGATGGAGCTTAACTGCCATCAGTTTAAAGAATATTTTTTGCCTTTTAATCATGATAGGACAGTATGAAAAAAAAAAAAAAAAAAAAACAATGACCCGGGACTTGAACTCTGGTCGTCAAAATTCAAAAAATGTTAAAAGTCAAAGCTTAGACCACTAGGCTATAGGGGACAAGTAAAAATCAACAGTTTGTTGAGTATTTGAACCTCACTGCTAAGAAACGTGTGGGGGGGGGGGAACGGAATCCGACGGCAAAAAACCAGCTGTCGGAATCCGTTCCCCCACCCTCATTATGAGAGGTTTTGATGAAGTGGCTTAAAAAAAGGCTGTTTCAATTTTTGTGTGGATGGAGCTTAACTGCCATCAGTTTAAAGAATATTTTTTGCCTTTTAATCATGATAGGACAGTATGAAAAAAAAAAAAAAAAAAAACGATGACCCGGGACTTGAACTCTGGTCGTCAAAATTCAAAAAATGTTAAAAGTCAAAGCTTAGACCAGTAGGCTATAGGGGACAAGTACAAAACAAAAGTTTGTTGAGTATTTGAACCTCACTGCTAAGAAACATGAGAGGGGGGGAAACGGAATCCGACGGCAAAAAAACAGCTGTCGGAATCCGTTCCCCCACCCTCATTATGAGAGGTTTTGATGAAGTGGCTTAAAAAAAGGCTGTTTCAATTTTTGTGTGGATGGAGCTTAACTGCCATCAGTTTAAAGAATATTGTTTTCCTTTTAAACATGATAGGACAGTATGAAAAAAAAAAAAAAAAAAAAAAACGATGACCCGGGACTTGAACTCTGGTCGTCAAAATTCAAAAAATGTTAAAAGTCAAAGCTTAGACCACTAGGCTATAGGGGACAAGTACAAAACAACAGTTTGTTGAGTATTTGAACCTCACTGCTAAGAAACATGAGAGGGGGGGGGAACGGAATCCGACGGCAAAAACCAGCTGTCGGAATCCGTTCCCCCACCCTCATTATGAGAGGTTTTGATGAAGTGGCTTAAAAAAAGGCTGATTCAATTTTTGTGTGGATGGAGCTTAACTGCCATCAGTTTAAAGAATATTTTTTGCCTTTTAATCATGATAGGACAGTATGAAAAAAAAACAAAAAACAAAAAAAAACGATGACCCGGGACTTGAACTCTGGTCGTCAAAATTCAAAAAAATTTAAAAGTCAAAGCTCAGACCACTAGGCTATAGGGGACAAGTACAAAACAACAGTTTGTTGAGTATTTGAACCTCACTGCTCAGAAACATGAGAGGGGGGGGGAACGGAATCCGACGGCAAAAAAACAGCTGTCGGAATCCGTTCCCCCACCCTCATTATGAGAGGTTTTGATGAAGTGGCTTAAAAAAAGGCTGATTCAATTTTTGTGTGGATGGAGCTTAACTGCCATCAGTTTAAAGAATATTTTTTGCCTTTTAATCATGATAGGACAGTATGAAAAAAAAAAAAAAAAAACGATGACCCGGGACTTGAACTCTGGTCGTCAAAATTCAAAAAATGTTAAAAGTCAAAGCTTAGACAACTAGGCTATAGGGGACAAGTACTAAATAACAGTTTGTTGATTATTTGAACCTCACTGCTAAGAAACATGAGAGGGGGGGGGGGGGGGGGGAACGGAATCCGACGGCAAAAAAACAGCTGTCGGAATCCGTTCCCCCACCCTCATTATGAGAGGTTTTGATGAAGTGGCTTAAAAAAAGGCTGATTCAATTTTTGTGTTGTAAGACTGAAAATAATTCAAGACATTTCAAATGAACTGAGAAATGAAATACTGTTTTTGACCCCTTCTCCTCCAATGACCATTTGCCCAAAGACACAGTGGGGTTCCCTGCTGTTTCTGATAACGATCAAGACCTGTAGGCCAAGATGTTTGTGTATGCACGGGGGAAGTGTAAATACCTGATAGGTCAGTTTGGAATGTCTCACTATTTGGGTTTTAGTCACATGGTCAAGAAGGATAAATTAGGTTGAAACTGCTGTTCCGCCCTTCTTCCTTTTCTGGAGCTCTGGCTCTCACCTTCTCGTGGGCTCTCTTCCTTCATCTCTCTCTCTCTCTCTCTCTCTCTCTCTCTCTCTCTCTCTCTCTCTCTCTCTCTCTCTCTCTCTCTCTCTCTCTTTATCTCTCTATTCTATCTCTAAGGTAACATTTACATGCTGGTTAAGATTATTTGGTTTAAGTTATCAGCAATTCATTAATCTACTTTGTAACTATTTTAAGTGTAACCATCACCATATTTTGTCATTAAATCTTTCGATTACAGCTAGTGTGCTAGTTTTGATTTGGTCTTAACTTTTTTGCTACATAGTGCAATACAATACTATCACTCTCTTTAGTCTATAGCAACGCTCTCCCACGTATGAAGCTATTGTAACTGTACTTATTTTCCGTCATTGGTATAAGTGGCAGTGAGTGGAACAGACAAGAAATGTACAGCTTTAAACCATCTTGCTAATAACGTTTCTTTAGTCGCTCGGCAGTCTTGCAGTCTGAACCCCTGAAAGATTTCCACTCTTACAGTGTGGATGGAGCTTAACCGCCATCAGTTTAAAGAATATTTTTTGCCTTTTAATCATGATAGGAGAGTATGAAAAAAAAAAAAAAAAAAAAAACGATGACCCGGGACTTGAACTCTGGTCGTCAAAATTCAAAAAATGTTAAAAGTCAAAGCTTAGACCACTAGGCTATAGGGGACAAGTAAAAATCAACAGTTTGTTGAGTATTTGAACCTCACTGCTAAGAAACATGAGAGGGGGGGGGGGGGGGGGGGGGTGGAACGGAATCCGACGGCAAAAAACCAGCTGTCGGATTCCGTTCCCCCACCCTCATTATGAGAGGTTTTGATGAAGTGGCTTAAAAAAAGGCTGATTCAATTTTTGTGTGGATGGAGCTTAACTGCCATCAGTTTAAAGAATATTTTTTTGCCTTTTAATCATGATAGGACAGTATGAAAAAAAAAAAAAAAAAAAAACGATGACCCGGGACTTGAACTCTGGTCGTCAAAATTCAAAAAATGTTAAAAGTCAAAGCTTAGACCACTAGGCTATAGGGGACAAGTAAAAATCAACAGTTTGTTGAGTATTTGAACCTCACTGCTAAGAAACATGTGGGGGGGGGGAACGGAATCCGACGGCAAAAAACCAGCTGTCGGAATCCGTTCCCCCACCCTCATTATGAGAGGTTTTGATGAAGTGGCTTAAAAAAAGGCTGTTTCAATTTTTGTGTGGATGGAGCTTAACTGCCATCAGTTTAAAGAATATTGTTTTCCTTTTAAACATGATAGGACAGTATGAAAAAAAAAAAAAAAAAAAAAAACGATGACCCGGGACTTGAACTCTGGTCGTCAAAATTCAAAAAATGTTAAAAGTCAAAGCTTAGACCACTAGGCTATAGGGGACAAGTACAAAACAACAGTTTGTTGAGTATTTGAACCTCACTGCTAAGAAACATGAGAGGGGGGGGGAACGGAATCCGACGGCAAAAACCAGCTGTCGGAATCCGTTCCCCCACCCTCATTATGAGAGGTTTTGATGAAGTGGCTTAAAAAAAGGCTGATTCAATTTTTGTGTGGATGGAGCTTAACTGCCATCAGTTTAAAGAATATTTTTTGCCTTTTAATCATGATAGGACAGTATGAAAAAAACAAACAAAAAAAAAAAAAACGATGACCCGGGACTTGAACTCTGGTCGTCAAAATTCAAAAAAATTTAAAAGTCAAAGCTCAGACCACTAGGCTATAGGGGACAAGTACAAAACAACAGTTTGTTGAGTATTTGAACCTCACTGCTCAGAAACATGAGAGGGGGGGGGAACGGAATCCGACGGCAAAAAAACAGCTGTCGGAATCCGTTCCCCCACCCTCATTATGAGAGGTTTTGATGAAGTGGCTTAAAAAAAGGCTGATTCAATTTTTGTGTGGATGGAGCTTAACTGCCATCAGTTTAAAGAATATTTTTTGCCTTTTAATCATGATAGGACAGTATGAAAAAAGAAAAAAAAAAACGATGACCCGGGACTTGAACTCTGGTCGTCAAAATTCAAAAAATGTTAAAAGTC
The DNA here is from genome assembly GCF_949152265.1 of Phoxinus phoxinus. Lineage (NCBI taxonomy): Eukaryota > Metazoa > Chordata > Actinopteri > Cypriniformes > Leuciscidae > Phoxinus > Phoxinus phoxinus. The sequence goes on along the minus strand of NC_136876.1, from coordinate 19,358,179 downwards.
AAAGCTTAGACCACTAGGCTATAGGGGACAAGTACAAAACAAAAGTTTGTTGAGTATTTGAACCTCACTGCTAAGAAACATGAGAGGGGGGGGAACGGAATCCGACGGCAAAAAACCAGCTGTCGGAATCCGTTCCCCCTCCCTCATTATGAGAGGTTTTGATGAAGTGGCTTAAAAAAAGGCTGATTCAATTTTTGTGTGGATGGAGCTTAACTGCCATCAGTTTAAAGAATATTTTTTGCCTTTTAATCATGATAGGACAGTATGGAAGAAAAAAAAACTAAAAAAAAAAAAAAAACGATGACCCGGGACTTGAACTCTGGTCGTCAAAATTAAAAAAATGTTAAATGTCAGAGCTTAGACCACTAGGCTACAGGGGACAAATGGAAAACAACAGTTTGTTGATTATTTGAACCTCACTGCTAAGAAACATGAGAGGGGGGGGAACGGAATCCGACGGCAAAAAAACAGCTGTCGGAATCCGTTCCCCCACCCTCATTATGAGAGGTTTTGATGAAGTGGCTTAAAAAAAGGCTGATTCAATTTTTGTGTGGATGGAGCTTAACCGCCATCAGTTTAAAGAATATTTTTTGCCTTTTAATCATGATAGGAGAGTATGAAAAAAAAAAAAAAAAAAAAAACGATGACCCGGGACTTGAACTCTGGTCGTCAAAATTCAAAAAATGTTAAAAGTCAAAGCTTAGACCACTAGGCTATAGGGGACAAGTACAAAACAGAAGTTTGTTGAGTATTTGAACCTCACTGCTAAGAAACATGAGAGGGGGGGGAACGGAATCCGACGGCAAAAAACCAGCTGTCGGAATCCGTTCCCCCACCCTCATTATGAGAGGTTTTGATGAAGTGGCTTAAAAAAAGGCTGATTCAATTTTTGTGTGGATGGAGCTTAACTGCCATCAGTTTAAAGAATATTTTTTGCCTTTTAATCATGATAGGACAGTATGAAAAAAAGAAAAAAGAAAACGATGACCCGGGACTTGAACTCTGGTCGTCAAAATTCAAAAAATGTTAAAAGTCAAAGCTTAGACCACTAGGCTATAGGGGACAAGTACAAAACAACAGTTTGTTGAGTATTTGAACCTCACTGCTAAGAAACATGAGAGGGGGGGGAACGGAATCCGACGGCAAAAAAACAGCTGTCGGAATCCGTTCCCCCACCCTCATTATGAGAGGTTTTGATGAAGTGGCTTAAAAAAAGGCTGATTCAATTTTTGTGTGGATGGAGCTTAACTGCCATCAGTTTAAAGAATATTTTTTGCCTTTTAATCATGATAGGACAGTATGAAAAATAAAAAAATAAAAAAAACGATGACCCGGGACTTGAACTCTGGTCGTCAAAATTCAAAAAATGTTAAAAGTCAAAGCTTAGACCACTAGGCTATAGGGGACAAGTACAAAACAACAGTTTGTTGAGTATTTGAACCTCACTGCTAAGAAACATGAGAGGGGGGGGGGGGGGGGGGGGAACGGAATCCGACGGCAAAAAACCAGCTGTCGGATTCCGTTCCCCCACCCTCATTATGAGAGGTTTTGATGAAGTGGCTTAAAAAAAGGCTGATTCAATTTTTGTGTGGATGGAGCTTAACTGCCATCAGTTTAAAGAATATTTTTTGCCTTTTAATCATGATAGGACAGTATGAAAAAAAGAAAAGAAAAAAACGATGACCCGGGACTTGAACTCTTGTCGTCAAAATTCAAAAAATGTTAAAAGTCAAAGCTCAGACCACTAGGCTATAGGGGACAAGTACAAAATAAAAGTTTGTTGAGTATTTGAACCTCACTGCTAAGAAACATGAGAGGGGGGGGAACGGAATCCGACGGCAAAAAAACAGCTGTCGGAATCCGTTCCCCCACCCTCATTATGAGAGGTTTTGATGAAGTGGCTTAAAAAAAGGCTGATTCAATTTTTGTGTGGATGGAGCTTAACTGCCATCAGTTTAAAGAATATTTTTTGCCTTTTAATCATAATAGGACAGTATGAAAAAAAAAAAAAAAAAAAACGATGACCCGGGACTTGAACTCTGGTCGTCAAAATTCAAAATTTTTTTAAAGTCAAAGCTTAGACAACTAGGCTATAGGGGACAAGTACTAAATAACAGTTTGTTGAGTATTTGAACCTCACTGCTAAGAAACATGAGAGGGGGGGGGGGGACGGAATCCGACGGCAAAAAAACAGCTGTCGGAATCCGTTCCCCCACCCTCATTATGAGAGGTTTTGATGAAGTGGCTTAAAAAAAGGCTGATTCAATTTTTGTGTGGATGGAGCTTAACTGCCATCAGTTTAAAGAATATTTTTTGCCTTTTAATCATGATAGGACAGTATGAAAAAAAAAAAAAAAAAAAACGATGACCCGGGACTTGAACTCTGGTCGTCAAAATTCAAAAAATGTTAAAAGTCAAAGCTTAGACCACTAGGCTATAGGGGACAAGTAAAAATCAACAGTTTGTTGAGTATTTGAACCTCACTGCTAAGAAACATGAGAGGGGGGGGGGAACGGAATCCGACGGCAAAAAACCAGCTGTCGGATTCCGTTCCCCCACCCTCATTATGAGAGGTTTTGATGAAGTGGCTTAAAAAAAGGCTGATTCAATTTTTGTGTGGATGGAGCTTAACTGCAATCAGTTTAAAGAATATTTTTTGCCTTTTAATCATGATAGGACAGTATGAAAAAAAAAAAAAAAAAAAAAAAACGATGACCCGGGACTTGAACTCTGGTCGTCAAAATTCAAAAAATGTTAAAAGTCAAAGCTTAGACCACTAGGCTATAGGGGACAAGTAAAAATCAACAGTTTGTTGAGTATTTGAACCTCACTGCTAAGAAACATGTGGGGGGGGGGAACGGAATCCGACGGCAAAAAACCAGCTGTCGGAATCCGTTCCCCCACCCTCATTATGAGAGGTTTTGATGAAGTGGCTTAAAAAAAGGCTGTTTCAATTTTTGTGTGGATGGAGCTTAACTGCCATCAGTTTAAAGAATATTGTTTTCCTTTTAAACATGATAGGACAGTATGAAAAAAAAAAAAAAAAAAAAAACGATGACCCGGGACTTGAATTCTGGTCGTCAAAATTCAAAAAACGTTAAAAGTCAAAGCTTAGACCACTAGGCTATAGGGGACAAGTACAAAACAACAGTTTGTTGAGTATTTGAACCTCACTGCTAAGAAACATGAGAGGGGGGGGGAACGGAATCCGACAGCAAAAACCAGCTGTCGGAATCCGTTCCCCCACCCTCATTATGAGAGGTTTTGATGAAGTGGCTTAAAAAAAGGCTGATTCAATTTTTGTGTGGATGGAGCTTAACTGCCATCAGTTTAAAGAATATTTTTTGCCTTTTAATCATGATAGGACAGTATGAAAAAAAAACAAAAAAAAACGATGACCCGGGACTTGAACTCTGGTCGTCAAAATTCAAAAAATGTTAAAAGTCAAAGCTTAGACCACTAGGCTATAGGGGACAAGTACAAGACAAAAGTTTGTTGAGTATTTGAACCTCACTGCTAAGAAACATGAGAGGGGGGGGAACGGAATCCGACGGCAAAAAACCAGCTGTCGGAATCCGTTCCCCCTCCCTCATTATGAGAGGTTTTGATGAAGTGGCTTAAAAAAAGGCTGATTCAATTTTTGTGTGGATGGAGCTTAACTGCCATCAGTTTAAAGAATATTTTTTGCCTTTTAATCATGATAGGACAGTATGGAAGAAAAACAAAACAAAAAAAAAACAAAAAACGATGACCCGGGACTTGAACTCTGGTCGTCAAAATTCAAAAAATGTTAAATGTCAGAGCTTAGACCACTAGGCTACAGGGGACAAATGGAAAACAACAGTTTGTTGATTATTTGAACCTCAATGCTAAGAAACATGAGAGGGGGGGGGGAACGGAATCCGACGGCAAAAAAACAGCTGTCGGAATCCGTTCCCCCACCCTCATTATGAGAGGTTTTGATGAAGTGGCTTAAAAAAAGGCTGATTCAATTTTTGTGTGGATGGAGCTTAACTGCCATCAGTTTAAAGAATATTTTTTGCCTTTTAATCATGATAGGACAGTATGAAAAAAAAAAAAAAAAAAAAAAAAACGATGACCCGGGACTTGAACTCTGGTCGTCAAAATTCAAAAAATGTTAAAAGTCAAAGCTTAGACCACTAGGCTATAGGGGACAAGTACAAAACAACAGTTTGTTGAGTATTTGAACCTCACTGCTAAGAAACGTGTGGGGGGGGGGGAACGGAATCCGACGGCAAAAAACCAGCTGTCGGAATCCGTTCCCCCACCCTCATTATGAGAGGTTTTGATGAAGTGGCTTAAAAAAAGGCTGATTCAATTTTTGTGTGGATGGAGCTTAATTGCCATCAGTTTAAAGAATATTTTTTGCCTTTTAATCATGATAGGACAGTATGAAAAAAAAAAAAAAAAAAAAAAAAAACGATGACCCGGGACTTGAACTCTGGTCGTCAAAATTCAAAAAAATTTAAAAGTCAAAGCTTAGACCACTAGGCTATAGGGGACAAGTACAAAACAACAGTTTGTTGAGTATTTGAACCTCACTGCTAAGAAACATGAGAGGGGGGGGAACGGAATCCGACGGCAAAAAAACAGCTGTCGGAATCCGTTCCCCCACCCTCATTATGAGAGGTTTTGATGAAGTGGCTTAAAAAAAGGCTGATTCAATTTTTGTGTGGATGGAGCTTAACTGCCATCAGTTTAAAGAATATTTTTTGCCTTTTAATCATGATAGGACAGTATGGAAGAAAAAAAAACTAAAAAAAAAAAAAAAACGATGACCCGGGACTTGAACTCTGGTCGTCAAAATTAAAAAAATGTTAAATGTCAGAGCTTAGACCACTAGGCTACAGGGGACAAATGGAAAACAACAGTTTGTTGATTATTTGAACCTCAATGCTAAGAAACATGAGAGGGGGGGGGAACGGAATCCGACGGCAAAAAACCAGCTGTCGGAATCCGTTCCCCCACCCTCATTATGAGAGGTTTTGATGAAGTGGCTTAAAAAAAGGCTGATTCAATTTTTGTGTGGATGGAGCTTAACTGCCATCAGTTTAAAGAATATTTTTTGCCTTTTAATCATGATAGGACAGTATGAAAAAAACAACAAAAAAAAAACGATGACCCGGGACTTGAACTCTGGTCGTCAAAATTCCAAAAATGTTAAAAGTCAAAGCTTAGACCACTAGGCTATACGGGACAAGTACAAAATAAAAGTTTGTTGAGTATTTGAACCTCACTGCTAAGAAACATGAGAGGGGGGGGAACGGAATCCGACGGCAAAAAAACAGCTGTCGGAATCCGTTCCCCCACCCTCATTATGAGAGGTTTTGATGAAGTGGCTTAAAAAAAGGCTGATTCAATTTTTGTGTGGATGGAGCTTAACTGCCATCAGTTTAAAGAATATGTTTTGCCTTTTAATCATGATAGGACAGTATGGAAGAAAAAAAAACTAAAAAAAAAAAAAAAACGATGACCCGGGACTTGAACTCTGGTCGTCAAAATTCAAAAAATGTTAAAAGTCAAAGCTTAGACCACTAGGCTATAGGGGACAAGTAAAAATCAACAGTTTGTTGAGTATTTGAACCTCACTGCTAAGAAACATGTGTGGGGGGGGGAACGGAATCCGACGGCAAAAAACCAGCTGTCGGAATCCGTTCCCCCACCCTCATTATGAGAGGTTTTGATGAAGTGGCTTAAAAAAAGGCTGTTTCAATTTTTGTGTGGATGGAGCTTAACTGCCATCAGTTTAAAGAATATTTTTTGCCTTTTAATCATGATAGGACAGTATGAAAAAAAGAAAAGAAAAAAACGATGACCCGGGACTTGAACTCTTGTCGTCAAAATTCAAAAAATGTTAAAAGTCAAAGCTCAGACCACTAGGCTATAGGGGACAAGTACAAAATAAAAGTTTGTTGAGTATTTGAACCTCACTGCTAAGAAACATGAGAGGGGGGGGAACGGAATCCGACGGCAAAAAAACAGCTGTCGGAATCCGTTCCCCCACCCTCATTATGAGAGGTTTTGATGAAGTGGCTTAAAAAAAGGCTGATTCAATTTTTGTGTGGATGGAGCTTAACTGCCATCAGTTTAAAGAATATTTTTTGCCTTTTAATCATAATAGGACAGTATGAAAAAAAAAAAAAAAAAAAACGATGACCCGGGACTTGAACTCTGGTCGTCAAAATTCAAAAAAATTTTAAAGTCAAAGCTTAGACAACTAGGCTATAGGGGACAAGTACTAAATAACAGTTTGTTGAGTATTTGAACCTCACTGCTAAGAAACATGAGAGGGGGGGGGGGGACGGAATCCGACGGCAAAAAAACAGCTGTCGGAATCCGTTCCCCCACCCTCATTATGAGAGGTTTTGATGAAGTGGCTTAAAAAAAGGCTGATTCAATTTTTGTGTGGATGGAGCTTAACTGCCATCAGTTTAAAGAATATTTTTTGCCTTTTAATCATGATAGGACAGTATGAAAAAAAAAAAAAAAAAAAACGATGACCCGGGACTTGAACTCTGGTCGTCAAAATTCAAAAAATGTTAAAAGTCAAAGCTTAGACCACTAGGCTATAGGGGACAAGTAAAAATCAACAGTTTGTTGAGTATTTGAACCTCACTGCTAAGAAACATGTGTGGGGGGGGGAACGGAATCCGACGGCAAAAAACCAGCTGTCGGAATCCGTTCCCCCACCCTCATTATGAGAGGTTTTGATGAAGTGGCTTAAAAAAAGGCTGTTTCAATTTTTGTGTGGATGGAGCTTAACTGCCATCAGTTTAAAGAATATTTTTTGCCTTTTAATCATGATAGGACAGTATGAAAAAAAGAAAAGAAAAAAACGATGACCCGGGACTTGAACTCTTGTCGTCAAAATTCAAAAAATGTTAAAAGTCAAAGCTCAGACCACTAGGCTATAGGGGACAAGTACAAAATAAAAGTTTGTTGAGTATTTGAACCTCACTGCTAAGAAACATGAGAGGGGGGGGAACGGAATCCGACGGCAAAAAAACAGCTGTCGGAATCCGTTCCCCCACCCTCATTATGAGAGGTTTTGATGAAGTGGCTTAAAAAAAGGCTGATTCAATTTTTGTGTGGATGGAGCTTAACTGCCATCAGTTTAAAGAATATTTTTTGCCTTTTAATCATAATAGGACAGTATGAAAAAAAAAAAAAAAAAAAACGATGACCCGGGACTTGAACTCTGGTCGTCAAAATTCAAAAAAATTTTAAAGTCAAAGCTTAGACAACTAGGCTATAGGGGACAAGTACTAAATAACAGTTTGTTGAGTATTTGAACCTCACTGCTAAGAAACATGAGAGGGGGGGGGGGGACGGAATCCGACGGCAAAAAAACAGCTGTCGGAATCCGTTCCCCCACCCTCATTATGAGAGGTTTTGATGAAGTGGCTTAAAAAAAGGCTGATTCAATTTTTGTGTGGATGGAGCTTAACTGCCATCAGTTTAAAGAATATTTTTTGCCTTTTAATCATGATAGGACAGTATGAAAAAAAAAAAAAAAAAAAACGATGACCCGGGACTTGAACTCTGGTCGTCAAAATTCAAAAAATGTTAAAAGTCAAAGCTTAGACCACTAGGCTATAGGGGACAAGTAAAAATCAACAGTTTGTTGAGTATTTGAACCTCACTGCTAAGAAACATGAGAGGGGGGGGGGAACGGAATCCGACGGCAAAAAACCAGCTGTCGGATTCCGTTCCCCCACCCTCATTATGAGAGGTTTTGATGAAGTGGCTTAAAAAAAGGCTGATTCAATTTTTGTGTGGATGGAGCTTAACTGCCATCAGTTTAAAGAATATTTTTTGCCTTTTAATCATGATAGGACAGTATGAAAAAAAAAAAAAAAAAAAAAAACGATGACCCGGGACTTGAACTCTGGTCGTCAAAATTCAAAAAATGTTACAAGTCAAAGCTTAGACCACTAGGCTATAGGGGACAAGTAAAAATCAACAGTTTGTTGAGTATTTGAACCTCACTGCTAAGAAACATGTGGGGGGGGGGAACGGAATCCGACGGCAAAAAACCAGCTGTCGGAATCCGTTCCCCCACCCTCATTATGAGAGGTTTTGATGAAGTGGCTTAAAAAAAGGCTGTTTCAATTTTTGTGTGGATGGAGCTTAACTGCCATCAGTTTAAAGAATATTGTTTTCCTTTTAAACATGATAGGACAGTATGAAAAAAAAAAAAAAAAAAAAAACGATGACCCGGGACTTGAATTCTGGTCGTCAAAATTCAAAAAACGTTAAAAGTCAAAGCTTAGACCACTAGGCTATAGGGGACAAGTACAAAACAACAGTTTGTTGAGTATTTGAACCTCACTGCTAAGAAACATGAGAGGGGGGGGGAACGGAATCCGACAGCAAAAACCAGCTGTCGGAATCCGTTCCCCCACCCTCATTATGAGAGGTTTTGATGAAGTGGCTTAAAAAAAGGCTGATTCAATTTTTGTGTGGATGGAGCTTAACTGCCATCAGTTTAAAGAATATTTTTTGCCTTTTAATCATGATAGGACAGTATGAAAAAAAAACAAAAAAAAACGATGACCCGGGACTTGAACTCTGGTCGTCAAAATTCAAAAAATGTTAAAAGTCAAAGCTTAGACCACTAGGCTATAGGGGACAAGTACAAGACAAAAGTTTGTTGAGTATTTGAACCTCACTGCTAAGAAACATGAGAGGGGGGGGAACGGAATCCGACGGCAAAAAACCAGCTGTCGGAATCCGTTCCCCCTCCCTCATTATGAGAGGTTTTGATGAAGTGGCTTAAAAAAAGGCTGATTCAATTTTTGTGTGGATGGAGCTTAACTGCCATCAGTTTAAAGAATATTTTTTGCCTTTTAATCATGATAGGACAGTATGAAAAAAAAAAAAAAAAAAAAAAAAACGATGACCCGGGACTTGAACTCTGGTCGTCAAAATTCAAAAAATGTTAAAAGTCAAAGCTTAGACCACTAGGCTATAGGGGACAAGTACAAAACAACAGTTTGTTGAGTATTTGAACCTCACTGCTCAGAAACATGAGAGGGGGGGGGAACGGAATCCGACGGCAAAAAACCAGCTGTCGGAATCCGTTCCCCCACCCTCATTATGAGAGGTTTTGATGAAGTGGCTTAAAAAAAGGCTGATTCAATTTTTGTGTGGATGGAGCTTAACTGCCATCAGTTTAAAGAATATTTTTTGCCTTTTAATCATGATAGGACAGTATGAAAAAAAAAAAAAAAAAAAAAAAAAACGATGACCCGGGACTTGAACTCTGGTCGTCAAAATTCAAAAAAATTTAAAAGTCAAAGCTTAGACCACTAGGCTATAGGGGACAAGTACAAAACAACAGTTTGTTGAGTATTTGAACCTCACTGCTAAGAAACATGAGAGGGGGGGGAACGGAATCCGACGGCAAAAAAACAGCTGTCGGAATCCGTTCCCCCACCCTCATTATGAGAGGTTTTGATGAAGTGGCTTAAAAAAAGGCTGATTCAATTTTTGTGTGGATGGAGCTTAACTGCCATCAGTTTAAATAATATTTTTTGCCTTTTAATCATGATAGGACAGTATGGAAGAAAAAAAAACTAAAAAAAAAAAAAAAACGATGACCCGGGACTTGAACTCTGGTCGTCAAAATTAAAAAAATGTTAAATGTCAGAGCTTAGACCACTAGGCTACAGGGGACAAATGGAAAACAACAGTTTGTTGATTATTTGAACCTCAATGCTAAGAAACATGAGAGGGGGGGGGAACGGAATCCGACGGCAAAAAAACAGCTGTCGGAATCCGTTCCCCCACCCTCATTATGAGAGGTTTTGATGAAGTGGCTTAAAAAAAGGCTGATTCAATTTTTGTGTGGATGGAGCTTAACTGCCATCAGTTTAAAGAATATTTTTTGCCTTTTAATCATGATAGGACAGTATGAAAAAAACAACAAAAAAAAAACGATGACCCGGGACTTGAACTCTGGTCGTCAAAATTCCAAAAATGTTAAAAGTCAAAGCTTAGACCACTAGGCTATACGGGACAAGTACAAAATAAAAGTTTGTTGAGTATTTGAACCTCACTGCTAAGAAACATGAGAGGGGGGGGAACGGAATCCGACGGCAAAAAAACAGCTGTCGGAATCCGTTCCCCCACCCTCATTATGAGAGGTTTTGATGAAGTGGCTTAAAAAAAGGCTGATTCAATTTTTGTGTGGATGGAGCTTAACTGCCATCAGTTTAAAGAATATGTTTTGCCTTTTAATCATGATAGGACAGTATGGAAGAAAAAAAAACTAAAAAAAAAAAAAAAACGATGACCCGGGACTTGAACTCTGGTCGTCAAAATTCAAAAAATGTTAAAAGTCAAAGCTTAGACCACTAGGCTATAGGGGACAAGTAAAAATCAACAGTTTGTTGAGTATTTGAACCTCACTGCTAAGAAACATGTGGGGGGGGGGGAACGGAATCCGACGGCAAAAAACCAGCTGTCGGAATCCGTTCCCCCACCCTCATTATGAGAGGTTTTGATGAAGTGGCTTAAAAAAAGGCTGTTTCAATTTTTGTGTGGATGGAGCTTAACTGCCATCAGTTTAAAGAATATTGTTTTCCTTTTAAACATGATAGGACAGTATGAAAAAAACAAAAACAAAAAAAAACGATGACCCGGGACTTGAACTCTGGTCGTCAAAATTCAAAAAAATTTAAAAGTCAAAGCTCAGACCACTAGGCTATAGGGGACAAGAACAAAACAACAGTTTGTTGAGTATTTGAACCTCACTGCTCAGAAACATGAGAGGGGGGGGAACGGAATCCGACGGCAAAAAACCAGCTGTCGGAATCCGTTCCCCCACCCTCATTATGAGAGGTTTTGATGAAGTGGCTTAAAAAAAGGCTGATTCAATTTTTGTGTGGATGGAGCTTAACTGCCATCAGTTTAAAGAATATTTTTTGCCTTTTAATCATGATAGGACAGTATGAAAAAAAAAAAAAAAAAAACGATGACCCGGGACTTGAACTCTGGTCGTCAAAATTCAAAAAATGTTAAAAGTCAAAGCTTAGACAACTAGGCTATAGGGGACAAGTACTAAATAACAGTTTGTTGAGTATTTGAACCTCACTGCTAAGAAACATGAGAGTGGGGGGGGAACGGAATCCGACGGCAAAAAACCAGCTGTCGGAATCCGTTCCCCCACCCTCATTATGAGAGGTTTTGATGAAGTGGCTTAAAAAAAGGCTGATTCAATTTTTGTGTGGATGGAGCTTAACTGCCATCAGTTTAAAGAATATTTTTTGCCTTTTAATCATGATAGGACAGTATGAAAAAAAAAACAAAAAAAAAAAACGATGACCCGGGACTTGAACTCTGGTCGTCAAAATTCAAAAAATGTTAAAAGTCAAAGCTTAGACCACTAGGCTATAGGGGACAAGTAAAAATCAACAGTTTGTTGAGTATTTGAACCTCACTGCTAAGAAACATGTGGGGGGGGGGGGAACGGAATCCGACGGCAAAAAACCAGCTGTCGGAATCCGTTCCCCCACCCTCATTATGAGAGGTTTTGATGAAGTGGCTTAAAAAAAGGCTGTTTCAATTTTTGTGTGGATGGAGCTTAACTGCCATCAGTTTAAAGAATATTGTTTTCCTTTTAAACATGATAGGACAGTATGAAAAAAACAAAAACAAAAAAAAACGATGACCCGGGACTTGAACTCTGGTCGTCAAAATTCAAAAAAATTTAAAAGTCAAAGCTCAGACCACTAGGCTATAGGGGACAAGTACAAAACAACAGTTTGTTGAGTATTTGAACCTCACTGCTCAGAAACATGAGAGGGGGGGGAACGGAATCCGACGGCAAAAAACCAGCTGTCGGAATCCGTTCCCCCACCCTCATTATGAGAGGTTTTGATGAAGTGGCTTAAAAAAAGGCTGATTAAATTTTTGTCTGGATGGAGCTTAACTGCCATCAGTTTAAAGAATATTTTTTGCCTTTTAATCATGATAGGACAGTATGAAAAAAACAACAAAAAAAAAAAACGATGACCCGGGACTTGAACTCTGGTCGTCAAAATTCAAAAAATGTTAAAAGTCAAAGCTTAGACCACTAGGCTATAGGGGACAAGTACAAAACAACAGTTTGTTGAGTATTTGAACCTCACTGCTCAGAAACATGAGAGGGGGGGGAACGGAATCCGACGGCAAAAAACCAGCTGTCGGAATCCGTTCCCCCACCCTCATTATGAGAGGTTTTGATGAAGTGGCTTAAAAAAAGGCTGATTAAATTTTTGTGTGGATGGAGCTTAACTGCCATCAGTTTAAAGAATATTTTTTGCCTTTTAATCATGATAGGACAGTATGAAAAAAAAAAAAAAAAAAAAAAAAAAACGATGACCCGGGACTTGAACTCTGGTCGTCAAAATTCAAAAAAATTTAAAAGTCAAAGCTTAGACCACTAGGCTATAGGGGACAAGTAAAAATCAACAGTTTGTTGAGTATTTGAACCTCACTGCTAAGAAACATAAGAGAGGGGGGGGGGGGGGGGGAACGGAATCCGACGGCAAAAAACCAGCTGTCGGATTCCGTTCCCCCACCCTCATTATGAGAGGTTTTGATGAAGTGGCTTAAAAAAAGGCTGATTCAATTTTTGTGTGGATGGAGCTTAACTGCCATCAGTTTAAAGAATATTTTTTGCCTTTTAATCATGATAGGACAGTATAAAAAAAAAAAAAAAAAAAAAAAACGATGACCCGGGACTTGAACTCTGGTCGTCAAAATTCAAAAAATGTTAAAAGTCAAAGCTTAGACCACTAGGCTATAGGGGACAAGTAAAAATCAACAGTTTGTTGAGTATTTGAACCTCACTGCTAAGAAACATGTGGGGGGGGGGGAACGGAATCCGACGGCAAAAAACCAGCTGTCGGAATCCGTTCCCCCACCCTCATTATGAGAGGTTTTGATGAAGTGGCTTAAAAAAAGGCTGTTTCAATTTTTGTGTGGATGGAGCTTAACTGCCATCAGTTTAAATAATATTGTTTTCCTTTTAAACATGATAGGACAGTATGAAAAAAAAAAAAAAAAAAAAAACGATGACCCGGGACTTGAACTCTGGTCGTCAAAATTCAAAAAATGTTAAAAGTCAAAGCTTAGACCACTAGGCTATAGGGGACAAGTACAAAACAACAGTTTGTTGAGTATTTGAACCTCACTGCTAAGAAACATGAGAGGGGGGGGGGAACGGAATCCGACAGCAAAAACCAGCTGTCGGAATCCGTTCCCCCACCCTCATTATGAGAGGTTTTGATGAAGTGGCTTAAAAAAAGGCTGATTCAATTTTTGTGTGGATGGAGCTTAACTGCCATCAGTTTAAAGAATATTTTTTGCCTTTTAATCATGATAGGACAGTATGAAAAAAAAAAAAAAAAAAACGATGACCCGGGACTTGAACTCTGGTCGTCAAAATTCAAAAAATGTTAAAAGTCAAAGCTTAGACCACTAGGCTATAGGGGACAAGTACAAGACAAAAGTTTGTTGAGTATTTGAACCTCACTGCTAAGAAACATGAGAGGGGGGGGAACGGAATCCGACGGCAAAAAACCAGCTGTCGGAATCCGTTCCCCCTCCCTCATTATGAGAGGTTTTGATGAAGTGGCTTAAAAAAAGGCTGATTCAATTTTTGTGTGGATGGAGCTTAACTGCCATCAGTTTAAAGAATATTTTTTGCCTTTTAATCATGATAGGACAGTATGAAAAAAAAAAAAAAAAAAAAAAAACGATGACCCGGGACTTGAACTCTGGTCGTCAAAATTCAAAAAAATTTAAAAGTCAAAGCTTAGACCACTAGGCTATAGGGGACAAGTAAAAATCAACAGTTTGTTGAGTATTTGAACCTCACTGCTAAGAAACATAAGAGAGGGGGGGGGGGGGGGGGGGAACGGAATCCGACGGCAAAAAACCAGCTGTCGGATTCCGTTCCCCCACCCTCATTATGAGAGGTTTTGATGAAGTGGCTTAAAAAAAGGCTGATTCAATTTTTGTGTGGATGGAGCTTAACTGCCATCAGTTTAAAGAATATTTTTTGCCTTTTAATCATGATAGGACAGTATGAAAAAAAAAAAAAAAAAAAAAAACGATGACCCGGGACTTGAACTCTGGTCGTCAAAATTCAAAAAATGTTAAAAGTCAAAGCTTAGACCACTAGGCTATAGGGGACAAGTAAAAATCAACAGTTTGTTGAGTATTTGAACCTCACTGCTAAGAAACATGTGGGGGGGGGGGAACGGAATCCGACGGCAAAAAACCAGCTGTCGGAATCCGTTCCCCCACCCTCATTATGAGAGGTTTTGATGAAGTGGCTTAAAAAAAGGCTGTTTCAATTTTTGTGTGGATGGAGCTTAACTGCCATCAGTTTAAATAATATTGTTTTCCTTTTAAACATGATAGGACAGTATGAAAAAAAAAAAAAAAAAAAAAAACGATGACCCGGGACTTGAACTCTGGTCGTCAAAATTCAAAAAATGTTAAAAGTCAAAGCTTAGACCACTAGGCTATAGGGGACAAGTACAAAACAACAGTTTGTTGAGTATTTGAACCTCACTGCTAAGAAACATGAGAGGGGGGGGGGAACGGAATCCGACAGCAAAAACCAGCTGTCGGAATCCGTTCCCCCACCCTCATTATGAGAGGTTTTGATGAAGTGGCTTAAAAAAAGGCTGATTCAATTTTTGTGTGGATGGAGCTTAACTGCCATCAGTTTAAAGAATATTTTTTGCCTTTTAATCATGATAGGACAGTATGAAAAAAAAAAAAAAAAAAACGATGACCCGGGACTTGAACTCTGGTCGTCAAAATTCAAAAAATGTTAAAAGTCAAAGCTTAGACCACTAGGCTATAGGGGACAAGTACAAGACAAAAGTTTGTTGAGTATTTGAACCTCACTGCTAAGAAACATGAGAGGGGGGGGAACGGAATCCGACGGCAAAAAACCAGCTGTCGGAATCCGTTCCCCCTCCCTCATTATGAGAGGTTTTGATGAAGTGGCTTAAAAAAAGGCTGATTCAATTTTTGTGTGGATGGAGCTTAACTGCCATCAGTTTAAAGAATATTTTTTGCCTTTTAATCATGATAGGACAGTATGAAAAAAAAAAAAAAAAAAAAAAAACGATGACCCGGGACTTGAACTCTGGTCGTCAAAATTCAAAAAATGTTAAAAGTCAAAGCTTAGACCACTAGGCTATAGGGGACAAGTACAAAACAACAGTTTGTTGAGTATTTGAACCTCACTGCTCAGAAACATGAGAGGGGGGGGAACGGAATCCGACGGCATAAAACCAGCTGTCGGAATCCGTTCCCCCACCCTCATTATGAGAGGTTTTGATGAAGTGGCTTAAAAAAAGGCTGATTCAATTTTTGTGTGGATGGAGCTTAACTGCCATCAGTTTAAAGAATATTTTTTGCCTTTTAATCATGATAGGACAGTATGAAAAAAAAAACAAACAAAAAAAAAAAACGATGACCCGGGACTTGAACTCTGGTCGTCAAAATTCAAAAAAATTTAAAAGTCAAAGATTAGACCACTAGGCTATAGGGGACAAGTACAAAACAACAGTTTGTTGAGTATTTGAACCTCACTGCTAAGAAACATGAGAGGAGGGGGAACGGAATCCGACGGCAAAAAACCAGCTGTCGGAATCCGTTCCCCCACCCTCATTATGAGAGGTTTTGATGAAGTGGCTTAAAAAAAGGCTGATTCAATTTTTGTGTGGATGGAGCTTAACTGCCATCAGTTTAAAGAATATTTTTTGCCTTTTAATCATGATAGGACAGTATGGAAGAAAAAAAAACTAAAAAAAAAAAAAAAACGATGACCCGGGACTTGAACTCTGGTCGTCAAAATTCAAAAAATGTTAAATGTCAGAGCTTAGACCACTAGGCTACAGGGGACAAATGGAAAACAACAGTTTGTTGATTATTTGAACCTCAATGCTAAGAAACATGAGAGGGGGGGGGGAACGGAATCCGACGGCAAAAAACCAGCTGTCGGTATCCGTTCCCCCACCCTCATTATGAGAGGTTTTGATGAAGTGGCTTAAAAAAAGGCTGATTCAATTTGTGTGGATGGAGCTTAACTGCCATCAGTTTAAAGAATATTTTTTGCCTTTTAATCATGATAGGACAGTATGAAAAAAAGGAAAAAAAAAACGATGACCCGGGACTTGAACTCTGGTCGTCAAAATTCAAAAAATGTTGAAAGTCAGAGCTTAGACAACTAGGCTATAGGGGACAAGTACTAAACAATAGTTTGTTGAGTATTTGAACCTCACTGCTAAGAAACATGAGAGGGGGGGGGGAACGGAATCCGACGGCAAAAAACCAGCTGTCGGAATCCGTTCCCCCACCCTCATTATGAGAGGTTTTGATGAAGTGGCTTAAAAAAAGGCTGATTAAATTTTTGTGTGGATGGAGCTTAACTGCCATCAGTTTAAAGAATATTTTTTGCCTTTTAATCATGATAGGACAGTATGAAAAAAAAAAAAAAAAAAAAAAAAAACGATGACCCGGGACTTGAACTCTGGTCGTCAAAATTCAAAAAATGTTAAAAGTCAAAGCTTAGACCACTAGGCTATAGGGGACAAGTAAAAATCAACAGTTTGTTGAGTATTTGAACCTCACTGCTAAGAAACATGAGAGGGGGGGGGGAACGGAATCCGACGGCAAAAAAACAGCTGTCGGAATCCGTTCCCCCACCCTCATTATGAGAGGTTTTGATGAAGTGGCTTAAAAAAAGGCTGATTCAATTTTTGTGTGGATGGAGCTTAACTGCCATCAGTTTAAAGAATATGTTTTGCCTTTTAATCATGATAGGACAGTATGAAAAAACAAACAAAAAAAAAACGATGACCCGGGACTTGAACTCTGGTCGTCAAAATTCAAAAAATGTTAAAAGTCAAAGCTTAGACCACTAGGCTATAGGGGACAAGTACAAAACAACAGTTTGTTGAGTATTTGAACCTCACTGCTCAGAAACATGAGAGGGGGGGGAACGGAATCCGACGGCAAAAAAACAGCTGTCGGAATCCGTTCCCCCACCCTCATTATGAGAGGTTTTGATGAAGTGGCTTAAAAAAAGGCTGATTCAATTTTTGTGTGGATGGAGCTTAACCGCCATCAGTTTAAAGAATATTTTTTGCCTTTTAATCATGATAGGACAGTATGAAAAAAAAAAAAAAAAAAAAAACGATGACCCGGGACTTGAACTCTGGTCGTCAAAATTCAAAAAATGTTAAAAGTCAAAGCTTAGACCACTAGGCTATACGGGACAAGTACAAAACAAAAGTTTGTTGAGTATTTGAACCTCACTGCTAAGAAACATGAGAGGGGGGGGAACGGAATCCGACGGCAAAAAAACAGCTGTCGGAATCCGTTCCCCCACCCTCATTATGAGAGGTTTTGATGAAGTGGCTTAAAAAAAGGCTGATTCAATTTTTGTGTGGATGGAGCTTAACTGCCATCAGTTTAAAGAATATGTTTTGCCTTTTAATCATGATAGGACAGTATGGAAGAAAAAAAAACTAAAAAAAAAAAAAAAACGATGACCCGGGACTTGAACTCTGGTCGTCAAAATTCAAAAAATGTTAAATGTCAGAGCTTAGACCACTAGGCTATAGGGGACAAGTACAAAACAACAGTTTGTTGAGTATTTGAACCTCACTGCTAAGAAACATGAGAGGGGGGGGAACGGAATCCGACGGCAAAAAACCAGCTGTCGGAATCCGTTCCCCCACCCTCATTATGAGAGGTTTTGATGAAGTGGCTTAAAAAAAGGCTGATTCAATTTTTGTGTGGATGGAGCTTAACTGCCATCAGTTTAAAGAATATGTTTTGCCTTTTAATCATGATAGGACAGTATGAAAAAACAAACAAAAAAAAAACGATGACCCGGGACTTGAACTCTGGTCGTCAAAATTCAAAAAATGTTAAATGTCAGAGCTTAGACCACTAGGCTATAGGGGACAAGTACTAAACAATAGTTTGTTGAGTATTTGAACCTCACTGCTAAGAAACATGAGAGGGGGGGGGGAACGGAATCCGACGGCAAAAAACCAGCTGTCGGAATCCGTTCCCCCACCCTCATTATGAGAGGTTTTGATGAAGTGGCTTAAAAAAAGGCTGATTCAATTTTTGTGTGGATGGAGCTTAACTGCCATCAGTTTAAAGAATATTTTTTGCCTTTTAATCATGATAGGACAGTATGAAAAAAAAAATGAAAAAAAAAAAAAACGATGACCCGGGACGTGAACTCTGGTCGTCAAAATTCAAAAAATGTTAAAAGTCAAAGCTTAGACCACTAGGCTATAGGGGACAAGTAAAAATCAACAGTTTGTTGAGTATTTGAACCTCACTGCTAAGAAACATGAGAGGGGGGGGGGAACGGAATCCGACGGCAAAAAAACAGCTGTCGGAATCCGTTCCCCCACCCTCATTATGAGAGGTTTTGATGAAGTGGCTTAAAAAAAGGCTGATTCAATTTTTGTGTGGATGGAGCTTAACTGCCATCAGTTTAAAGAATATGTTTTGCCTTTTAATCATGATAGGACAGTATGAAAAAACAAACAAAAAAAAAACGATGACCCGGGACTTGAACTCTGGTCGTCAAAATTCAAAAAATGTTAAAAGTCAAAGCTTAGACCACTAGGCTATAGGGGACAAGTACAAAACAACAGTTTGTTGAGTATTTGAACCTCACTGCTCAGAAACATGAGAGGGGGGGGAACGGAATCCGACGGCAAAAAAACAGCTGTCGGAATCCGTTCCCCCACCCTCATTATGAGAGGTTTTGATGAAGTGGCTTAAAAAAAGGCTGATTCAATTTTTGTGTGGATGGAGCTTAACCGCCATCAGTTTAAAGAATATTTTTTGCCTTTTAATCATGATAGGACAGTATGAAAAAAAAAAAAAAAAAAAAAAACGATGACCCGGGACTTGAACTCTGGTCGTCAAAATTCAAAAAATGTTAAAAGTCAAAGCTTAGACCACTAGGCTATACGGGACAAGTACAAAACAAAAGTTTGTTGAGTATTTGAACCTCACTGCTAAGAAACATGAGAGGGGGGGGAACGGAATCCGACGGCAAAAAAACAGCTGTCGGAATCCCTTCCCCCACCCTCATTATGAGAGGTTTTGATGAAGTGGCTTAAAAAAAGGCTGATTCAATTTTTGTGTGGATGGAGCTTAACTGCCATCAGTTTAAAGAATATGTTTTGCCTTTTAATCATGATAGGACAGTATGGAAGAAAAAAAAACTAAAAAAAAAAAAAAAACGATGACCCGGGACTTGAACTCTGGTCGTCAAAATTCAAAAAAATTTAAAAGTCAAAGATTAGACCACTAGGCTATAGGGGACAAGTACAAAACAACAGTTTGTTGAGTATTTGAACCTCACTGCTAAGAAACATGAGAGGAGGGGGAACGGAATCCGACGGCAAAAAACCAGCTGTCGGAATCCGTTCCCCCACCCTCATTATGAGAGGTTTTGATGAAGTGGCTTAAAAAAGGCTGATTCAATTTTTGTGTGGATGGAGCTTAACTGCCATCAGTTTAAAGAATATTTTTTGCCTTTTAATCATGATAGGACAGTATGGAAGAAAAAAAAACTAAAAAAAAAAAAAAAACGATGACCCGGGACTTGAACTCTGGTCGTCAAAATTCAAAAAATGTTAAATGTCAGAGCTTAGACCACTAGGCTACAGGGGACAAATGGAAAACAACAGTTTGTTGATTATTTGAACCTCAATGCTAAGAAACATGAGAGGGGGGGGGGAACGGAATCCGACGGCAAAAAACCAGCTGTCGGTATCCGTTCCCCCACCCTCATTATGAGAGGTTTTGATGAAGTGGCTTAAAAAAAGGCTGATTCAATTTGTGTGGATGGAGCTTAACTGCCATCAGTTTAAAGAATATTTTTTGCCTTTTAATCATGATAGGACAGTATGAAAAAAAGGAAAAAAAAAACGATGACCCGGGACTTGAACTCTGGTCGTCAAAATTCAAAAAATGTTGAAAGTCAGAGCTTAGACAACTAGGCTATAGGGGACAAGTACTAAACAATAGTTTGTTGAGTATTTGAACCTCACTGCTAAGAAACATGAGAGGGGGGGGGGAACGGAATCCGACGGCAAAAAACCAGCTGTCGGAATCCGTTCCCCCACCCTCATTATGAGAGGTTTTGATGAAGTGGCTTAAAAAAAGGCTGATTCAATTTTTGTGTGGATGGAGCTTAACTGCCATCAGTTTAAAGAATATTTTTTGCCTTTTAATCATGATAGGACAGTATGAAAAAAAAAAAAAAAAAAAAAAAAAACGATGACCCGGGACGTGAACTCTGGTCGTCAAAATTCAAAAAATGTTAAAAGTCAAAGCTTAGACCACTAGGCTATAGGGGACAAGTAAAAATCAACAGTTTGTTGAGTATTTGAACCTCACTGCTAAGAAACATGAGAGGGGGGGGGGAACGGAATCCGACGGCAAAAAAACAGCTGTCGGAATCCGTTCCCCCACCCTCATTATGAGAGGTTTTGATGAAGTGGCTTAAAAAAAGGCTGATTCAATTTTTGTGTGGATGGAGCTTAACTGCCATCAGTTTAAAGAATATGTTTTGCCTTTTAATCATGATAGGACAGTATGAAAAAACAAACAAAAAAAAAACGATGACCCGGGACTTGAACTCTGGTCGTCAAAATTCAAAAAATGTTAAAAGTCAAAGCTTAGACCACTAGGCTATAGGGGACAAGTACAAAACAACAGTTTGTTGAGTATTTGAACCTCACTGCTCAGAAACATGAGAGGGGGGGGAACGGAATCCGACGGCAAAAAAACAGCTGTCGGAATCCGTTCCCCCACCCTCATTATGAGAGGTTTTGATGAAGTGGCTTAAAAAAAGGCTGATTCAATTTTTGTGTGGATGGAGCTTAACCGCCATCAGTTTAAAGAATATTTTTTGCCTTTTAATCATGATAGGACAGTATGAAAAAAAAAAAAAAAAAAAAAACGATGACCCGGGACTTGAACTCTGGTCGTCAAAATTCAAAAAATGTTAAAAGTCAAAGCTTAGACCACTAGGCTATACGGGACAAGTACAAAACAAAAGTTTGTTGAGTATTTGAACCTCACTGCTAAGAAACATGAGAGGGGGGGGAACGGAATCCGACGGCAAAAAAACAGCTGTCGGAATCCGTTCCCCCACCCTCATTATGAGAGGTTTTGATGAAGTGGCTTAAAAAAAGGCTGATTCAATTTTTGTGTGGATGGAGCTTAACTGCCATCAGTTTAAAGAATATGTTTTGCCTTTTAATCATGATAGGACAGTATGGAAGAAAAAAAAACTAAAAAAAAAAAAAAAACGATGACCCGGGACTTGAACTCTGGTCGTCAAAATTCAAAAAATGTTAAATGTCAGAGCTTAGACCACTAGGCTATAGGGGACAAGTACAAAACAACAGTTTGTTGAGTATTTGAACCTCACTGCTAAGAAACATGAGAGGGGGGGGAACGGAATCCGACGGCAAAAAACCAGCTGTCGGAATCCGTTCCCCCACCCTCATTATGAGAGGTTTTGATGAAGTGGCTTAAAAAAAGGCTGATTCAATTTTTGTGTGGATGGAGCTTAACTGCCATCAGTTTAAAGAATATGTTTTGCCTTTTAATCATGATAGGACAGTATGAAAAAACAAACAAAAAAAAAACGATGACCCGGGACTTGAACTCTGGTCGTCAAAATTCAAAAAATGTTAAATGTCAGAGCTTAGACCACTAGGCTATAGGGGACAAGTACTAAACAATAGTTTGTTGAGTATTTGAACCTCACTGCTAAGAAACATGAGAGGGGGGGGGGAACGGAATCCGACGGCAAAAAACCAGCTGTCGGAATCCGTTCCCCCACCCTCATTATGAGAGGTTTTGATGAAGTGGCTTAAAAAAAGGCTGATTCAATTTTTGTGTGGATGGAGCTTAACTGCCATCAGTTTAAAGAATATTTTTTGCCTTTTAATCATGATAGGACAGTATGAAAAAAAAAATGAAAAAAAAAAAAAACGATGACCCGGGACGTGAACTCTGGTCGTCAAAATTCAAAAAATGTTAAAAGTCAAAGCTTAGACCACTAGGCTATAGGGGACAAGTAAAAATCAACAGTTTGTTGAGTATTTGAACCTCACTGCTAAGAAACATGAGAGGGGGGGGGGAACGGAATCCGACGGCAAAAAAACAGCTGTCGGAATCCGTTCCCCCACCCTCATTATGAGAGGTTTTGATGAAGTGGCTTAAAAAAAGGCTGATTCAATTTTTGTGTGGATGGAGCTTAACTGCCATCAGTTTAAAGAATATGTTTTGCCTTTTAATCATGATAGGACAGTATGAAAAAACAAACAAAAAAAAAACGATGACCCGGGACTTGAACTCTGGTCGTCAAAATTCAAAAAATGTTAAAAGTCAAAGCTTAGACCACTAGGCTATAGGGGACAAGTACAAAACAACAGTTTGTTGAGTATTTGAACCTCACTGCTCAGAAACATGAGAGGGGGGGGAACGGAATCCGACGGCAAAAAAACAGCTGTCGGAATCCGTTCCCCCACCCTCATTATGAGAGGTTTTGATGAAGTGGCTTAAAAAAAGGCTGATTCAATTTTTGTGTGGATGGAGCTTAACCGCCATCAGTTTAAAGAATATTTTTTGCCTTTTAATCATGATAGGACAGTATGAAAAAAAAAAAAAAAAAAAAAAACGATGACCCGGGACTTGAACTCTGGTCGTCAAAATTCAAAAAATGTTAAAAGTCAAAGCTTAGACCACTAGGCTATACGGGACAAGTACAAAACAAAAGTTTGTTGAGTATTTGAACCTCACTGCTAAGAAACATGAGAGGGGGGGGAACGGAATCCGACGGCAAAAAAACAGCTGTCGGAATCCCTTCCCCCACCCTCATTATGAGAGGTTTTGATGAAGTGGCTTAAAAAAAGGCTGATTCAATTTTTGTGTGGATGGAGCTTAACTGCCATCAGTTTAAAGAATATGTTTTGCCTTTTAATCATGATAGGACAGTATGGAAGAAAAAAAAACTAAAAAAAAAAAAAAAACGATGACCCGGGACTTGAACTCTGGTCGTCAAAATTCAAAAAATGTTAAATGTCAGAGCTTAGACCACTAGGCTATAGGGGACAAGTACAAAACAACAGTTTGTTGAGTATTTGAACCTCACTGCTAAGAAACATGAGAGGGGGGGGAACGGAATCCGACGGCAAAAAACCAGCTGTCGGAATCCGTTCCCCCACCCTCATTATGAGAGGTTTTGATGAAGTGGCTTAAAAAAAGGCTGATTCAATTTTTGTGTGGATGGAGCTTAACTGCCATCAGTTTAAAGAATATGTTTTGCCTTTTAATCATGATAGGACAGTATGAAAAAACAAAAAAAAAAAAACGATGACCCGGGACTTGAACTCTGGTCGTCAAAATTCAAAAAATGTTAAAAGTCAAAGCTTAGACCACTAGGCTATAGGGGACAAGTACAAAACAACAGTTTGTTGAGTATTTGAACCTCACTGCTCAGAAACATGAGAGGGGGGGGAACGGAATCCGACGGCAAAAAAACAGCTGTCGGAATCCGTTCCCCCACCCTCATTATGAGAGGTTTTGATGAAGTGGCTTAAAAAAAGGCTGATTCAATTTTTGTGTGGATGGAGCTTAACTGGCATCAGTTTAAAGAATATTTTTTGCCTTTTAATCATGATAGGACAGTATGAAAAATAAATAAAAAAAAAAAAACGATGACCCGGGACTTGAACTCTTGTCGTCAAAATTCAAAAAATGTTAAAAGTCAAAGCTTAGACCACTAGGCTATAGGGGACAAGTACAAAATAAAAGTTTGTTGAGTATTTGAACCTCACTGCTAAGAAACATGAGAGGGGGGGGAACGGAATCCGACGGCAAAAAACCAGCTGTCGGAATCCGTTCCCCCACCCTCATTATGAGAGGTTTTGATGAAGTGGCTTAAAAAAAGGCTGATTCAATTTTTGTGTGGATGGAGCTTAACTGCCATCAGTTTAAAGAATATTTTTTGCCTTTTAATCATGATAGGACAGTATGAAAAAAAAAAAAAAAAAAAAACAATGACCCGGGACTTGAACTCTGGTCGTCAAAATTCAAAAAATGTTAAAAGTCAAAGCTTAGACCACTAGGCTATAGGGGACAAGTAAAAATCAACAGTTTGTTGAGTATTTGAACCTCACTGCTAAGAAACGTGTGGGGGGGGGGGAACGGAATCCGACGGCAAAAAACCAGCTGTCGGAATCCGTTCCCCCACCCTCATTATGAGAGGTTTTGATGAAGTGGCTTAAAAAAAGGCTGTTTCAATTTTTGTGTGGATGGAGCTTAACTGCCATCAGTTTAAAGAATATTTTTTGCCTTTTAATCATGATAGGACAGTATGAAAAAAAAAAAAAAAAAAAACGATGACCCGGGACTTGAACTCTGGTCGTCAAAATTCAAAAAATGTTAAAAGTCAAAGCTTAGACCAGTAGGCTATAGGGGACAAGTACAAAACAAAAGTTTGTTGAGTATTTGAACCTCACTGCTAAGAAACATGAGAGGGGGGGAAACGGAATCCGACGGCAAAAAAACAGCTGTCGGAATCCGTTCCCCCACCCTCATTATGAGAGGTTTTGATGAAGTGGCTTAAAAAAAGGCTGTTTCAATTTTTGTGTGGATGGAGCTTAACTGCCATCAGTTTAAAGAATATTGTTTTCCTTTTAAACATGATAGGACAGTATGAAAAAAAAAAAAAAAAAAAAAAACGATGACCCGGGACTTGAACTCTGGTCGTCAAAATTCAAAAAATGTTAAAAGTCAAAGCTTAGACCACTAGGCTATAGGGGACAAGTACAAAACAACAGTTTGTTGAGTATTTGAACCTCACTGCTAAGAAACATGAGAGGGGGGGGGAACGGAATCCGACGGCAAAAACCAGCTGTCGGAATCCGTTCCCCCACCCTCATTATGAGAGGTTTTGATGAAGTGGCTTAAAAAAAGGCTGATTCAATTTTTGTGTGGATGGAGCTTAACTGCCATCAGTTTAAAGAATATTTTTTGCCTTTTAATCATGATAGGACAGTATGAAAAAAAAACAAAAAACAAAAAAAAACGATGACCCGGGACTTGAACTCTGGTCGTCAAAATTCAAAAAAATTTAAAAGTCAAAGCTCAGACCACTAGGCTATAGGGGACAAGTACAAAACAACAGTTTGTTGAGTATTTGAACCTCACTGCTCAGAAACATGAGAGGGGGGGGGAACGGAATCCGACGGCAAAAAAACAGCTGTCGGAATCCGTTCCCCCACCCTCATTATGAGAGGTTTTGATGAAGTGGCTTAAAAAAAGGCTGATTCAATTTTTGTGTGGATGGAGCTTAACTGCCATCAGTTTAAAGAATATTTTTTGCCTTTTAATCATGATAGGACAGTATGAAAAAAAAAAAAAAAAAACGATGACCCGGGACTTGAACTCTGGTCGTCAAAATTCAAAAAATGTTAAAAGTCAAAGCTTAGACAACTAGGCTATAGGGGACAAGTACTAAATAACAGTTTGTTGATTATTTGAACCTCACTGCTAAGAAACATGAGAGGGGGGGGGGGGGGGGGGAACGGAATCCGACGGCAAAAAAACAGCTGTCGGAATCCGTTCCCCCACCCTCATTATGAGAGGTTTTGATGAAGTGGCTTAAAAAAAGGCTGATTCAATTTTTGTGTTGTAAGACTGAAAATAATTCAAGACATTTCAAATGAACTGAGAAATGAAATACTGTTTTTGACCCCTTCTCCTCCAATGACCATTTGCCCAAAGACACAGTGGGGTTCCCTGCTGTTTCTGATAACGATCAAGACCTGTAGGCCAAGATGTTTGTGTATGCACGGGGGAAGTGTAAATACCTGATAGGTCAGTTTGGAATGTCTCACTATTTGGGTTTTAGTCACATGGTCAAGAAGGATAAATTAGGTTGAAACTGCTGTTCCGCCCTTCTTCCTTTTCTGGAGCTCTGGCTCTCACCTTCTCGTGGGCTCTCTTCCTTCATCTCTCTCTCTCTCTCTCTCTCTCTCTCTCTCTCTCTCTCTCTCTCTCTCTCTCTTTATCTCTCTATTCTATCTCTAAGGTAACATTTACATGCTGGTTAAGATTATTTGGTTTAAGTTATCAGCAATTCATTAATCTACTTTGTAACTATTTTAAGTGTAACCATCACCATATTTTGTCATTAAATCTTTCGATTACAGCTAGTGTGCTAGTTTTGATTTGGTCTTAACTTTTTTGCTACATAGTGCAATACAATACTATCACTCTCTTTAGTCTATAGCAACGCTCTCCCACGTATGAAGCTATTGTAACTGTACTTATTTTCCGTCATTGGTATAAGTGGCAGTGAGTGGAACAGACAAGAAATGTACAGCTTTAAACCATCTTGCTAATAACGTTTCTTTAGTCGCTCGGCAGTCTTGCAGTCTGAACCCCTGAAAGATTTCCACTCTTACAGTGTGGATGGAGCTTAACCGCCATCAGTTTAAAGAATATTTTTTGCCTTTTAATCATGATAGGAGAGTATGAAAAAAAAAAAAAAAAAAAAAACGATGACCCGGGACTTGAACTCTGGTCGTCAAAATTCAAAAAATGTTAAAAGTCAAAGCTTAGACCACTAGGCTATAGGGGACAAGTAAAAATCAACAGTTTGTTGAGTATTTGAACCTCACTGCTAAGAAACATGAGAGGGGGGGGGGGGGGGGGGGGGTGGAACGGAATCCGACGGCAAAAAACCAGCTGTCGGATTCCGTTCCCCCACCCTCATTATGAGAGGTTTTGATGAAGTGGCTTAAAAAAAGGCTGATTCAATTTTTGTGTGGATGGAGCTTAACTGCCATCAGTTTAAAGAATATTTTTTTGCCTTTTAATCATGATAGGACAGTATGAAAAAAAAAAAAAAAAAAAAACGATGACCCGGGACTTGAACTCTGGTCGTCAAAATTCAAAAAATGTTAAAAGTCAAAGCTTAGACCACTAGGCTATAGGGGACAAGTAAAAATCAACAGTTTGTTGAGTATTTGAACCTCACTGCTAAGAAACATGTGGGGGGGGGGAACGGAATCCGACGGCAAAAAACCAGCTGTCGGAATCCGTTCCCCCACCCTCATTATGAGAGGTTTTGATGAAGTGGCTTAAAAAAAGGCTGTTTCAATTTTTGTGTGGATGGAGCTTAACTGCCATCAGTTTAAAGAATATTGTTTTCCTTTTAAACATGATAGGACAGTATGAAAAAAAAAAAAAAAAAAAAAACGATGACCCGGGACTTGAACTCTGGTCGTCAAAATTCAAAAAATGTTAAAAGTCAAAGCTTAGACCACTAGGCTATAGGGGACAAGTACAAAACAACAGTTTGTTGAGTATTTGAACCTCACTGCTAAGAAACATGAGAGGGGGGGGGAACGGAATCCGACGGCAAAAACCAGCTGTCGGAATCCGTTCCCCCACCCTCATTATGAGAGGTTTTGATGAAGTGGCTTAAAAAAAGGCTGATTCAATTTTTGTGTGGATGGAGCTTAACTGCCATCAGTTTAAAGAATATTTTTTGCCTTTTAATCATGATAGGACAGTATGAAAAAAACAAAAAACAAAAAAAAAAACGATGACCCGGGACTTGAACTCTGGTCGTCAAAATTCAAAAAAATTTAAAAGTCAAAGCTCAGACCACTAGGCTATAGGGGACAAGTACAAAACAACAGTTTGTTGAGTATTTGAACCTCACTGCTCAGAAACATGAGAGGGGGGGGGAACGGAATCCGACGGCAAAAAAACAGCTGTCGGAATCCGTTCCCCCACCCTCATTATGAGAGGTTTTGATGAAGTGGCTTAAAAAAAGGCTGATTCAATTTTTGTGTGGATGGAGCTTAACTGCCATCAGTTTAAAGAATATTTTTTGCCTTTTAATCATGATAGGACAGTATGAAAAAAAAAAAAAAAAAACGATGACCCGGGACTTGAACTCTGGTCGTCAAAATTCAAAAAATGTTAAAAGTCAAAGCTTAGACCACTAGGCTATAGGGGACAAGTACAAAACAAAAGTTTGTTGAGTATTTGAACCTCACTGCTAAGAAACATGAGAGGGGGGGGAACGGAATCCGACGGCAAAAAACCAGCTGTCGGAATCCGTTCCCCCTCCCTCATTATGAGAGGTTTTGATGAAGTGGCTTAAAAAAAGGCTGATTCAATTTTTGTGTGGATGGAGCTTAACTGCCATCAGTTTAAAGAATATTTTTTGCCTTTTAATCATGATAGGACAGTATGGAAGAAAAAAAAACTAAAAAAAAAAAAAAAACGATGACCCGGGACTTGAACTCTGGTCGTCAAAATTAAAAAAATGTTAAATGTCAGAGCTTAGACCACTAGGCTACAGGGGACAAATGGAAAACAACAGTTTGTTGATTATTTGAACCTCACTGCTAAGAAACATGAGAGGGGGGGGAACGGAATCCGACGGCAAAAAAACAGCTGTCGGAATCCGTTCCCCCACCCTCATTATGAGAGGTTTTGATGAAGTGGCTTAAAAAAAGGCTGATTCAATTTTTGTGTGGATGGAGCTTAACCGCCATCAGTTTAAAGAATATTTTTTGCCTTTTAATCATGATAGGAGAGTATGAAAAAAAAAAAAAAAAAAAAAACGATGACCCGGGACTTGAACTCTGGTCGTCAAAATTCAAAAAATGTTAAAAGTCAAAGCTTAGACCACTAGGCTATAGGGGACAAGTACAAAACAGAAGTTTGTTGAGTATTTGAACCTCACTGCTAAGAAACATGAGAGGGGGGGGAACGGAATCCGACGGCAAAAAACCAGCTGTCGGAATCCGTTCCCCCACCCTCATTATGAGAGGTTTTGATGAAGTGGCTTAAAAAAAGGCTGATTCAATTTTTGTGTGGATGGAGCTTAACTGCCATCAGTTTAAAGAATATTTTTTGCCTTTTAATCATGATAGGACAGTATGAAAAAAAGAAAAAAGAAAACGATGACCCGGGACTTGAACTCTGGTCGTCAAAATTCAAAAAATGTTAAAAGTCAAAGCTTAGACCACTAGGCTATAGGGGACAAGTACAAAACAACAGTTTGTTGAGTATTTGAACCTCACTGCTAAGAAACATGAGAGGGGGGGGAACGGAATCCGACGGCAAAAAAACAGCTGTCGGAATCCGTTCCCCCACCCTCATTATGAGAGGTTTTGATGAAGTGGCTTAAAAAAAGGCTGATTCAATTTTTGTGTGGATGGAGCTTAACTGCCATCAGTTTAAAGAATATTTTTTGCCTTTTAATCATGATAGGACAGTATGAAAAATAAAAAAAATAAAAAAAACGATGACCCGGGACTTGAACTCTGGTCGTCAAAAT
This sequence comes from Phoxinus phoxinus, assembly GCF_949152265.1. NCBI lineage: Eukaryota > Metazoa > Chordata > Actinopteri > Cypriniformes > Leuciscidae > Phoxinus > Phoxinus phoxinus. The sequence goes on along the minus strand of NC_136876.1, from coordinate 19,328,718 downwards.
TCAAAAAATGTTAAAAGTCAAAGCTTAGACCACTAGGCTATAGGGGACAAGTACAAAACAACAGTTTGTTGAGTATTTGAACCTCACTGCTAAGAAACATGAGAGGGGGGGGGGGGGGGGGGGAACGGAATCCGACGGCAAAAAACCAGCTGTCGGATTCCGTTCCCCCACCCTCATTATGAGAGGTTTTGATGAAGTGGCTTAAAAAAAGGCTGATTCAATTTTTGTGTGGATGGAGCTTAACTGCCATCAGTTTAAAGAATATTTTTTGCCTTTTAATCATGATAGGACAGTATGAAAAAAAGAAAAGAAAAAAACGATGACCCGGGACTTGAACTCTTGTCGTCAAAATTCAAAAAATGTTAAAAGTCAAAGCTCAGACCACTAGGCTATAGGGGACAAGTACAAAATAAAAGTTTGTTGAGTATTTGAACCTCACTGCTAAGAAACATGAGAGGGGGGGGAACGGAATCCGACGGCAAAAAAACAGCTGTCGGAATCCGTTCCCCCACCCTCATTATGAGAGGTTTTGATGAAGTGGCTTAAAAAAAGGCTGATTCAATTTTTGTGTGGATGGAGCTTAACTGCCATCAGTTTAAAGAATATTTTTTGCCTTTTAATCATAATAGGACAGTATGAAAAAAAAAAAAAAAAAAAACGATGACCCGGGACTTGAACTCTGGTCGTCAAAATTCAAAATTTTTTTAAAGTCAAAGCTTAGACAACTAGGCTATAGGGGACAAGTACTAAATAACAGTTTGTTGAGTATTTGAACCTCACTGCTAAGAAACATGAGAGGGGGGGGGGGGACGGAATCCGACGGCAAAAAAACAGCTGTCGGAATCCGTTCCCCCACCCTCATTATGAGAGGTTTTGATGAAGTGGCTTAAAAAAAGGCTGATTCAATTTTTGTGTGGATGGAGCTTAACTGCCATCAGTTTAAAGAATATTTTTTGCCTTTTAATCATGATAGGACAGTATGAAAAAAAAAAAAAAAAAAAACGATGACCCGGGACTTGAACTCTGGTCGTCAAAATTCAAAAAATGTTAAAAGTCAAAGCTTAGACCACTAGGCTATAGGGGACAAGTAAAAATCAACAGTTTGTTGAGTATTTGAACCTCACTGCTAAGAAACATGAGAGGGGGGGGGGAACGGAATCCGACGGCAAAAAACCAGCTGTCGGATTCCGTTCCCCCACCCTCATTATGAGAGGTTTTGATGAAGTGGCTTAAAAAAAGGCTGATTCAATTTTTGTGTGGATGGAGCTTAACTGCAATCAGTTTAAAGAATATTTTTTGCCTTTTAATCATGATAGGACAGTATGAAAAAAAAAAAAAAAAAAAAAAACGATGACCCGGGACTTGAACTCTGGTCGTCAAAATTCAAAAAATGTTAAAAGTCAAAGCTTAGACCACTAGGCTATAGGGGACAAGTAAAAATCAACAGTTTGTTGAGTATTTGAACCTCACTGCTAAGAAACATGTGGGGGGGGGGAACGGAATCCGACGGCAAAAAACCAGCTGTCGGAATCCGTTCCCCCACCCTCATTATGAGAGGTTTTGATGAAGTGGCTTAAAAAAAGGCTGTTTCAATTTTTGTGTGGATGGAGCTTAACTGCCATCAGTTTAAAGAATATTGTTTTCCTTTTAAACATGATAGGACAGTATGAAAAAAAAAAAAAAAAAAAAAACGATGACCCGGGACTTGAATTCTGGTCGTCAAAATTCAAAAAACGTTAAAAGTCAAAGCTTAGACCACTAGGCTATAGGGGACAAGTACAAAACAACAGTTTGTTGAGTATTTGAACCTCACTGCTAAGAAACATGAGAGGGGGGGGGAACGGAATCCGACAGCAAAAACCAGCTGTCGGAATCCGTTCCCCCACCCTCATTATGAGAGGTTTTGATGAAGTGGCTTAAAAAAAGGCTGATTCAATTTTTGTGTGGATGGAGCTTAACTGCCATCAGTTTAAAGAATATTTTTTGCCTTTTAATCATGATAGGACAGTATGAAAAAAAAACAAAAAAAAACGATGACCCGGGACTTGAACTCTGGTCGTCAAAATTCAAAAAATGTTAAAAGTCAAAGCTTAGACCACTAGGCTATAGGGGACAAGTACAAGACAAAAGTTTGTTGAGTATTTGAACCTCACTGCTAAGAAACATGAGAGGGGGGGGAACGGAATCCGACGGCAAAAAACCAGCTGTCGGAATCCGTTCCCCCTCCCTCATTATGAGAGGTTTTGATGAAGTGGCTTAAAAAAAGGCTGATTCAATTTTTGTGTGGATGGAGCTTAACTGCCATCAGTTTAAAGAATATTTTTTGCCTTTTAATCATGATAGGACAGTATGGAAGAAAAACAAAACAAACAAAAAAAAAAAAACGATGACCCGGGACTTGAACTCTGGTCGTCAAAATTCAAAAAATGTTAAATGTCAGAGCTTAGACCACTAGGCTACAGGGGACAAATGGAAAACAACAGTTTGTTGATTATTTGAACCTCAATGCTAAGAAACATGAGAGGGGGGGGGGGGAACGGAATCCGACGGCAAAAAAACAGCTGTCGGAATCCGTTCCCCCACCCTCATTATGAGAGGTTTTGATGAAGTGGCTTAAAAAAAGGCTGATTCAATTTTTGTGTGGATGGAGCTTAACTGCCATCAGTTTAAAGAATATTTTTTGCCTTTTAATCATGATAGGACAGTATGAAAAAAAAAAAAAAAAAAAAAAAAACGATGACCCGGGACTTGAACTCTGGTCGTCAAAATTCAAAAAATGTTAAAAGTCAAAGCTTAGACCACTAGGCTATAGGGGACAAGTACAAAACAACAGTTTGTTGAGTATTTGAACCTCACTGCTAAGAAACGTGTGGGGGGGGGGGAACGGAATCCGACGGCAAAAAACCAGCTGTCGGAATCCGTTCCCCCACCCTCATTATGAGAGGTTTTGATGAAGTGGCTTAAAAAAAGGCTGATTCAATTTTTGTGTGGATGGAGCTTAATTGCCATCAGTTTAAAGAATATTTTTTGCCTTTTAATCATGATAGGACAGTATGAAAAAAAAAAAAAAAAAAAAAAAAAACGATGACCCGGGACTTGAACTCTGGTCGTCAAAATTCAAAAAAATTTAAAAGTCAAAGCTTAGACCACTAGGCTATAGGGGACAAGTACAAAACAACAGTTTGTTGAGTATTTGAACCTCACTGCTAAGAAACATGAGAGGGGGGGGAACGGAATCCGACGGCAAAAAAACAGCTGTCGGAATCCGTTCCCCCACCCTCATTATGAGAGGTTTTGATGAAGTGGCTTAAAAAAAGGCTGATTCAATTTTTGTGTGGATGGAGCTTAACTGCCATCAGTTTAAAGAATATTTTTTGCCTTTTAATCATGATAGGACAGTATGGAAGAAAAAAAAACTAAAAAAAAAAAAAAAACGATGACCCGGGACTTGAACTCTGGTCGTCAAAATTAAAAAAATGTTAAATGTCAGAGCTTAGACCACTAGGCTACAGGGGACAAATGGAAAACAACAGTTTGTTGATTATTTGAACCTCAATGCTAAGAAACATGAGAGGGGGGGGGAACGGAATCCGACGGCAAAAAACCAGCTGTCGGAATCCGTTCCCCCACCCTCATTATGAGAGGTTTTGATGAAGTGGCTTAAAAAAAGGCTGATTCAATTTTTGTGTGGATGGAGCTTAACTGCCATCAGTTTAAAGAATATTTTTTGCCTTTTAATCATGATAGGACAGTATGAAAAAAAAAAAAAAAAAAACGATGACCCGGGACTTGAACTCTGGTCGTCAAAATTCCAAAAATGTTAAAAGTCAAAGCTTAGACCACTAGGCTATACGGGACAAGTACAAAATAAAAGTTTGTTGAGTATTTGAACCTCACTGCTAAGAAACATGAGAGGGGGGGGAACGGAATCCGACGGCAAAAAAACAGCTGTCGGAATCCGTTCCCCCACCCTCATTATGAGAGGTTTTGATGAAGTGGCTTAAAAAAAGGCTGATTCAATTTTTGTGTGGATGGAGCTTAACTGCCATCAGTTTAAAGAATATGTTTTGCCTTTTAATCATGATAGGACAGTATGGAAGAAAAAAAAACTAAAAAAAAAAAAAAAACGATGACCCGGGACTTGAACTCTGGTCGTCAAAATTCAAAAAATGTTAAAAGTCAAAGCTTAGACCACTAGGCTATAGGGGACAAGTAAAAATCAACAGTTTGTTGAGTATTTGAACCTCACTGCTAAGAAACATGTGTGGGGGGGGGAACGGAATCCGACGGCAAAAAAACAGCTGTCGGAATCCGTTCCCCCACCCTCATTATGAGAGGTTTTGATGAAGTGGCTTAAAAAAAGGCTGTTTCAATTTTTGTGTGGATGGAGCTTAACTGCCATCAGTTTAAAGAATATTTTTTGCCTTTTAATCATGATAGGACAGTATGAAAAAAAGAAAAGAAAAAAACGATGACCCGGGACTTGAACTCTTGTCGTCAAAATTCAAAAAATGTTAAAAGTCAAAGCTCAGACCACTAGGCTATAGGGGACAAGTACAAAATAAAAGTTTGTTGAGTATTTGAACCTCACTGCTAAGAAACATGAGAGGGGGGGGAACGGAATCCGACGGCAAAAAAACAGCTGTCGGAATCCGTTCCCCCACCCTCATTATGAGAGGTTTTGATGAAGTGGCTTAAAAAAAGGCTGATTCAATTTTTGTGTGGATGGAGCTTAACTGCCATCAGTTTAAAGAATATTTTTTGCCTTTTAATCATAATAGGACAGTATGAAAAAAAAAAAAAAAAAAAACGATGACCCGGGACTTGAACTCTGGTCGTCAAAATTCAAAAATTTTTTAAAGTCAAAGCTTAGACAACTAGGCTATAGGGGACAAGTACTAAATAACAGTTTGTTGAGTATTTGAACCTCACTGCTAAGAAACATGAGAGGGGGGGGGGGGACGGAATCCGACGGCAAAAAAACAGCTGTCGGAATCCGTTCCCCCACCCTCATTATGAGAGGTTTTGATGAAGTGGCTTAAAAAAAGGCTGATTCAATTTTTGTGTGGATGGAGCTTAACTGCCATCAGTTTAAAGAATATTTTTTGCCTTTTAATCATGATAGGACAGTATGAAAAAAAAAAAAAAAAAAAACGATGACCCGGGACTTGAACTCTGGTCGTCAAAATTCAAAAAATGTTAAAAGTCAAAGCTTAGACCACTAGGCTATAGGGGACAAGTAAAAATCAACAGTTTGTTGAGTATTTGAACCTCACTGCTAAGAAACATGAGAGGGGGGGGGGAACGGAATCCGACGGCAAAAAACCAGCTGTCGGATTCCGTTCCAAAAAAGGCTGATTCAATTTTTGTGTGGATGGAGCTTAACTGCCATCAGTTTAAAGAATATTTTTTGCCTTTTAATCATGATAGGACAGTATGAAAAAAAAAAAAAAAAAAAAAAACGATGACCCGGGACTTGAACTCTGGTCGTCAAAATTCAAAAAATGTTACAAGTCAAAGCTTAGACCACTAGGCTATAGGGGACAAGTAAAAATCAACAGTTTGTTGAGTATTTGAACCTCACTGCTAAGAAACATGTGGGGGGGGGGAACGGAATCCGACGGCAAAAAACCAGCTGTCGGAATCCGTTCCCCCACCCTCATTATGAGAGGTTTTGATGAAGTGGCTTAAAAAAAGGCTGTTTCAATTTTTGTGTGGATGGAGCTTAACTGCCATCAGTTTAAAGAATATTGTTTTCCTTTTAAACATGATAGGACAGTATGAAAAAAAAAAAAAAAAAAAAAACGATGACCCGGGACTTGAATTCTGGTCGTCAAAATTCAAAAAACGTTAAAAGTCAAAGCTTAGACCACTAGGCTATAGGGGACAAGTACAAAACAACAGTTTGTTGAGTATTTGAACCTCACTGCTAAGAAACATGAGAGGGGGGGGGAACGGAATCCGACAGCAAAAACCAGCTGTCGGAATCCGTTCCCCCACCCTCATTATGAGAGGTTTTGATGAAGTGGCTTAAAAAAAGGCTGATTCAATTTTTGTGTGGATGGAGCTTAACTGCCATCAGTTTAAAGAATATTTTTTGCCTTTTAATCATGATAGGACAGTATGAAAAAAAAACAAAAAAAAACGATGACCCGGGACTTGAACTCTGGTCGTCAAAATTCAAAAAATGTTAAAAGTCAAAGCTTAGACCACTAGGCTATAGGGGACAAGTACAAGACAAAAGTTTGTTGAGTATTTGAACCTCACTGCTAAGAAACATGAGAGGGGGGGGAACGGAATCCGACGGCAAAAAACCAGCTGTCGGAATCCGTTCCCCCTCCCTCATTATGAGAGGTTTTGATGAAGTGGCTTAAAAAAAGGCTGATTCAATTTTTGTGTGGATGGAGCTTAACTGCCATCAGTTTAAAGAATATTTTTTGCCTTTTAATCATGATAGGACAGTATGAAAAAAAAAAAAAAAAAAAAAAAAACGATGACCCGGGACTTGAACTCTGGTCGTCAAAATTCAAAAAATGTTAAAAGTCAAAGCTTAGACCACTAGGCTATAGGGGACAAGTACAAAACAACAGTTTGTTGAGTATTTGAACCTCACTGCTCAGAAACATGAGAGGGGGGGGGAACGGAATCCGACGGCAAAAAACCAGCTGTCGGAATCCGTTCCCCCACCCTCATTATGAGAGGTTTTGATGAAGTGGCTTAAAAAAAGGCTGATTCAATTTTTGTGTGGATGGAGCTTAACTGCCATCAGTTTAAAGAATATTTTTTGCCTTTTAATCATGATAGGACAGTATGAAAAAAAAAAAAAAAAAAAAAAAAAAACGATGACCCGGGACTTGAACTCTGGTCGTCAAAATTCAAAAAAATTTAAAAGTCAAAGCTTAGACCACTAGGCTATAGGGGACAAGTACAAAACAACAGTTTGTTGAGTATTTGAACCTCACTGCTAAGAAACATGAGAGGGGGGGGAACGGAATCCGACGGCAAAAAAACAGCTGTCGGAATCCGTTCCCCCACCCTCATTATGAGAGGTTTTGATGAAGTGGCTTAAAAAAAGGCTGATTCAATTTTTGTGTGGATGGAGCTTAACTGCCATCAGTTTAAATAATATTTTTTGCCTTTTAATCATGATAGGACAGTATGGAAGAAAAAAAAACTAAAAAAAAAAAAAAAACGATGACCCGGGACTTGAACTCTGGTCGTCAAAATTAAAAAAATGTTAAATGTCAGAGCTTAGACCACTAGGCTACAGGGGACAAATGGAAAACAACAGTTTGTTGATTATTTGAACCTCAATGCTAAGAAACATGAGAGGGGGGGGGAACGGAATCCGACGGCAAAAAACCAGCTGTCGGAATCCGTTCCCCCACCCTCATTATGAGAGGTTTTGATGAAGTGGCTTAAAAAAAGGCTGATTCAATTTTTGTGTGGATGGAGCTTAACTGCCATCAGTTTAAAGAATATTTTTTGCCTTTTAATCATGATAGGACAGTATGAAAAAAACAACAAAAAAAAAACGATGACCCGGGACTTGAACTCTGGTCGTCAAAATTCCAAAAATGTTAAAAGTCAAAGCTTAGACCACTAGGCTATACGGGACAAGTACAAAATAAAAGTTTGTTGAGTATTTGAACCTCACTGCTAAGAAACATGAGAGGGGGGGGAACGGAATCCGACGGCAAAAAAACAGCTGTCGGAATCCGTTCCCCCACCCTCATTATGAGAGGTTTTGATGAAGTGGCTTAAAAAAAGGCTGATTCAATTTTTGTGTGGATGGAGCTTAACTGCCATCAGTTTAAAGAATATGTTTTGCCTTTTAATCATGATAGGACAGTATGGAAGAAAAAAAAACTAAAAAAAAAAAAAAAACGATGACCCGGGACTTGAACTCTGGTCGTCAAAATTCAAAAAATGTTAAAAGTCAAAGCTTAGACCACTAGGCTATAGGGGACAAGAACAAAACAACAGTTTGTTGAGTATTTGAACCTCACTGCTCAGAAACATGAGAGGGGGGGGAACGGAATCCGACGGCAAAAAACCAGCTGTCGGAATCCGTTCCCCCACCCTCATTATGAGAGGTTTTGATGAAGTGGCTTAAAAAAAGGCTGATTCAATTTTTGTGTGGATGGAGCTTAACTGCCATCAGTTTAAAGAATATTTTTTGCCTTTTAATCATGATAGGACAGTATGAAAAAAAAAAAAAAAAAAACGATGACCCGGGACTTGAACTCTGGTCGTCAAAATTCAAAAAATGTTAAAAGTCAAAGCTTAGACAACTAGGCTATAGGGGACAAGTACTAAATAACAGTTTGTTGAGTATTTGAACCTCACTGCTAAGAAACATGAGAGTGGGGGGGGAACGGAATCCGACGGCAAAAAACCAGCTGTCGGAATCCGTTCCCCCACCCTCATTATGAGAGGTTTTGATGAAGTGGCTTAAAAAAAGGCTGATTCAATTTTTGTGTGGATGGAGCTTAACTGCCATCAGTTTAAAGAATATTTTTTGCCTTTTAATCATGATAGGACAGTATGAAAAAAAAAACAAAAAAAAAAAACGATGACCCGGGACTTGAACTCTGGTCGTCAAAATTCAAAAAATGTTAAAAGTCAAAGCTTAGACCACTAGGCTATAGGGGACAAGTACAAAACAACAGTTTGTTGAGTATTTGAACCTCACTGCTCAGAAACATGAGAGGGGGGGGAACGGAATCCGACGGCAAAAACCAGCTGTCGGAATCCGTTCCCCCACCCTCATTATGAGAGGTTTTGATGAAGTGGCTTAAAAAAAGGCTGATTCAATTTTTGTGTGGATGGAGCTTAACTGCCATCAGTTTAAAGAATATTTTTTGCCTTTTAATCATGATAGGACAGTATGAAAAAAAAAAAAAAAAAAAAAAAAAACGATGACCCGGGACTTGAACTCTGGTCGTCAAAATTCAAAAAAATTTAAAAGTCAAAGCTTAGACCACTAGGCTATAGGGGACAAGTACAAAACAACAGTTTGTTGAGTATTTGAACCTCACTGCTAAGAAACATGAGAGGGGGGGGAACGGAATCCGACGGCAAAAAAACAGCTGTCGGAATCCGTTCCCCCACCCTCATTATGAGAGGTTTTGATGAAGTGGCTTAAAAAAAGGCTGTTTCAATTTTTGTGTGGATGGAGCTTAACTGCCATCAGTTTAAAGAATATTGTTTTCCTTTTAAACATGATAGGACAGTATGAAAAAAACAAACAAAAAAAAAAACGATGACCCGGGACTTGAACTCTGGTCGTCAAAATTCAAAAAAATTTAAAAGTCAAAGCTCAGACCACTAGGCTATAGGGGACAAGTACAAAACAACAGTTTGTTGAGTATTTGAACCTCACTGCTCAGAAACATGAGAGGGGGGGGAACGGAATCCGACGGCAAAAAAACAGCTGTCGGAATCCGTTCCCCCACCCTCATTATGAGAGGTTTTGATGAAGTGGCTTAAAAAAAGGCTGATTCAATTTTTGTGTGGATGGAGCTTAACTGCCATCAGTTTAAAGAATATTTTTTGCCTTTTAATCATGATAGGACAGTATGAAAAAAAAAAAAAAAAAAAACGATGACCCGGGACTTGAACTCTGGTCATCAAAATTCAAAAAATGTTAAAAGTCAAAGCTCAGACCACTAGGCTATAGGGGACAAGTACAAAATAAAAGTTTGTTGAGTATTTGAACCTCACTGCTAAGAAACATGAGAGGGGGGGGAACGGAATCCGACGGCAAAAAAACAGCTGTCGGAATCCGTTCCCCCACCCTCATTATGAGAGGTTTTGATGAAGTGGTTTAAAAAAAGGCTGATTCAATTTTTGTGTGGATGGAGCTTAACTGCCATCAGTTTAAAGAATATTTTTTGCCTTTTAATCATGATAGGACAGTATGAAAAAAACAAAAAAAAAAACGATGACCCGGGACTTGAACTCTGGTCGTCAAAATTCAAAAAATGTTAAAAGTCAAAGCTTAGACCACTAGGCTATAGGGGACAAGTACAAAACAATAGTTTGTTGAGTATTTGAACCTCACTGCTAAGAAACATGAGAGGGGGGGGGGGGGGGAACGGAATCCGACGGCAAAAAACCAGCTGTCGGAATCCGTTCCCCCACCCTCATTATGAGAGGTTTTGATGAAGTGGCTTAAAAAAAGGCTGATTCAATTTTTGTGTGGATGGAGCTTAACTGCCATCAGTTTAAAGAATATTTTTTGCCTTTTACAGTTTTTTTGGATTGCTAACACACTAAAATTAAAAGTAGTACACTATTAGCAAAACCTTACACCCAAGAAGCAAAACATCAGCCCATATTTGCACAACTATAAGCACATTGTCAACCTCACACTTTTTGCAAAACTCTACACACAGTGATTTGCAAAACACTAAACACACTTAACATACATTACACACAAAAATCTATCATGAAGTCACTTCCTTGCAATACCAAAGCACTGACTGTCAAATTACCGCACCGTCCAACCAATTGGTTCAACACAGTCATCAGGTGTGCAAATACTTGTTTGCTTAATTGTAGACACAACAATCAGGTGTATAAGCACTATAAAAAGCAGCAGGTGAGTTCATCGGTCTTCAAGCACAATGGAAAGAGTCAGAGAAAGAGTAAGACGAGGAGGAGAATGAGGAGAACAAGGAGGAGGACAAGAAGGAGGAGGAGGAAGGGGAGGAAGAGGAATCAACAGAGGAAGAGGAAGAGATGGAGGCCATGCTGGAGGTAGAGGTAGAGGAAGAGGAAGAGGAAGACAAGAAGGTGCTCAAAGAGGACCGAATCTGAAAAATGAGATCCGCGCAACACTGGTTGACCACGTTGTCAACCACGGCCTGACGCTGAGGGAGGCTGGACTGCAAATACAGCCAAATCTAAGCCGATACACAGTGGCAAGTGTGATAAGAACATTTAGATTGGAAAATAGGTACTAGATCTACACTGAACTACACAATTTTGCCTGACACTGTTCTTCAGAGAGTTTTACAAATGGATGGAGAGGAGATCCAGCATGAGTTCATTTACGTAGATGAGGCTGGGTTCAACCTGACGAGAACACGAAGGAGGGGAAGAAACATCATTGGCCACAGGGCTATAGTCAATGTCCCGGGGCAATGTGGGGGTAATATAACACTCTGTGCAGCCATTACACAGAATGGGGTCCTCCACCGCCATGCCCACATGGGCCCTTACAACACAGCACTCATACTTACATTCTTGGACCAATTGCACAACGTTAACAGCAGCAAATCAAATCGATCATATGCAATACATCGTTGTCTGGGACAATGTGTCTTTCCACCGCTCTGCTCTGGTTCAGAACTGGTTTCAGCAACATCCACATTTCACCGTCCTATATCTTCCACCATACTCTCCATTCCTCAACCCTATAGTTTTTCTCGGCATGGCGGTGGAAGGTATATGATCTCCGTCTCCAGGCTGAGGTACCCCTCATCCAAGCCATGGAGGAGGCCTGTGACCAGATGGAGGTAGCAGCAATGCAAGGATGGATTCGTCATTCAAGACGTTTCTTTCTAAGGTGTCTTGCTAATGACAACATTGCCTGCGATGTTGATGAAATTCTCTGGCCAGATCCAGCTAGGCGCAGAGACAATGTCTAGTGTGTTTTTTTTTTTTTTTTTTTTTTTACGTATTGTGACGTTTGGTTACAGTATTATGAATCTCCATGTCAACATTTTGAGCTTGTTGAGAAATAAATGAGTTTCTTCAGTCTGCAACATTGGTCTTGTGTAGTGTTTGGTGAATTTACAGTTTTTTTGGATTGCTTACACACTAAAATTAAAAGTAGTACACTATTAGCAAAACCTTACACTCAAGAAGCAAAACATCAGCCCATATTTGCACAACTATAAGCACATTGTCAACCTCACACTTGTTGCAAAACTCTACACACAGTGATTTGCAAAACACTAAACACACTTAACATACATTACACACAAAAATCTATCATGAAGTCACTTCCTTGCAATACCAAAGCACTGACTGTCAAATTACCGCACCGTCCAACCAATTGGTTCAACACAGTCATCAGGTGTGCAAACACTTGTTTGCTTAATTGTAGACACACCAATCAGGTGTATAAGCACTATAAAAAGCAGCAGGTGAGCTCATCGGTCTTCAAGCACAATGGAAAGAGAAAGAGTAAGATGAGGAGGAGAATGAGGAAGACAAGAAGGTGCTCAAAGAGGACCGAATCTGACAAATGAGATCCGCGTAACACTGGTTGACCACGTTGTCAACCACAGCCTGACGCTGAGGGAGGCTGGACTGCGAGTACAGCCAAATCTAAGCCAATACACAGTGGCAAGTGTGATAAGAACATTTCGACTGGAAAGGTACTAGATCTACACTGAACAGCACAATTTTGCCTGACACTGTTCTTCAGAGAGTTTTACGAATGGATGGAGAGGAGATCCAGCATGAGTTCATTTACGTAGATGAGGCTGGGTTCAACCTGACGAGAACACGAAGGAGGGGAAGACACATCATTGGCCATAGGGCTATAGTCAATGTCCCAGGGCAACGTGGGGGTAATATAACACTGTGCAGCCATTACACAGAATGGGGTCCTCCACCGCCATGCCCATATGGGCCCTTACAACACAGCACTCATACTTACATTATTGGACCAATTGCACAACGTTAACAGCAGCAAATCAAATCGATCATATGCAGAGTTCATATGCAATACATTGTTGTCTGGGACAATGTGTCTTTCCACCGCTCTGCTCTGGTTCAGAACTGGTTTCAGCAACATCCACATTTCACCGTCCTATATCTTCCACCATACTCTCCATTCTTCAACCCTATAGAAGAGTTTTTCTCGGCATGGCGGTGGAAGGTACATGATCTCCATATCCAGGCTGAGATACCCCTCATCCAAGCCATGGAGGACGCCTGTGACCAGATGGAGGTAGCAGCAATGCAAGGATGGATTCGTCTTTCCAAGGTGTCTTGCTAATGACAACATTGCAACATTGCTTGCGATGAAATTCTCTGGCCAGATCCAGCTAGGCGAAGAGACAATGTCTAGTTTATTTTATTTATTTTATTTTTTTACAGTAAACTTACAGTACAATACGTAAAGTGACATTTTGTTACAGTATTATGAATCTCCATGTCAACATTTTGGGCGTGTTGAGAAATAAATGAGTTTCTTCAGTCTGCAACATTGTCTTGTGTAGTGTTTGGTGAATTTACATTATATATACTTTGTTGATGGTAGCCTACTCTAATCATAGGGAAGTAGAAGTGCTAAAAGTGTTTTAGGTTTATCACAGCAGAGTGTAACTCGTGCAAACAGAGTATAGTAATGTGAAATGTGTGTGTTTCATATGGTAACAAAGTGTGGTTTTTAAACAGAAGTGTATATTTTTTACAAGTGTGTTTAATTATACAAAGGGTCTGTAGTGTTTTGCTAATTGTGTGTGTGGTTCTGCTAATTGTGTGTAGTGTTTTGAAAACACGGGCCCTGTTTTGAAAATCGTGCTTAAGCAATCCAAAAAAACTGTAAATTATATTTGTACTTTGTTGATGGTAGCCAACTCTAATCATAGGGAAGTAGAAGTGCTAAAAGTGTTTTAGGTTTATCACAGCAGAGTGTAACTCGTGCAAACAGAGTATAGTAATGTGAAACGTGTGTGTTTCATATGGTAACAAAGTGTGGTTTTTAAACAGAAGTGTATCGTTTTTACAAGAGTGTTTAATTTTGCAAAGGATCTGTAATGTTTTGCTAATTGGGTTTGTGGTTGTGCTAATTGTGTGTAGTGTTTTGAAAACACGGGCCCTGTTTTGAAAATCGTGCTTAAGCAATCCAAAAAAACTGTAATCATGATAGGACAGTATGAAAAAAACAAAACAAAAAAAAACGATGACCCGGGACTTGAACTCTGGTCGTCAAAATTCAAAAAATGTTAAAAGTCAAAGCTTAGACCACTAGGCTATAGGGGACAAGTAAAAATCAACAGTTTGTTGAGTATTTGAACCTCACTGCTAAGAAACATGAGAGGGGGGGGGGGGGGGGGGAACGGAATCCGACGGCAAAAAACCAGCTGTCGGATTCCGTTCCCCCACCCTCATTATGAGAGGTTTTGATGAAGTGGCTTAAAAAAAGGCTGATTCAATTTTTGTGTGGATGGAGCTTAACTGCCATCAGTTTAAAGAATATTTTTTGCCTTTTAATCATGATAGGACAGTATGAAAAAAAAAAAAAAAAAAAAAAACGATGACCCGGGACTTGAACTCTGGTCGTCAAAATTCAAAAAATGTTAAAAGTCAAAGCTTAGACCACTAGGCTATAGGGGACAAGTAAAAATCAACAGTTTGTTGAGTATTTGAACCTCACTGCTAAGAAACATGTGGGGGGGGGGAACGGAATCCGACGGCAAAAAACCAGCTGTCGGAATCCGTTCCCCCACCCTCATTATGAGAGGTTTTGATGAAGTGGCTTAAAAAAAGGCTGTTTCAATTTTTGTGTGGATGGAGCTTAACTGCCATCAGTTTAAATAATATTGTTTTCCTTTTAAACATGATAGGACAGTATGAAAAAAAAAAAAAAAAAAAAAACGATGACCCGGGACTTGAACTCTGGTCGTCAAAATTCAAAAAATGTTAAAAGTCAAAGCTTAGACCACTAGGCTATAGGGGACAAGTACAAAACAACAGTTTGTTGAGTATTTGAACCTCACTGCTAAGAAACATGAGAGGGGGGGGGGAACGGAATCCGACAGCAAAAACCAGCTGTCGGAATCCGTTCCCCCACCCTCATTATGAGAGGTTTTGATGAAGTGGCTTAAAAAAAGGCTGATTCAATTTTTGTGTGGATGGAGCTTAACTGCCATCAGTTTAAAGAATATTTTTTGCCTTTTAATCATGATAGGACAGTATGAAAAAAAAAAACAAAACAAAAAAAAACGATGACCCGGGACTTGAACTCTGGTCGTCAAAATTCAAAAAATGTTAAAAGTCAAAGCTTAGACCACTAGGCTATAGGGGACAAGTACAAGACAAAAGTTTGTTGAGTATTTGAACCTCACTGCTAAGAAACATGAGAGGGGGGGGAACGGAATCCGACGGCAAAAAAACAGCTGTCGGAATCCGTTCCCCCTCCCTCATTATGAGAGGTTTTGATGAAGTGGCTTAAAAAAAGGCTGATTCAATTTTTGTGTGGATGGAGCTTAACTGCCATCAGTTTAAAGAATATTTTTTGCCTTTTAAACATGATAGGACAGTATGAAAAAAAAAAAAAAAAAAAAAACGATGACCCGGGACTTGAACTCTGGTCGTCAAAATTCAAAAAATGTTAAAAGTCAAAGCTTAGACCACTAGGCTATAGGGGACAAGTACAAAACAACAGTTTGTTGAGTATTTGAACCTCACTGCTAAGAAACATGAGAGGGGGGGGGAACGGAATCCGACAGCAAAAACCAGCTGTCGGAATCCGTTCCCCCACCCTCATTATGAGAGGTTTTGATGAAGTGGCTTAAAAAAAGGCTGATTCAATTTTTGTGTGGATGGAGCTTAACTGCCATCAGTTTAAAGAATATTTTTTGCCTTTTAATCATGATAGGACAGTATGAAAAAAAAAAAAAAAAAAAAAAAAAACGATGACCCGGGACTTGAACTCTGGTCGTCAAAATTCAAAAAATGTTAAAAGTCAAAGCTTAGACCACTAGGCTATAGGGGACAAGTACAAGACAAAAGTTTGTTGAGTATTTGAACCTCACTGCTAAGAAACATGAGAGGGGGGGGAACGGAATCCGACGGCAAAAAACCAGCTGTCGGAATCCGTTCCCCCTCCCTCATTATGAGAGGTTTTGATGAAGTGGCTTAAAAAAAGGCTGATTCAATTTTTGTGTGGATGGAGCTTAACTGCCATCAGTTTAAAGAATATTTTTTGCCTTTTAATCATGATAGGACAGTATGAAAAAAAAAAAAAAAAAAACGATGACCCGGGACTTGAACTCTGGTCGTCAAAATTCAAAAAATGTTAAAAGTCAAAGCTTAGACCACTAGGCTATAGGGGACAAGTACAAAACAACAGTTTGTTGAGTATTTGAACCTCACTGCTCAGAAACATGAGAGGGGGGGGAACGGAATCCGACGGCAAAAAACCAGCTGTCGGAATCCGTTCCCCCACCCTCATTATGAGAGGTTTTGATGAAGTGGCTTAAAAAAAGGCTGATTCAATTTTTGTGTGGATGGAGCTTAACTGCCATCAGTTTAAAGAATATTTTTTGCCTTTTAATCATGATAGGACAGTATGAAAAAAAACAACAAAAAAAAAAAAAACGATGACCCGGGACTTGAACTCTGGTCGTCAAAATTCAAAAAATGTTAAAAGTCAAAGCTTAGACCACTAGGCTATAGGGGACAAGTACAAGACAAAAGTTTGTTGAGTATTTGAACCTCACTGCTAAGAAACATGAGAGGGGGGGGAACGGAATCCGACGGCAAAAAACCAGCTGTCGGAATCCGTTCCCCCTCCCTCATTATGAGAGGTTTTGATGAAGTGGCTTAAAAAAAGGCTGATTCAATTTTTGTGTGGATGGAGCTTAACTGCCATCAGTTTAAAGAATATTTTTTGCCTTTTAATCATGATAGGACAGTATGAAAAAAAAAAAAAAAAAAAAAAAAAACGATGACCCGGGACTTGAACTCTGGTCGTCAAAATTCAAAAAATGTTAAAAGTCAAAGCTTAGACCACTAGGCTATAGGGGACAAGTACAAAACAACAGTTTGTTGAGTATTTGAACCTCACTGCTCAGAAACATGAGAGGGGGGGGAACGGAATCCGACGGCAAAAAACCAGCTGTCGGAATCCGTTCCCCCACCCTCATTATGAGAGGTTTTGATGAAGTGGCTTAAAAAAAGGCTGATTCAATTTTTGTGTGGATGGAGCTTAACTGCCATCAGTTTAAAGAATATTTTTTGCCTTTTAATCATGATAGGACAGTATGAAAAAAAAAAAAAAAAAAACGATGACCCGGGACTTGAACTCTGGTCGTCAAAATTCAAAAAATGTTAAAAGTCAAAGCTTAGACCACTAGGCTATAGGGGACAAGTACAAGACAAAAGTTTGTTGAGTATTTGAACCTCACTGCTAAGAAACATGAGAGGGGGGGGAACGGAATCCGACGGCAAAAAACCAGCTGTCGGAATCCGTTCCCCCTCCCTCATTATGAGAGGTTTTGATGAAGTGGCTTAAAAAAAGGCTGATTCAATTTTTGTGTGGATGGAGCTTAACTGCCATCAGTTTAAAGAATATTTTTTGCCTTTTAATCATGATAGGACAGTATGAAAAAAAAAAAAAAAAAAAAAAAAAACGATGACCCGGGACTTGAACTCTGGTCGTCAAAATTCAAAAAATGTTAAAAGTCAAAGCTTAGACCACTAGGCTATAGGGGACAAGTACAAAACAACAGTTTGTTGAGTATTTGAACCTCACTGCTCAGAAACATGAGAGGGGGGGGAACGGAATCCGACGGCAAAAAACCAGCTGTCGGAATCCGTTCCCCCACCCTCATTATGAGAGGTTTTGATGAAGTGGCTTAAAAAAAGGCTGATTCAATTTTTGTGTGGATGGAGCTTAACTGCCATCAGTTTAAAGAATATTTTTTGCCTTTTAATCATGATAGGACAGTATGAAAAAAAAAAAAAAAAAAAAAAAAAACGATGACCCGGGACTTGAACTCTGGTCGTCAAAATTCAAAAAAATTTAAAAGTCAAAGCTTAGACCACTAGGCTATAGGGGACAAGTACAAAACAACAGTTTGTTGAGTATTTGAACCTCACTGCTAAGAAACATGAGAGGGGGGGGAACGGAATCCGACGGCAAAAAACCAGCTGTCGGAATCCGTTCCCCCACCCTCATTATGAGAGGTTTTGATGAAGTGGCTTAAAAAAAGGCTGATTCAATTTTTGTGTGGATGGAGCTTAACTGCCATCAGTTTAAAGAATATTTTTTGCCTTTTAATCATGATAGGACAGTATGGAAGAAAAAAAAACTAAAAAAAAAAAAAAAACGATGACCCGGGACTTGAACTCTGGTCGTCAAAATTCAAAAAATTTTAAATGTCAGAGCTTAGACCACTAGGCTACAGGGGACAAATGGAAAACAACAGTTTGTTGATTATTTGAACCTCAATGCTAAGAAACATGAGAGGGGGGGGGAACGGAATCCGACGGCAAAAAACCAGCTGTCGGAATCCGTTCCCCCACCCTCATTATGAGAGGTTTTGATGAAGTGGCTTAAAAAAAGGCTGATTCAATTTGTGTGGATGGAGCTTAACTGCCATCAGTTTAAAGAATATTTTTTGCCTTTTAATCATGATAGGACAGTATGAAAAAAACAACAAAAAAAAAACGATGACCCGGGACTTGAACTCTGGTCGTCAAAATTCAAAAAATGTTAAAAGTCAAAGCTTAGACCACTAGGCTATACGGGACAAGTACAAAACAAAAGTTTGTTGAGTATTTGAACCTCACTGCTAAGAAACATGAGAGGGGGGGGAACGGAATCCGACGGCAAAAAACCAGCTGTCGGAATCCGTTCCCCCTCCCTCATTATGAGAGGTTTTGATGAAGTGGCTTAAAAAAAGGCTGATTCAATTTTTGTGTGGATGGAGCTTAACTGCCATCAGTTTAAAGAATATTTTTTGCCTTTTAATCATGATAGGACAGTATGAAAAAAAAAAAAAAAAAAAAAAAAAACGATGACCCGGGACTTGAACTCTGGTCGTCAAAATTCAAAAAATGTTAAAAGTCAAAGCTTAGACCACTAGGCTATACGGGACAAGTACAAAACAAAAGTTTGTTGAGTATTTGTACCTCACTGCTAAGAAACATGAGAGGGGGGGGGGGAACGGAATCCGACGGCAAAAAACCAGCTGTCGGAATCCGTTCCCCCACCCTCATTATGAGAGGTTTTGATGAAGTGGCTTAAAAAAAGGCTGTTTCAATTTTTGTGTGGATGGAGCTTAACTGGCATCAGTTTAAAGAATATTTTTTGCCTTTTAATCATGATAGGACAGTATGAAAAATAAAAAAAATAAAAAAAACGATGACCCGGGACTTGAACTCTTGTCGTCAAAATTCAAAAAATGTTAAAAGTCAAAGCTTAGACCACTAGGCTATAGGGGACAAGTACAAAATAAAAGTTTGTTGAGTATTTGAACCTCACTGCTAAGAAACATGAGAGGGGGGGGAACGGAATCCGACGGCAAAAAACCAGCTGTCGGAATCCGTTCCCCCACCCTCATTATGAGAGGTTTTGATGAAGTGGCTTAAAAAAAGGCTGATTCAATTTTTGTGTGGATGGAGCTTAACTGCCATCAGTTTAAAGAATATTTTTTGCCTTTTAATCATGATAGGACAGTATGAAAAAAAGGAAAAAAAAAACGATGACCCGGGACTTGAACTCTGGTCGTCAAAATTCAAAAAATGTTGAAAGTCAGAGCTTAGACAACTAGGCTATAGGGGACAAGTACTAAACAATAGTTTGTTGAGTATTTGAACCTCACTGCTAAGAAACATGAGAGGGGGGGGGGAACGGAATCCGACGGCAAAAAACCAGCTGTCGGAATCCGTTCCCCCACCCTCATTATGAGAGGTTTTGATGAAGTGGCTTAAAAAAAGGCTGATTCAATTTTTGTGTGGATGGAGCTTAACTGCCATCAGTTTAAAGAATATTTTTTGCCTTTTAATCATGATAGGACAGTATGAAAAAAAACAAACAAAAAAAAACAATGACCCGGGACTTGAACTCTGGTCGTCAAAATTCAAAAAATGTTAAAAGTCAAAGCTTAGACCACTAGGCTATAGGGGACAAGTAAAAATCAACAGTTTGTTGAGTATTTGAACCTCACTGCTAAGAAACGTGTGGGGGGGGGGGAACGGAATCCGACGGCAAAAAACCAGCTGTCGGAATCCGTTCCCCCACCCTCATTATGAGAGGTTTTGATGAAGTGGCTTAAAAAAAGGCTGTTTCAATTTTTGTGTGGATGGAGCTTAACTGCCATCAGTTTAAAGAATATTTTTTGCCTTTTAAACATGATAGGACAGTATGAAAAAAAAAAAAAAAAAAAAAACGATGACCCGGGACTTGAACTCTGGTCGTCAAAATTCAAAAAATGTTAAAAGTCAAAGCTTAGACCACTAGGCTATAGGGGACAAGTACAAAACAACAGTTTGTTGAGTATTTGAACCTCACTGCTAAGAAACATGAGAGGGGGGGGGAACGGAATCCGACAGCAAAAACCAGCTGTCGGAATCCGTTCCCCCACCCTCATTATGAGAGGTTTTGATGAAGTGGCTTAAAAAAAGGCTGATTCAATTTTTGTGTGGATGGAGCTTAACTGCCATCAGTTTAAAGAATATTTTTTGCCTTTTAATCATGATAGGACAGTATGAAAAAAAAAAACAAAAAAAAAAAAAACGATGACCCGGGACTTGAACTCTGGTCGTCAAAATTCAAAAAATGTTAAAAGTCAAAGCTTAGACCACTAGGCTATAGGGGACAAGTACAAGACAAAAGTTTGTTGAGTATTTGAACCTCACTGCTAAGAAACATGAGAGGGGGGGGAACGGAATCCGACGGCAAAAAACCAGCTGTCGGAATCCGTTCCCCCTCCCTCATTATGAGAGGTTTTGATGAAGTGGCTTAAAAAAAGGCTGATTCAATTTTTGTGTGGATGGAGCTTAACTGCCATCAGTTTAAAGAATATTTTTTGCCTTTTAATCATGATAGGACAGTATGAAAAAAAAAAAAAAAAAAACGATGACCCGGGACTTGAACTCTGGTCGTCAAAATTCAAAAAATGTTAAAAGTCAAAGCTTAGACCACTAGGCTATAGGGGACAAGTACAAAACAACAGTTTGTTGAGTATTTGAACCTCACTGCTCAGAAACATGAGAGGGGGGGGAACGGAATCCGACGGCAAAAAACCAGCTGTCGGAATCCGTTCCCCCACCCTCATTATGAGAGGTTTTGATGAAGTGGCTTAAAAAAAGGCTGATTCAATTTTTGTGTGGATGGAGCTTAACTGCCATCAGTTTAAAGAATATTTTTTGCCTTTTAATCATGATAGGACAGTATGAAAAAAAACAACAAAAAAAAAAAAAACGATGACCCGGGACTTGAACTCTGGTCGTCAAAATTCAAAAAATGTTAAAAGTCAAAGCTTAGACCACTAGGCTATAGGGGACAAGTACAAGACAAAAGTTTGTTGAGTATTTGAACCTCACTGCTAAGAAACATGAGAGGGGGGGGAACGGAATCCGACGGCAAAAAACCAGCTGTCGGAATCCGTTCCCCCTCCCTCATTATGAGAGGTTTTGATGAAGTGGCTTAAAAAAAGGCTGATTCAATTTTTGTGTGGATGGAGCTTAACTGCCATCAGTTTAAAGAATATTTTTTGCCTTTTAATCATGATAGGACAGTATGAAAAAAAAAAAAAAAAAAAAAAAAAACGATGACCCGGGACTTGAACTCTGGTCGTCAAAATTCAAAAAATGTTAAAAGTCAAAGCTTAGACCACTAGGCTATAGGGGACAAGTACAAAACAACAGTTTGTTGAGTATTTGAACCTCACTGCTCAGAAACATGAGAGGGGGGGGAACGGAATCCGACGGCAAAAAACCAGCTGTCGGAATCCGTTCCCCCACCCTCATTATGAGAGGTTTTGATGAAGTGGCTTAAAAAAAGGCTGATTCAATTTTTGTGTGGATGGAGCTTAACTGCCATCAGTTTAAAGAATATTTTTTGCCTTTTAATCATGATAGGACAGTATGAAAAAAAAAAAAAAAAAAACGATGACCCGGGACTTGAACTCTGGTCGTCAAAATTCAAAAAATGTTAAAAGTCAAAGCTTAGACCACTAGGCTATAGGGGAAAAGTACAAGACAAAAGTTTGTTGAGTATTTGAACCTCACTGCTAAGAAACATGAGAGGGGGGGGAACGGAATCCGACGGCAAAAAACCAGCTGTCGGAATCCGTTCCCCCTCCCTCATTATGAGAGGTTTTGATGAAGTGGCTTAAAAAAAGGCTGATTCAATTTTTGTGTGGATGGAGCTTAACTGCCATCAGTTTAAAGAATATTTTTTGCCTTTTAATCATGATAGGACAGTATGAAAAAAAAAAAAAAAAAAAAAAAAAACGATGACCCGGGACTTGAACTCTGGTCGTCAAAATTCAAAAAATGTTAAAAGTCAAAGCTTAGACCACTAGGCTATAGGGGACAAGTACAAAACAACAGTTTGTTGAGTATTTGAACCTCACTGCTCAGAAACATGAGAGGGGGGGGAACGGAATCCGACGGCAAAAAACCAGCTGTCGGAATCCGTTCCCCCACCCTCATTATGAGAGGTTTTGATGAAGTGGCTTAAAAAAAGGCTGATTCAATTTTTGTGTGGATGGAGCTTAACTGCCATCAGTTTAAAGAATATTTTTTGCCTTTTAATCATGATAGGACAGTATGAAAAAAAAAAAAAAAAAAAAAAAAAACGATGACCCGGGACTTGAACTCTGGTCGTCAAAATTCAAAAAAATTTAAAAGTCAAAGCTTAGACCACTAGGCTATAGGGGACAAGTACAAAACAACAGTTTGTTGAGTATTTGAACCTCACTGCTAAGAAACATGAGAGGGGGGGGAACGGAATCCGACGGCAAAAAACCAGCTGTCGGAATCCGTTCCCCCACCCTCATTATGAGAGGTTTTGATGAAGTGGCTTAAAAAAAGGCTGATTCAATTTTTGTGTGGATGGAGCTTAACTGCCATCAGTTTAAAGAATATTTTTTGCCTTTTAATCATGATAGGACAGTATGGAAGAAAAAAAAACTAAAAAAAAAAAAAAAACGATGACCCGGGACTTGAACTCTGGTCGTCAAAATTCAAAAAATTTTAAATGTCAGAGCTTAGACCACTAGGCTACAGGGGACAAATGGAAAACAACAGTTTGTTGATTATTTGAACCTCAATGCTAAGAAACATGAGAGGGGGGGGGAACGGAATCCGACGGCAAAAAACCAGCTGTCGGAATCCGTTCCCCCACCCTCATTATGAGAGGTTTTGATGAAGTGGCTTAAAAAAAGGCTGATTCAATTTGTGTGGATGGAGCTTAACTGCCATCAGTTTAAAGAATATTTTTTGCCTTTTAATCATGATAGGACAGTATGAAAAAAACAACAAAAAAAAAACGATGACCCGGGACTTGAACTCTGGTCGTCAAAATTCAAAAAATGTTAAAAGTCAAAGCTTAGACCACTAGGCTATACGGGACAAGTACAAAACAAAAGTTTGTTGAGTATTTGAACCTCACTGCTAAGAAACATGAGAGGGGGGGGAACGGAATCCGACGGCAAAAAACCAGCTGTCGGAATCCGTTCCCCCTCCCTCATTATGAGAGGTTTTGATGAAGTGGCTTAAAAAAAGGCTGATTCAATTTTTGTGTGGATGGAGCTTAACTGCCATCAGTTTAAAGAATATTTTTTGCCTTTTAATCATGATAGGACAGTATGAAAAAAAAAAAAAAAAAAAAAAAAAACGATGACCCGGGACTTGAACTCTGGTCGTCAAAATTCAAAAAATGTTAAAAGTCAAAGCTTAGACCACTAGGCTATACGGGACAAGTACAAAACAAAAGTTTGTTGAGTATTTGAACCTCACTGCTAAGAAACATGAGAGGGGGGGGGGGAACGGAATCCGACGGCAAAAAACCAGCTGTCGGAATCCGTTCCCCCACCCTCATTATGAGAGGTTTTGATGAAGTGGCTTAAAAAAAGGCTGTTTCAATTTTTGTGTGGATGGAGCTTAACTGGCATCAGTTTAAAGAATATTTTTTGCCTTTTAATCATGATAGGACAGTATGAAAAATAAATAAAATAAAAAAAACGATGACCCGGGACTTGAACTCTTGTCGTCAAAATTCAAAAAATGTTAAAAGTCAAAGCTTAGACCACTAGGCTATAGGGGACAAGTACAAAATAAAAGTTTGTTGAGTATTTGAACCTCACTGCTAAGAAACATGAGAGGGGGGGGAACGGAATCCGACGGCAAAAAACCAGCTGTCGGAATCCGTTCCCCCACCCTCATTATGAGAGGTTTTGATGAAGTGGCTTAAAAAAAGGCTGATTCAATTTTTGTGTGGATGGAGCTTAACTGCCATCAGTTTAAAGAATATTTTTTGCCTTTTAATCATGATAGGACAGTATGAAAAAAAGGAAAAAAAAAACGATGACCCGGGACTTGAACTCTGGTCGTCAAAATTCAAAAAATGTTGAAAGTCAGAGCTTAGACAACTAGGCTATAGGGGACAAGTACTAAACAATAGTTTGTTGAGTATTTGAACCTCACTGCTAAGAAACATGAGAGGGGGGGGGGAACGGAATCCGACGGCAAAAAACCAGCTGTCGGAATCCGTTCCCCCACCCTCATTATGAGAGGTTTTGATGAAGTGGCTTAAAAAAAGGCTGATTCAATTTTTGTGTGGATGGAGCTTAACTGCCATCAGTTTAAAGAATATTTTTTGCCTTTTAATCATGATAGGACAGTATGAAAAAAAACAAACAAAAAAAAACAATGACCCGGGACTTGAACTCTGGTCGTCAAAATTCAAAAAATGTTAAAAGTCAAAGCTTAGACCACTAGGCTATAGGGGACAAGTAAAAATCAACAGTTTGTTGAGTATTTGAACCTCACTGCTAAGAAACGTGTGGGGGGGGGGGAACGGAATCCGACGGCAAAAAACCAGCTGTCGGAATCCGTTCCCCCACCCTCATTATGAGAGGTTTTGATGAAGTGGCTTAAAAAAAGGCTGTTTCAATTTTTGTGTGGATGGAGCTTAACTGCCATCAGTTTAAAGAATATTGTTTTCCTTTTAAACATGATAGGACAGTATGAAAAAAAAAAAAAAAAAAAAAACGATGACCCGGGACTTGAACTCTGGTCGTCAAAATTCAAAAAATGTTAAAAGTCAAAGCTTAGACCACTAGGCTATAGGGGACAAGTACAAAACAACAGTTTGTTGAGTATTTGAACCTCACTGCTAAGAAACATGAGAGGGGGGGGAACGGAATCCGACGGCAAAAACCAGCTGTCGGAATCCGTTCCCCCACCCTCATTATGAGAGGTTTTGATGAAGTGGCTTAAAAAAAGGCTGATTCAATTTTTGTGTGGATGGAGCTTAACTGCCATCAGTTTAAAGAATATTTTTTGCCTTTTAATCATGATAGGACAGTATGAAAAAAAAAAAAAAAAAAAAAAAAAAACGATGACCCGGGACTTGAACTCTGGTCGTCAAAATTCAAAAAAATTTAAAAGTCAAAGCTCAGACCACTAGGCTATAGGGGACAAGTACAAAACAACAGTTTGTTGAGTATTTGAACCTCACTGCTCAGAAACATGAGAGGGGGGGGAACGGAATCCGACGGCAAAAAAACAGCTGTCGGAATCCGTTCCCCCACCCTCATTATGAGAGGTTTTGATGAAGTGGCTTAAAAAAAGGCTGATTCAATTTTTGTGTGGATGGAGCTTAACTGCCATCAGTTTAAAGAATATTTTTTGCCTTTTAATCATGATAGGACAGTATGAAAAAAAAACAAAAAAAAACGATGACCCGGGACTTGAACTCTGGTCGTCAAAATTCAAAAAATGTTAAAAGTCAAAGCTTAGACCACTAGGCTATAGGGGACAAGTACAAAACAAAAGTTTGTTGAGTATTTGAACCTCACTGCTAAGAAACATGAGAGGGGGGGGAACGGAATCCGACGGCAAAAAACCAGCTGTCGGAATCCGTTCCCCCTCCCTCATTATGAGAGGTTTTGATGAAGTGGCTTAAAAAAAGGCTGATTCAATTTTTGTGTGGATGGAGCTTAACTGCCATCAGTTTAAAGAATATTTTTTGCCTTTTAATCATGATAGGACAGTGTAAGAAATTATAGTCTGCCCCAATCCAACTTCCACTCCAATATATACATTTATATCAGAATGTTCCTTCACTTAAAAGAGCTTAATTATCATATAGAGACAATTACATCCAATCTCAGTAATATGTAAATAAATAGTATCACAGAGGGCAACCAACGACCATTTTGATTACAGGGACTTCAAATAGCTTGTCACCGTAAAACATTTGACCGTTCTAACAGAAGATCAAAGATGTGATCACTTCAGATAGATTGTATCATCTAAACCTTTTGCTGTTCTGATTTCATTTACATTAAGAGTTGACCATTTGGGTTGATCATATCCTGAACAAATGGTAATCAATTGTAGAATGGGTGTGGGACACAGAGAATCTTCTCAGACAAGGGGGTGTCTCAACTTCATTAACATACAGACCACAGCTGTCACGATAAGAGCAACTTCATTTGCATTAAGAGTTGTAAACTGTACCAGGATAAAAGGTTTGAGATTTGGATGATCTGGGTTCTGTATGACTCCGCTGAATCCGAAGTACTGTCTGTACTTTGTTACTACTTTGCTGTAATAAACTTCATTTTTGAGATCTTCGACGTCCACATCATTTTTTCTTACATTGGCGAGCCAGCCCAGTCGACGGATTTCCAACAAAGAAGAAAAAGGTAAGAAAAAGCTGTTTTCTTTCATTTATGCTGTTTTTGTCAAGGAATTCCTCGTTTTAAAAGAATCTAGAAAAGAAAAATTAAGGACAGAAGAGATCGAATTTAGTTTATTCAGTATTAGCAGGAGGAGTTTTAAGCCTATTCCGTACAATTTTGTTTGAGATTCTAACGTAACTGAATAAGCCCGAAGCAGTGTGGTGGCAGACTTGTATTGGAATTGTTGTTTCTAAAGTAATTGAAACAAAGTGCTTAAGTGTAAAGTTTCTAAAGTAACTGAAACTTGGTGTTGGTCTCTTATAATTCTGTTAAGATTCTAAAGTAACTGAATAACCCGAAGTAGTGTGGTGGCAGAGTTATATTAGATTGGTTGTTTCTAAAGTAACTGAAACAAATGTGTAGGTTTCTAACGTACTTGAAACTGTAATGATTCTGAGGAAATTCTAAAGTAATTGAATAGACCCGACGCAGTGTGGTCACAGAATTATTTCACAACTAGGCCTATTGTGTGTTAGCATAAACTAGACTAGTGAGTCTGATGTGCCGTGACTTTGTGAAGTTTAAAACAAAAAAACCCGAAGAAGTGTGGTTTTGCCTGACGTACTGTGGCATTGTTTTAAAATTCATAAATATTGTTTGAACCCGAAGTACTGATAAGCAATTACTGTTATAAGAAAATAACATAAAAACCCGACGTAGTGTGGTTGTCCGACGTACTGTGACAGTGTTGATTTTTGATATAATTTGTTTATGGCCGAAGTACTGGGGATTATCAAGCTGTTTTAGGAAAGATAAATAAATAAATAAAATAAAACACAAGAACCCGACGTACTGCGGTTGTGTCCGACGTACTGTGACAGTGTTGGTTTTTTTTTTTCTTTTCTTTTTTCCCTAAACGATTTTGTGTAAAATTTAAGGTCCTAAGGACTGTGACTTTGATTAGGTTTAGAAGGTTTGCTCAGTGTGCTGGTTGTGTTCATTTGCATACAATCTGGGAATAAATTGACTAACGAATATCTTAAAGCATCTAGATAACGCAGTCATTTAAATCAGACGTTGTGAATACACAAGTTATTGTAAAGCCAGATATAACTTTTAAATGGAAGAAATTATTGTTAAATACATCGCTAAACACGGTTCTCAGGGATTGTTTGATGGAATAGAAAATATTGTTGATAAACCATATGAGTGGGCTATCGTGGTTTGCTTGAGAAAATAGGCAATTTAGAAACCCAGTTAGCACTGTTGAAAGGAAATAATGAAGAATTAATTCACAACTTGTCAAATCTATCACTGCACGAGCAACATGACTCAGTCACAAGCACATGCTGATGCAAATTAGAATGAGTTTTTATGATAGTAACATATTTTAGAAAATGGTTTACTATCAAAAGGGGGGTGATTCCTTATGAAGCATGTTTTATTAGCATTGATATGTAGTTGAAATTCATAATAATTGTTTAAATGACATTAATTTTGAAATTATTTTTTTGAGACATTACTGATGTTTGATGTTTCGAGATGAAACTTCTGTGATTTTGATGTTTGAATGTGAAAAGATGCTTGTGGGGAAAAGGGGGGCAACCTCTTCTTTTGATTATGGTTTCAGATATAAGCATCAAGATGTTTGTCTGAAATGTGTAACCTCCTGGAGAAAGGTGATCTGGTCGTTTGAAGGACGAGAAGGAAGTGTAGCCAGGGGATTTTCTCAAGAAAAAGAAAAGAATAGAGATATCCAGACCTGCAAGATCCAGAACTCCAGGCCTAAAAGTTAGGATGGAATGAACTGATGAAGAGGCACAGACTTGAACAACACCAGTGACTGCTTCTTCTAGAAGAATGGTCCAAGAAAAAAAAAAGAAAAAAAAAAAGAAAAAAAAGAAAAATGGACAATGGGAAGTGAAACAAGAGGAGATTTCAGAAACAAACCGTTTCAGAGACTACGGACAGCAGTTTCTCCACATAGAGGGAAAACAAGTGGATAAAGGATGTCCACACTGATAAAAATGACACACACATGGACACAAAATGACACACACACACACACACGGACACAAAATGACACACACACACACACACACGGACACAAAATGAAACACACACACACGGACACAAAATGAAACACACACACACACACACACGGACACAAAATGACACACACACACACACACACACACACATGGACACAAAATGACACACACACACACACACACACACACACACTATTGTCTATTGATTATTGATTATTTGAGTTATCAAAACTAAACAATATGCTAACATCACTGATGAGAACACCACTGAACATTTGACATTGTGAGAGCCCAACAAGGCCTTGAAGAAAGACAAGATTTTTGCTAAACAAATGCATGATGGAGATGTGGCCTATTCTGGTTTAATTTGGAATGTAACCGTTAAAACGGCTGTATGTGTATGTCTCTTTCTTATTATTTGCCAATGCATTATGTTATGTATTCTGTTTAAACATTAGATTATTGTTAGATTATAGATAATTCCATGATCAATATTGAATGTTCCAAGTGGATATAATGGTTCTTGGTTACCTCGGTAAAAAAAAGAAAGAAAAAAAAGTAAATTTCATTTGGAATCCGACGGCAAAAAAACAGCTGTCGGAATCCGTTCCCCCACCCTCATTATGAGAGGTTTTGATGAAGTGGCTTAAAAAAAGGCTGATTCAATTTTTGTGTGGATGGAGCTTAACTGCCATCAGTTTAAAGAATATTTTTTGCCTTTTAATCATGATAGGACAGTATGAAAAAAAAAAAAAAAAAAAAAAAAAACGATGACCCGGGACTTGAACTCTGGTCGTCAAAATTCAAAAAAATTTAAAAGTCAAAGCTCAGACCACTAGGCTATAGGGGACAAGTACAAAACAACAGTTTGTTGAGTATTTGAACCTCACTGCTCAGAAACATGAGAGGGGGGGGGAACGGAATCCGACGGCAAAAAAACAGCTGTCGGAATCCGTTCCCCCACCCTCATTATGAGAGGTTTTGATGAAGTGGCTTAAAAAAAGGCTGATTCAATTTTTGTGTGGATGGAGCTTAACTGCCATCAGTTTAAAGAATATTTTTTGCCTTTTAATCATGATAGGACAGTATGAAAAAAAAAAAAAAAAACGATGACCCGGGACTTGAACTCTGGTCGTCAAAATTCAAAAAATGTTAAAAGTCAAAGCTTAGACCACTAGGCTATAGGGGACAAGTACAAAACAAAAGTTTGTTGAGTATTTGAACCTCACTGCTAAGAAACATGAGAGGGGGGGGGAACGGAATCCGACGGCAAAAACCAGCTGTCGGAATCCGTTCCCCCACCCTCATTATGAGAGGTTTTGATGAAGTGGCTTAAAAAAAGGCTGATTCAATTTTTGTGTGGATGGAGCTTAACTGCCATCAGTTTAAAGAATATTTTTTGCCTTTTAATCATGATAGGACAGTATGAAAAAAAAAACAAAAACAAAAAAACGATGACCCGGGACTAGAACTCTGGTCGTCAAAATTCAAAAAATGTTAAAAGTCAAAGCTTAGACAACTAGGCTATAGGGGACAAGTACAAAATAACAGTTTGTTGAGTATTTGAACCTCACTGCTAAGAAACATGAGAGGGGGGGGGGAACGGAATCCGACGGCAAAAAAACAGCTGTCGGAATCCGTTCCCCCACCCTCATTATGAGAGGTTTTGATGAAGTGGCTTAAAAAAAGGCTGATTCAATTTTTGTGTGGATGGAGCTTAACTGCCATCAGTTTAAAGAATATTTTTTGCCTTTTAATCATGATAGGACAGTATGAAAAAAAAACAAAAAAAAAAACGTTGACCCGGGACTTGAACTCTGGTCGTCAAAATTCAAAAAATGTTAAAAGTCAAAGCTTAGACCACTAGGCTATAGGGGACAAGTACAAAACAAAAGTTTGTTGAGTATTTGAACCTCACTGCTAAGAAACATGAGAGGGGGGGGGAACGGAATCCGACGGCAAAAAACCAGCTGTCGGAATCCGTTCCCCCACCCTCATTATGAGAGGTTTTGATGAAGTGGCTTAAAAAAAGGCTGATTCAATTTTTGTGTGGATGGAGCTTAACTGCCATCAGTTTAAAGAATATTTTTTTGCCTTTTAATCATGATAGGACAGTATGGAAGAAAAAAAAAAAAAAAAAAAAAAAAAACCATGACCCGGGACTTGAACTCTGGTCGTCAAAATTCAAAAAATGTTAAATGTCAGAGCTTAGACCACTAGGCTATAGGGGACAACTGGAAAACAACAGTTTGTCGATTATTTGAACCTCACTGCTAAGAAACATGAGAGGGGGGGGAACGGAATCCGACGGCAAAAAAACAGCTGTCGGATTCCGTTCCCCCACCCTCATTATGAGAGGTTTTGATGAAGTGGCTTAAAAAAAGGCTGATTCAATTTTTGTGTGGATGGAGCTTAACTGCCATCAGTTTAAAGAATATTGTTTTCCTTTTAAACATGATAGGACAGTATGAAAAAAAAAAAAAAAAAAAAAAACGATGACCCGGGACTTGAACTCTGGTCGTCAAAATTCAAAAAATGTTAAAAGTCAAAGCTTAGACCACTAGGCTATAGGGGACAAGTACAAAACAAAAGTTTGTTGAGTATTTGAACCTCACTGCTAAGAAACATGAGAGGGGGGGGAACGGAATCCGACGGCAAAAAACAAGCTGTCGGAATCCGTTCCCCCTCCCTCATTATGAGAGGTTTTGATGAAGTGGCTTAAAAAAAGGCTGATTCAATTTTTGTGTGGATGGAGCTTAACTGCCATCAGTTTAAAGAATTTTTTTGCCTTTTAATCATGATAGGACAGTATGAAAAAAACAAACAAAAAAAAAAAAAAACGATGACCCGGGACTTGAACTCTGGTCGTCAAAATTCAAAAAATGTTAAAAGTCAAAGCTTAGACAACTAGGCTATAGGGGACAAGTACTAAATAACAGTTTGTTGAGTATTTGAACCTCACTGCTAAGAAACATGAGAGGGGGGGGGAAACGGAATCCGACGGCAAAAAAACAGCTGTCGGAATCCGTTCCCCCACCCTCATTATGAGAGGTTTTGATGAAGTGGCTTAAAAAAAGGCTGATTCAATTTTTGTGTGGATGGAGCTTAACTGCCATCAGTTTAAAGAATATTTTTTGCCTTTTAATCATGATAGGACAGTATGAAAAAAAAAAAAAAAAAAAAACGATGACCCGGGACTTGAACTCTGGTCGTCAAAATTCAAAAAATGTTAAAAGTCAAAGCTTAGACCACTAGGCTATAGGGGACAAGTACAGAAGAACAGTTTGTTGAGTATTTGAACCTCACTGCTAGGAAACATGAGAGGGGGGGGAACGGAATCCGACGGCAAAAAAACAGCTGTCGGAATCCGTTCCCCCACCCTCATTATGAGAGGTTTTGATGAAGTGGCTTAAAAAAAGGCTGATTCAATTTTTGTGTGGATGGAGCTTAACTGCCATCAGTTTAAAGAATATGTTTTGCCTTTTAATCATGATAGGACAGTATGGAAGAAAAAAAAACAAAAAAACAAAAAAAAACGATGACCCGGGACTTGAACTCTGGTCGTCAAAATTCAAAAAATGTTAAATGTCAGAGCTTAGACCACTAGGCTATAGGGGACAAATGGAAAACAACAGTTTGTTGAGTATTTGAACCTCACTGCTAAGAAACATGAGAGGGGGGGGAACGGAATCCGACGGCAAAAAAACAGCTGTCGGAATCCGTTCCCCCACCCTCATTATGAGAGGTTTTGATGAAGTGGCTTAAAAAAAGGCTGATTCAATTTTTGTGTGGATGGAGCTTAACTGCCATCAGTTTAAAGAATATTTTTTGCCTTTTAATCATGATAGGACCTTATGAAAAAAAACAAAAAAACAAAAAAAAAACGATGACCCGGGACTTGAACTCTGGTCGTCAAAATTCAAAAAATGTTAAAAGTCAAAGCTTAGACCACTAGGCTATAGGGTACAAGTGGAAAAAAGCCATTTGTTGAGTATTTGAACCTCACTGCTAAGAAACATGAGAGGGGGGGGGGAACGGAATCCAACGGCAAAAAAACAGCTGTCGGAATCCGTTCCCCCACCCTCATTATGAGAGGTTTTGATGAAGTGGCTTAAAAAAAGGCTGATTCAATTTTTGTGTGGATGGAGCTTAACTGCCATCAGTTTAAAGAATATTTTTTGCCTTTTAATCATGATAGGACAGTATGGAAGAAAAAAAAACAAAAAAAAAACAAAAAACGATGACCCGGGACTTGAACTCTGGTCGTCAAAATTAAAAAAATGTTAAATGTCAGAGCTTAGACCACTAGGCTACAGGGGACAAATGGAAAACAACAGTTTGTTGATTATTTGAACCTCACTGCTAAGAAACATGAGAGGGGGGGGAACGGAATCCGACGGCAAAAAAACAGCTGTCGGAATCCGTTCCCCCACCCTCATTATGAGAGGTTTTGATGAAGTGGCTTAAAAAAAGGCTGATTCAATTTTTGTGTGGATGGAGCTTAACTGCCATCAGTTTAAAGAATATTTTTTGCCTTTTAATCATGATAGGACAGTATGAAAAAAAAAAAAAAAAAAAAAAAAACGATGACCCGGGACTTGAACTCTGGTCGTCAAAATTCAAAAAATGTTAAAAGTCAAAGCTTAGACAACTAGGCTATAGGGGACAAGTACTAAATAACAGTTTGTTGAGTATTTGAACCTCACTGCTAAGAAACATGAGAGGGGGGGGGGGAACGGAATCCGACGGCAAAAAAACAGCTGTCGGAATCCGTTCCCCCACCCTCATTATGAGAGGTTTTGATGAAGTGGCTTAAAAAAAGGCTGATTCAATTTTTGTGTGGATGGAGCTTAACTGCCATCAGTTTAAAGAATATTTTTTGCCTTTTAATCATGATAGGACAGTATGAAAAAAAAAACAAAAAAAAAAAAAAACGATGACCCGGGACTTGAACTCTGGTCGTCAAAATTCAAAAAAAATTAAAAGTCAAAGCTTAGACCACTAGGCTATAGGGGACAAGTACAAAACAACAGTTTGTTGAGTATTTGAACCTCACTGCTAAGAAACATGAGAGGGGGGGGAACGGAATCCGACGGCAAAAAACCAGCTGTCGGAATCCGTTCCCCCACCCTCATTATGAGAGGTTTTGATGAAGTGGCTTAAAAAAAGGCTGATTCAATTTTTGTGTGGATGGAGCTTAACTGCCATCAGTTTAAAGAATATTTTTTGCCTTTTAATCATGATAGGACAGTATGGAAGAAAAAAAAACAAAAAAAAAACAAAAAACGATGACCCGGGACTTGAACTCTGGTCGTCAAAATTAAAAAAATGTTAAATGTCAGAGCTTAGACCACTAGGCTACAGGGGACATATGGAAAACAACAGTTTGTTGATTATTTGAACCTCAATGCTAAGAAACATGAGAGGGGGGGGAACGGAATCCGACGGCAAAAAAACAGCTGTCGGAATCCGTTCCCCCACCCTCATTATGAGAGGTTTTGATGAAGTGGCTTAAAAAAAGGCTGATTCAATTTTTGTGTGGATGGAGCTTAAATGCCATCAGTTTAAAGAATATTTTTTGCCTTTTAATCATGATAGGACAGTATGAAAAAAAAAAAAAAAAAAAAAAAAAACGATGACCCGGGACTTGAACTCAGGTCGTCAAAATTCAAAAAATGTTCAAAGTCAAAGCTTAGACAACTAGGCTATAGGGGACAAGTACTAAATAACAGTTTGTTGAGTATTTGAACCTCACTGCTAAGAAACATGAGAGAGGGGGGAACGGAATCCGACGGCAAAAAACCAGCTGTCGGAATCCGTTCCCCCACCCTCATTATGAGAGGTTTTGATGAAGTGGCTTAAAAAAAGGCTGATTCAATTTTTGTGTGGATGGAGCTTAACTGCCATCAGTTTAAAGAATATTTTTTGCCTTTTAATCATGATAGGACAGTATGAAAAAAAAAAAAAAAAAAAACGATGACCCGGGACTTGAACTCTGGTCGTCAAAATTCAAAAAATTTTAAAAGTCAAAGCTTAGACCAGTAGGCTATAGGGGACAAGTACAAAACAAAAGTTTGTTGAGTATTTGAACCTCACTGCTAAGAAACATGAGAGAGGGGGGAACGGAATCCGACGGCAAAAAAACAGCTGTCGGAATCCGTTCCCCCACCCTCATTATGAGAGGTTTTGATGAAGTGGCTTAAAAAAAGGCTGATTCAATTTTTGTGTGGATGGAGCTTAACTGCCATCAGTTTAAAGAATATTTTTTGCCTTTTAATCATGATAGGACAGTATGAAAAAAAGAAAAAAGAAAACGATGACCCGGGACTTGAACTCTGGTCGTCAAAATTCAAAAAATGTTAAAAGTCAAAGCTTAGACCACTAGGCTATAGGGGACAAGTACAAAACAACAGTTTGTTGAGTATTTGAACCTCACTGCTAAGAAACATGAGAGGGGGGGGGAACGGAATCCGACGGCAAAAAAACAGCTGTCGGAATCCGTTCCCCCACCCTCATTATGAGAGGTTTTGATGAAGTGGCTTAAAAAAAGGATGATTCAATTTTTGTGTGGATGGAGCTTAACTGCCATCAGTTTAAAGAATATTTTTTGCTGTTTAATCATGATAGGACAGTCTGAAAAAAAAAAAAAAAAACGATGACCCGGGACTTGAACTCTGGTCGTCAAAATTCAAAAAATGTTAAAAGTCAAAGCATAGACCACTAGGCTATAAGGGACAAGTACGAAACAAAAGTTTGTTGAGTATTTGAACCTCACTGCTAAGAAACATGAGAGGGGGGGGGAACGGAATCCGACGGCAAAAAAACAGCTGTCGGAATCCGTTCCCCCACCCTCATTATGAGAGGTTTTGATGAAATGGCTTAAAAAAAGGCTGATTCAATTTTTTGTGTGGATGGAGCTTAACTGCCATCAGTTTAAAGAATATTTTTTGCCTTTTAATCATGATAGGACAGTATGAAAAAAAAATGAAAAAAAACGATGACCCGGGACTTGAACTCTGGTCGTCAAAATTCAAAAAATGTTAAAAGTCAAAGCTCAGACCACTAGGCTATAGGGGACAAGTACAAAACATCAGTTTTTTGAGTATTTGAACCTCACTGCTAGGAAACATGAGAGGGGGGGAACGGAATCCGACGGCAAAAAACCAGCTGTCGGAATCCGTTCCCCCACCCTCATTATGAGAGGTTTTGATGAAGTGGCTTAAAAAAAGGCTGATTCAATTTTTGTGTGGATGGAGCTTAACTGCAATCAGTTTAAAGAATATTTTTTGCCTTTTAATCCTGATAGGACAGTATGGAAGAAAAAAAAACTAAAAAAAAAAAAAAAAACGATGACCCGGGACTTGAACTCTGGTCGTCAAAATTCAAAATATGTTAAAAGTCAAAGCTTAGACCACTAGGCTATAGGGGACAAGTAAAAAACAACAGTTTGTTGAGTATTTGAACCTCACTGCTAAGAAACATGAGAGGGGGGGGGGGGGAACGGAATCCGACGGCAAAAAAACAGCTGTCGGAATCCGTTCCCCCACCCTCATTATAAGAGGTTTAAATGAAGTGGCTTAAAAAAAGGCTGATTCAATTTTTGTGTGGATGGAGCTTAACTGCCATCAGTTTAAAGAATATTTTTTGCCTTTTAATCATGATAGGACAGTATGAAAAAAAAACAAA
Organism: Phoxinus phoxinus; assembly: GCF_949152265.1. Lineage (NCBI taxonomy): Eukaryota > Metazoa > Chordata > Actinopteri > Cypriniformes > Leuciscidae > Phoxinus > Phoxinus phoxinus. The sequence goes on along the minus strand of NC_136876.1, from coordinate 19,292,369 downwards.
AAAAAAACGATGACCCGGGACTTGAACTCTGGTCGTCAAAATTCAAAAAATGTTAAAAGTCAAAGCTTAGACCACTAGGCTATAGGGGACGAGTACAAAACAACAGTTTGTTGAGTATTTGAACCGCACTGCTAAGAAACATGAGAGGGGGGGGAACGGAATCCGACGGCAAAAAACCAGCTGTCGGAATCCGTTCCCCCACCCTCATTATGAGAGGTTTTGATGAAGTGGCTTAAAAAAAGGCTGATTCAATTTTTGTGTGGATGGAGCTTAACTGCCATCAGTTTAAAGAATATTTTTTGCCTTTTAATCATGATAGGACAGTATGAAAAAAAAAAAAAAAAAAAAAAAAAACGATGACCCGGGACTTGAACTCTGGTCGTCAAAATTCAAAAAAAATTAAAAGTCAAAGCTTAGACCACTAGGCTATAGGGGACAAGTACAAAACAACAGTTTGTTGAGTATTTGAACCTCACTGCTAAGAAACATGAGAGGGGGGGGAACGGAATCCGACGGCAAAAAACCAGCTGTCGGAATCCGTTCCCCCACCCTCATTATGAGAGGTTTTGATGAAGTGGCTTAAAAAAAGGCTGATTCAATTTTTGTGTGGATGGAGCTTAACTGCCATCAGTTTAAAGAATATTTTTTGCCTTTTAATCATGATAGGACAGTATGGAAGAAAAAAAAACAAAAAAAAAACAAAAAACGATGACCCGGGACTTGAACTCTGGTCGTCAAAATTAAAAAAATGTTAAATGTCAGAGCTTAGACCACTAGGCTACAGGGGACATATGGAAAACAACAGTTTGTTGATTATTTGAACCTCAATGCTAAGAAACATGAGAGGGGGGGGAACGGAATCCGACGGCAAAAAAACAGCTGTCGGAATCCGTTCCCCCACCCTCATTATGAGAGGTTTTGATGAAGTGGCTTAAAAAAAGGCTGATTCAATTTTTGTGTGGATGGAGCTTAAATGCCATCAGTTTAAAGAATATTTTTTGCCTTTTAATCATGATAGGACAGTATGAAAAAAAAAAAAAAAAAAAAAAAAAACGATGACCCGGGACTTGAACTCAGGTCGTCAAAATTCAAAAAATGTTAAAAGTCAAAGCTTAGACAACTAGGCTATAGGGGACAAGTACTAAATAACAGTTTGTTGAGTATTTGAACCTCACTGCTAAGAAACATGAGAGGGGGGGGGGAACGGAATCCGACGGCAAAAAAACAGCTGTCGGAATCCGTTCCCCCACCCTCATTATGAGAGGTTTTGATGAAGTGGCTTAAAAAAAGGCTGATTCAATTTTTGTGTGGATGGAGCTTAACTGCCATCAGTTTAAAGAATATTTTTTGCCTTTTAATCATGATAGGACAGTATGAAAAAAAAAAAAAAAAAAAAACGATGACCCGGGACTTGAACTCTGGTCGTCAAAATTCAAAAAATGTTAAAAGTCAAAGCTTAGACCACTAGGCTATAGGGGACAAGTACAGAAGAACAGTTTGTTGAGTATTTGAACCTCACTGCTAGGAAACATGAGAGGGGGGGGAACGGAATCCGACGGCAAAAAAACAGCTGTCGGAATCCGTTCCCCCACCCTCATTATGAGAGGTTTTGATGAAGTGGCTTAAAAAAAGGCTGATTCAATTTTTGTGTGGATGGAGCTTAACTGCCATCAGTTTAAAGAATATGTTTTGCCTTTTAATCATGATAGGACAGTATGGAAGAAAAAAAAACAAAAAAACAAAAAAAAACGATGACCCGGGACTTGAACTCTGGTCGTCAAAATTCAAAAAATGTTAAATGTCAGAGCTTAGACCACTAGGCTATAGGGGACAAATGGAAAACAACAGTTTGTTGAGTATTTGAACCTCACTGCTAAGAAACATGAGAGGGGGGGGAACGGAATCCGACGGCAAAAAAACAGCTGTCGGAATCCGTTCCCCCACCCTCATTATGAGAGGTTTTGATGAAGTGGCTTAAAAAAAGGCTGATTCAATTTTTGTGTGGATGGAGCTTAACTGCCATCAGTTTAAAGAATATTTTTTGCCTTTTAATCATGATAGGACCTTATGAAAAAAAACAAAAAAACAAAAAAAAAACGATGACCCGGGACTTGAACTCTGGTCGTCAAAATTCAAAAAATGTTAAAAGTCAAAGCTTAGACCACTAGGCTATAGGGTACAAGTGGAAAAAAGCCATTTGTTGAGTATTTGAACCTCACTGCTAAGAAACATGAGAGGGGGGGGGGAACGGAATCCAACGGCAAAAAAACAGCTGTCGGAATCCGTTCCCCCACCCTCATTATGAGAGGTTTTGATGAAGTGGCTTAAAAAAAGGCTGATTCAATTTTTGTGTGGATGGAGCTTAACTGCCATCAGTTTAAAGAATATTTTTTGCCTTTTAATCATGATAGGACAGTATGGAAGAAAAAAAAACTAAAAAAAAACAAAAAACGATGACCCGGGACTTGAACTCTGGTCGTCAAAATTAAAAAAATGTTAAATGTCAGAGCTTAGACCACTAGGCTACAGGGGACAAATGGAAAACAACAGTTTGTTGATTATTTGAACCTCACTGCTAAGAAACATGAGAGGGGGGGGAACGGAATCCGACGGCAAAAAAACAGCTGTCGGAATCCGTTCCCCCACCCTCATTATGAGAGGTTTTGATGAAGTGGCTTAAAAAAAGGCTGATTCAATTTTTGTGTGGATGGAGCTTAACTGCCATCAGTTTAAAGAATATTTTTTGCCTTTTAATCATGATAGGACAGTATGAAAAAAAAAAAAAAAAAAAAAAAAAACGATGACCCGGGACTTGAACTCTGGTCGTCAAAATTCAAAAAATGTTAAAAGTCAAAGCTTAGACAACTAGGCTATAGGGGACAAGTACTAAATAACAGTTTGTTGAGTATTTGAACCTCACTGCTAAGAAACATGAGAGGGGGGGGGGAACGGAATCCGACGGCAAAAAAACAGCTGTCGGAATCCGTTCCCCCACCCTCATTATGAGAGGTTTTGATGAAGTGGCTTAAAAAAAGGCTGATTCAATTTTTGTGTGGATGGAGCTTAACTGCCATCAGTTTAAAGAATATTTTTTGCCTTTTAATCATGATAGGACAGTATGAAAAAAAAAAAAAAAAAAAAAAAAAACGATGACCCGGGACTTGAACTCTGGTCGTCAAAATTCAAAAAAAATTAAAAGTCAAAGCTTAGACCACTAGGCTATAGGGGACAAGTACAAAACAACAGTTTGTTGAGTATTTGAACCTCACTGCTAAGAAACATGAGAGGGGGGGGAACGGAATCCGACGGCAAAAAACCAGCTGTCGGAATCCGTTCCCCCACCCTCATTATGAGAGGTTTTGATGAAGTGGCTTAAAAAAAGGCTGATTCAATTTTTGTGTGGATGGAGCTTAACTGCCATCAGTTTAAAGAATATTTTTTGCCTTTTAATCATGATAGGACAGTATGGAAGAAAAAAAAACAAAAAAAAAACAAAAAACGATGACCCGGGACTTGAACTCTGGTCGTCAAAATTAAAAAAATGTTAAATGTCAGAGCTTAGACCACTAGGCTACAGGGGACATATGGAAAACAACAGTTTGTTGATTATTTGAACCTCACTGCTAAGAAACATGAGAGGGGGGGGAACGGAATCCGACGGCAAAAAACCAGCTGTCGGAATCCGTTCCCCCACCCTCATTATGAGAGGTTTTGATGAAGTGGCTTAAAAAAAGGCTGATTCAATTTTTGTGTGGATGGAGCTTAAATGCCATCAGTTTAAAGAATATTTTTTGCCTTTTAATCATGATAGGACAGTATGAAAAAAAAAAAAAAAAAAAAAAAAAACGATGACCCGGGACTTGAACTCAGGTCGTCAAAATTCAAAAAATGTTCAAAGTCAAAGCTTAGACAACTAGGCTATAGGGGACAAGTACTAAATAACAGTTTGTTGAGTATTTGAACCTCACTGCTAAGAAACATGAGAGAGGGGGGAACGGAATCCGACGGCAAAAAACCAGCTGTCGGAATCCGTTCCCCCACCCTCATTATGAGAGGTTTTGATGAAGTGGCTTAAAAAAAGGCTGATTCAATTTTTGTGTGGATGGAGCTTAACTGCCATCAGTTTAAAGAATATTTTTTGCCTTTTAATCATGATAGGACCTTATGAAAAAAAACAAAAAAACAAAAAAAAAACGATGACCCGGGACTTGAACTCTGGTCGTCAAAATTCAAAAAATGTTAAAAGTCAAAGCTTAGACCACTAGGCTATAGGGTACAAGTGGAAAAAAGCCATTTGTTGAGTATTTGAACCTCACTGCTAAGAAACATGAGAGGGGGGGGGGAACGGAATCCAACGGCAAAAAAACAGCTGTCGGAATCCGTTCCCCCACCCTCATTATGAGAGGTTTTGATGAAGTGGCTTAAAAAAAGGCTGATTCAATTTTTGTGTGGATGGAGCTTAACTGCCATCAGTTTAAAGAATATTTTTTGCCTTTTAATCATGATAGGACAGTATGGAAGAAAAAAAAACTAAAAAAAAACAAAAAACGATGACCCGGGACTTGAACTCTGGTCGTCAAAATTAAAAAAATGTTAAATGTCAGAGCTTAGACCACTAGGCTACAGGGGACAAATGGAAAACAACAGTTTGTTGATTATTTGAACCTCACTGCTAAGAAACATGAGAGGGGGGGGGAACGGAATCCGACGGCAAAAAAACAGCTGTCGGAATCCGTTCCCCCACCCTCATTATGAGAGGTTTTGATGAAGTGGCTTAAAAAAAGGCTGATTCAATTTTTGTGTGGATGGAGCTTAACTGCCATCAGTTTAAAGAATATTTTTTGCCTTTTAATCATGATAGGACAGTATGAAAAAAAAAAAAAAAAAAAAAAAAACGATGACCCGGGACTTGAACTCTGGTCGTCAAAATTCAAAAAATGTTAAAAGTCAAAGCTTAGACAACTAGGCTATAGGGGACAAGTACTAAATAACAGTTTGTTGAGTATTTGAACCTCACTGCTAAGAAACATGAGAGGGGGGGGGGAACGGAATCCGACGGCAAAAAAACAGCTGTCGGAATCCGTTCCCCCACCCTCATTATGAGAGGTTTTGATGAAGTGGCTTAAAAAAAGGCTGATTCAATTTTTGTGTGGATGGAGCTTAACTGCCATCAGTTTAAAGAATATTTTTTGCCTTTTAATCATGATAGGACAGTATGAAAAAAAAAAAAAAAAAAAAAAAAAACGATGACCCGGGACTTGAACTCTGGTCGTCAAAATTCAAAAAAAATTAAAAGTCAAAGCTTAGACCACTAGGCTATAGGGGACAAGTACAAAACAACAGTTTGTTGAGTATTTGAACCTCACTGCTAAGAAACATGAGAGGGGGGGGAACGGAATCCGACGGCAAAAAACCAGCTGTCGGAATCCGTTCCCCCACCCTCATTATGAGAGGTTTTGATGAAGTGGCTTAAAAAAAGGCTGATTCAATTTTTGTGTGGATGGAGCTTAACTGCCATCAGTTTAAAGAATATTTTTTGCCTTTTAATCATGATAGGACAGTATGGAAGAAAAAAAAACAAAAAAAAAACAAAAAACGATGACCCGGGACTTGAACTCTGGTCGTCAAAATTAAAAAAATGTTAAATGTCAGAGCTTAGACCACTAGGCTACAGGGGACATATGGAAAACAACAGTTTGTTGATTATTTGAACCTCACTGCTAAGAAACATGAGAGGGGGGGGAACGGAATCCGACGGCAAAAAACCAGCTGTCGGAATCCGTTCCCCCACCCTCATTATGAGAGGTTTTGATGAAGTGGCTTAAAAAAAGGCTGATTCAATTTTTGTGTGGATGGAGCTTAAATGCCATCAGTTTAAAGAATATTTTTTGCCTTTTAATCATGATAGGACAGTATGAAAAAAAAAAAAAAAAAAAAAAAAAACGATGACCCGGGACTTGAACTCAGGTCGTCAAAATTCAAAAAATGTTCAAAGTCAAAGCTTAGACAACTAGGCTATAGGGGACAAGTACTAAATAACAGTTTGTTGAGTATTTGAACCTCACTGCTAAGAAACATGAGAGAGGGGGGAACGGAATCCGACGGCAAAAAACCAGCTGTCGGAATCCGTTCCCCCACCCTCATTATGAGAGGTTTTGATGAAGTGGCTTAAAAAAAGGCTGATTCAATTTTTGTGTGGATGGAGCTTAACTGCCATCAGTTTAAAGAATATTTTTTGCCTTTTAATCATGATAGGACAGTATGAAAAAAAAAAAAAAAAAAAACGATGACCCGGGACTTGAACTCTGGTCGTCAAAATTCAAAAAATTTTAAAAGTCAAAGCTTAGACCAGTAGGCTATAGGGGACAAGTACAAAACAAAAGTTTGTTGAGTATTTGAACCTCACTGCTAAGAAACATGAGAGAGGGGGGAACGGAATCCGACGGCAAAAAAACAGCTGTCGGAATCCGTTCCCCCACCCTCATTATGAGAGGTTTTGATGAAGTGGCTTAAAAAAAGGCTGATTCAATTTTTGTGTGGATGGAGCTTAACTGCCATCAGTTTAAAGAATATTTTTTGCCTTTTAATCATGATAGGACAGTATGAAAAAAAGAAAAAAGAAAACGATGACCCGGGACTTGAACTCTGGTCGTCAAAATTCAAAAAATGTTAAAAGTCAAAGCTTAGACCACTAGGCTATAGGGGACAAGTACAAAACAACAGTTTGTTGAGTATTTGAACCTCACTGCTAAGAAACATGAGAGGGGGGGGGAACGGAATCCGACGGCAAAAAAACAGCTGTCGGAATCCGTTCCCCCACCCTCATTATGAGAGGTTTTGATGAAGTGGCTTAAAAAAAGGCTGATTAAATTTTTGTGTGGATGGAGCTTAACTGCCATCAGTTTAAAGAATATGTTTTGCCTTTTAATCATGATAGGACAGTATGGAAGAAAAAAAAACAAAAAAACAAAAAAAAACGATGACCCGGGACTTGAACTCTGGTCGTCAAAATTCAAAAAATGTTAAATGTCAGAGCTTAGACCACTAGGCTATAGGGGACAAATGGAAAACAACAGTTTGTTGAGTATTTGAACCTCACTGCTAAGAAACATGAGAGGGGGGGGAACGGAATCCGACGGCAAAAAAACAGCTGTCGGAATCCGTTCCCCCACCCTCATTATGAGAGGTTTTGATGAAGTGGCTTAAAAAAAGGCTGATTCAATTTTTGTGTGGATGGAGCTTAACTGCCATCAGTTTAAAGAATATTTTTTGCCTTTTAATCATGATAGGACCTTATGAAAAAAAAAAAAAAAACAAAAAAAAAACGATGACCCGGGACTTGAACTCTGGTCGTCAAAATTCAAAAAATGTTAAAAGTCAAAGCTTAGACCACTAGGCTATAGGGTACAAGTGGAAAAAAGCCATTTGTTGAGTATTTGAACCTCACTGCTAAGAAACATGAGAGGGGGGGGGGAACGGAATCCAACGGCAAAAAAACAGCTGTCGGAATCCGTTCCCCCACCCTCATTATGAGAGGTTTTGATGAAGTGGCTTAAAAAAAGGCTGATTCAATTTTTGTGTGGATGGAGCTTAACTGCCATCAGTTTAAAGAATATTTTTTGCCTTTTAATCATGATAGGACAGTATGGAAGAAAAAAAAACAAAAAAAAAACAAAAAACGATGACCCGGGACTTGAACTCTGGTCGTCAAAATTAAAAAAATGTTAAATGTCAGAGCTTAGACCACTAGGCTACAGGGGACAAATGGAAAACAACAGTTTGTTGATTATTTGAACCTCACTGCTAAGAAACATGAGAGGGGGGGGAACGGAATCCGACGGCAAAAAAACAGCTGTCGGAATCCGTTCCCCCACCCTCATTATGAGAGGTTTTGATGAAGTGGCTTAAAAAAAGGCTGATTCAATTTTTGTGTGGATGGAGCTTAACTGCCATCAGTTTAAAGAATATTTTTTGCCTTTTAATCATGATAGGACAGTATGAAAAAAAAACAAAAAAAAAAAAAAACGATGACCCGGGACTTGAACTCTGGTCGTCAAAATTAAAAAAATGTTAAATGTCAGAGCTTAGACCACTAGGCTACAGGGGACATATGGAAAACAACAGTTTGTTGATTATTTGAACCTCAATGCTAAGAAACATGAGAGGGGGGGGAACGGAATCCGACGGCAAAAAAACAGCTGTCGGAATCCGTTCCCCCACCCTCATTATGAGAGGTTTTGATGAAGTGGCTTAAAAAAAGGCTGATTCAATTTTTGTGTGGATGGAGCTTAAATGCCATCAGTTTAAAGAATATTTTTTGCCTTTTAATCATGATAGGACAGTATGAAAAAAAAAAAAAAAAAAAAAAAAAACGATGACCCGGGACTTGAACTCAGGTCGTCAAAATTCAAAAAATGTTAAAAGTCAAAGCTTAGACAACTAGGCTATAGGGGACAAGTACTAAATAACAGTTTGTTGAGTATTTGAACCTCACTGCTAAGAAACATGAGAGGGGGGGGGGAACGGAATCCGACGGCAAAAAAACAGCTGTCGGAATCCGTTCCCCCACCCTCATTATGAGAGGTTTTGATGAAGTGGCTTAAAAAAAGGCTGATTCAATTTTTGTGTGGATGGAGCTTAACTGCCATCAGTTTAAAGAATATTTTTTGCCTTTTAATCATGATAGGACAGTATGAAAAAAAAAAAAAAAAAAAAACGATGACCCGGGACTTGAACTCTGGTCGTCAAAATTCAAAAAATGTTAAAAGTCAAAGCTTAGACCACTAGGCTATAGGGGACAAGTACAGAAGAACAGTTTGTTGAGTATTTGAACCTCACTGCTAGGAAACATGAGAGGGGGGGGAACGGAATCCGACGGCAAAAAAACAGCTGTCGGAATCCGTTCCCCCACCCTCATTATGAGAGGTTTTGATGAAGTGGCTTAAAAAAAGGCTGATTCAATTTTTGTGTGGATGGAGCTTAACTGCCATCAGTTTAAAGAATATGTTTTGCCTTTTAATCATGATAGGACAGTATGGAAGAAAAAAAAACAAAAAAACAAAAAAAAACGATGACCCGGGACTTGAACTCTGGTCGTCAAAATTCAAAAAATGTTAAATGTCAGAGCTTAGACCACTAGGCTATAGGGGACAAATGGAAAACAACAGTTTGTTGAGTATTTGAACCTCACTGCTAAGAAACATGAGAGGGGGGGGAACGGAATCCGACGGCAAAAAAACAGCTGTCGGAATCCGTTCCCCCACCCTCATTATGAGAGGTTTTGATGAAGTGGCTTAAAAAAAGGCTGATTCAATTTTTGTGTGGATGGAGCTTAACTGCCATCAGTTTAAAGAATATTTTTTGCCTTTTAATCATGATAGGACCTTATGAAAAAAAACAAAAAAACAAAAAAAAAACGATGACCCGGGACTTGAACTCTGGTCGTCAAAATTCAAAAAATGTTAAAAGTCAAAGCTTAGACCACTAGGCTATAGGGTACAAGTGGAAAAAAGCCATTTGTTGAGTATTTGAACCTCACTGCTAAGAAACATGAGAGGGGGGGGGGAACGGAATCCAACGGCAAAAAAACAGCTGTCGGAATCCGTTCCCCCACCCTCATTATGAGAGGTTTTGATGAAGTGGCTTAAAAAAAGGCTGATTCAATTTTTGTGTGGATGGAGCTTAACTGCCATCAGTTTAAAGAATATTTTTTGCCTTTTAATCATGATAGGACAGTATGGAAGAAAAAAAAACAAAAAAAAAACAAAAAACGATGACCCGGGACTTGAACTCTGGTCGTCAAAATTAAAAAAATGTTAAATGTCAGAGCTTAGACCACTAGGCTACAGGGGACAAATGGAAAACAACAGTTTGTTGATTATTTGAACCTCACTGCTAAGAAACATGAGAGGGGGGGGAACGGAATCCGACGGCAAAAAAACAGCTGTCGGAATCCGTTCCCCCACCCTCATTATGAGAGGTTTTGATGAAGTGGCTTAAAAAAAGGCTGATTCAATTTTTGTGTGGATGGAGCTTAACTGCCATCAGTTTAAAGAATATTTTTTGCCTTTTAATCATGATAGGACAGTATGAAAAAAAAAAAAAAAAAAAAAAAAAACGATGACCCGGGACTTGAACTCTGGTCGTCAAAATTCAAAAAATGTTAAAAGTCAAAGCTTAGACAACTAGGCTATAGGGGACAAGTACTAAATAACAGTTTGTTGAGTATTTGAACCTCACTGCTAAGAAACATGAGAGGGGGGGGGGAACGGAATCCGACGGCAAAAAAACAGCTGTCGGAATCCGTTCCCCCACCCTCATTATGAGAGGTTTTGATGAAGTGGCTTAAAAAAAGGCTGATTCAATTTTTGTGTGGATGGAGCTTAACTGCCATCAGTTTAAAGAATATTTTTTGCCTTTTAATCATGATAGGACAGTATGAAAAAAAAAAAAAAAAAAAAAAAAAACGATGACCCGGGACTTGAACTCTGGTCGTCAAAATTCAAAAAAAATTAAAAGTCAAAGCTTAGACCACTAGGCTATAGGGGACAAGTACAAAACAACAGTTTGTTGAGTATTTGAACCTCACTGCTAAGAAACATGAGAGGGGGGGGAACGGAATCCGACGGCAAAAAACCAGCTGTCGGAATCCGTTCCCCCACCCTCATTATGAGAGGTTTTGATGAAGTGGCTTAAAAAAAGGCTGATTCAATTTTTGTGTGGATGGAGCTTAACTGCCATCAGTTTAAAGAATATTTTTTGCCTTTTAATCATGATAGGACAGTATGGAAGAAAAAAAAACAAAAAAAAAACAAAAAACGATGACCCGGGACTTGAACTCTGGTCGTCAAAATTAAAAAAATGTTAAATGTCAGAGCTTAGACCACTAGGCTACAGGGGACATATGGAAAACAACAGTTTGTTGATTATTTGAACCTCAATGCTAAGAAACATGAGAGGGGGGGGAACGGAATCCGACGGCAAAAAAACAGCTGTCGGAATCCGTTCCCCCACCCTCATTATGAGAGGTTTTGATGAAGTGGCTTAAAAAAAGGCTGATTCAATTTTTGTGTGGATGGAGCTTAAATGCCATCAGTTTAAAGAATATTTTTTGCCTTTTAATCATGATAGGACAGTATGAAAAAAAAAAAAAAAAAAAAAAAAAACGATGACCCGGGACTTGAACTCAGGTCGTCAAAATTCAAAAAATGTTAAAAGTCAAAGCTTAGACAACTAGGCTATAGGGGACAAGTACTAAATAACAGTTTGTTGAGTATTTGAACCTCACTGCTAAGAAACATGAGAGGGGGGGGGGAACGGAATCCGACGGCAAAAAAACAGCTGTCGGAATCCGTTCCCCCACCCTCATTATGAGAGGTTTTGATGAAGTGGCTTAAAAAAAGGCTGATTCAATTTTTGTGTGGATGGAGCTTAACTGCCATCAGTTTAAAGAATATTTTTTGCCTTTTAATCATGATAGGACAGTATGAAAAAAAAAAAAAAAAAAAAACGATGACCCGGGACTTGAACTCTGGTCGTCAAAATTCAAAAAATGTTAAAAGTCAAAGCTTAGACCACTAGGCTATAGGGGACAAGTACAGAAGAACAGTTTGTTGAGTATTTGAACCTCACTGCTAGGAAACATGAGAGGGGGGGGAACGGAATCCGACGGCAAAAAAACAGCTGTCGGAATCCGTTCCCCCACCCTCATTATGAGAGGTTTTGATGAAGTGGCTTAAAAAAAGGCTGATTCAATTTTTGTGTGGATGGAGCTTAACTGCCATCAGTTTAAAGAATATGTTTTGCCTTTTAATCATGATAGGACAGTATGGAAGAAAAAAAAACAAAAAAACAAAAAAAAACGATGACCCGGGACTTGAACTCTGGTCGTCAAAATTCAAAAAATGTTAAATGTCAGAGCTTAGACCACTAGGCTATAGGGGACAAATGGAAAACAACAGTTTGTTGAGTATTTGAACCTCACTGCTAAGAAACATGAGAGGGGGGGGAACGGAATCCGACGGCAAAAAAACAGCTGTCGGAATCCGTTCCCCCACCCTCATTATGAGAGGTTTTGATGAAGTGGCTTAAAAAAAGGCTGATTCAATTTTTGTGTGGATGGAGCTTAACTGCCATCAGTTTAAAGAATATTTTTTGCCTTTTAATCATGATAGGACCTTATGAAAAAAAACAAAAAAACAAAAAAAAAACGATGACCCGGGACTTGAACTCTGGTCGTCAAAATTCAAAAAATGTTAAAAGTCAAAGCTTAGACCACTAGGCTATAGGGTACAAGTGGAAAAAAGCCATTTGTTGAGTATTTGAACCTCACTGCTAAGAAACATGAGAGGGGGGGGGGAACGGAATCCAACGGCAAAAAAACAGCTGTCGGAATCCGTTCCCCCACCCTCATTATGAGAGGTTTTGATGAAGTGGCTTAAAAAAAGGCTGATTCAATTTTTGTGTGGATGGAGCTTAACTGCCATCAGTTTAAAGAATATTTTTTGCCTTTTAATCATGATAGGACAGTATGGAAGAAAAAAAAACTAAAAAAAAACAAAAAACGATGACCCGGGACTTGAACTCTGGTCGTCAAAATTAAAAAAATGTTAAATGTCAGAGCTTAGACCACTAGGCTACAGGGGACAAATGGAAAACAACAGTTTGTTGATTATTTGAACCTCACTGCTAAGAAACATGAGAGGGGGGGGAACGGAATCCGACGGCAAAAAAACAGCTGTCGGAATCCGTTCCCCCACCCTCATTATGAGAGGTTTTGATGAAGTGGCTTAAAAAAAGGCTGATTCAATTTTTGTGTGGATGGAGCTTAACTGCCATCAGTTTAAAGAATATTTTTTGCCTTTTAATCATGATAGGACAGTATGAAAAAAAAAAAAAAAAAAAAAAAAACGATGACCCGGGACTTGAACTCTGGTCGTCAAAATTCAAAAAATGTTAAAAGTCAAAGCTTAGACAACTAGGCTATAGGGGACAAGTACTAAATAACAGTTTGTTGAGTATTTGAACCTCACTGCTAAGAAACATGAGAGGGGGGGGGGGAACGGAATCCGACGGCAAAAAAACAGCTGTCGGAATCCGTTCCCCCACCCTCATTATGAGAGGTTTTGATGAAGTGGCTTAAAAAAAGGCTGATTCAATTTTTGTGTGGATGGAGCTTAACTGCCATCAGTTTAAAGAATATTTTTTGCCTTTTAATCATGATAGGACAGTATGAAAAAAAAAAAAAAAAAAAAAAAAAACGATGACCCGGGACTTGAACTCTGGTCGTCAAAATTCAAAAAAAATTAAAAGTCAAAGCTTAGACCACTAGGCTATAGGGGACAAGTACAAAACAACAGTTTGTTGAGTATTTGAACCTCACTGCTAAGAAACATGAGAGGGGGGGGAACGGAATCCGACGGCAAAAAACCAGCTGTCGGAATCCGTTCCCCCACCCTCATTATGAGAGGTTTTGATGAAGTGGCTTAAAAAAAGGCTGATTCAATTTTTGTGTGGATGGAGCTTAACTGCCATCAGTTTAAAGAATATTTTTTGCCTTTTAATCATGATAGGACAGTATGGAAGAAAAACAAACAAAAAAAAAACAAAAAACGATGACCCGGGACTTGAACTCTGGTCGTCAAAATTAAAAAAATGTTAAATGTCAGAGCTTAGACCACTAGGCTACAGGGGACATATGAAAAACAACAGTTTGTTGATTATTTGAACCTCAATGCTAAGAAACATGAGAGGGGGGGGAACGGAATCCGACAGCAAAAAAACAGCTGTCGGAATCCGTTCCCCCACCCTCATTATGAGAGGTTTTGATGAAGTGGCTTAAAAAAAGGCTGATTCAATTTTTGTGTGGATGGAGCTTAAATGCCATCAGTTTAAAGAATATTTTTTGCCTTTTAATCATGATAGGACAGTATGAAAAAAAAAAAAAAAAAAAAAAAAAACGATGACCCGGGACTTGAACTCAGGTCGTCAAAATTCAAAAAATGTTCAAAGTCAAAGCTTAGACAACTAGGCTATAGGGGACAAGTACTAAATAACAGTTTGTTGAGTATTTGAACCTCACTGCTAAGAAACATGAGAGAGGGGGGAACGGAATCCGACGGCAAAAAACCAGCTGTCGGAATCCGTTCCCCCACCCTCATTATGAGAGGTTTTGATGAAGTGGCTTAAAAAAAGGCTGATTCAATTTTTGTGTGGATGGAGCTTAACTGCCATCAGTTTAAAGAATATTTTTTGCCTTTTAATCATGATAGGACAGTATGAAAAAAAAAAAAAAAAAAAACGATGACCCGGGACTTGAACTCTGGTCGTCAAAATTCAAAAAATTTTAAAAGTCAAAGCTTAGACCAGTAGGCTATAGGGGACAAGTACAAAACAAAAGTTTGTTGAGTATTTGAACCTCACTGCTAAGAAACATGAGAGAGGGGGGAACGGAATCCGACGGCAAAAAAACAGCTGTCGGAATCCGTTCCCCCACCCTCATTATGAGAGGTTTTGATGAAGTGGCTTAAAAAAAGGCTGATTCAATTTTTGTGTGGATGGAGCTTAACTGCCATCAGTTTAAAGAATATTTTTTGCCTTTTAATCATGATAGGACAGTATGAAAAAAAGAAAAAAGAAAACGATGACCCGGGACTTGAACTCTGGTCGTCAAAATTCAAAAAATGTTAAAAGTCAAAGCTTAGACCACTAGGCTATAGGGGACAAGTACAAAACAACAGTTTGTTGAGTATTTGAACCTCACTGCTAAGAAACATGAGAGGGGGGGGGAACGGAATCCGACGGCAAAAAAACAGCTGTCGGAATCCGTTCCCCCACCCTCATTATGAGAGGTTTTGATGAAGTGGCTTAAAAAAAGGATGATTCAATTTTTGTGTGGATGGAGCTTAACTGCCATCAGTTTAAAGAATATGTTTTGCCTTTTAATCATGATAGGACAGTATGGAAGAAAAAAAAACAAAAAAACAAAAAAAAACGATGACCCGGGACTTGAACTCTGGTCGTCAAAATTCAAAAAATGTTAAATGTCAGAGCTTAGACCACTAGGCTATAGGGGACAAATGGAAAACAACAGTTTGTTGAGTATTTGAACCTCACTGCTAAGAAACATGAGAGGGGGGGGAACGGAATCCGACGGCAAAAAAACAGCTGTCGGAATCCGTTCCCCCACCCTCATTATGAGAGGTTTTGATGAAGTGGCTTAAAAAAAGGCTGATTCAATTTTTGTGTGGATGGAGCTTAACTGCCATCAGTTTAAAGAATATTTTTTGCCTTTTAATCATGATAGGACCTTATGAAAAAAAACAAAAAAACAAAAAAAAAACGATGACCCGGGACTTGAACTCTGGTCGTCAAAATTCAAAAAATGTTAAAAGTCAAAGCTTAGACCACTAGGCTATAGGGTACAAGTGGAAAAAAGCCATTTGTTGAGTATTTGAACCTCACTGCTAAGAAACATGAGAGGGGGGGGGGAACGGAATCCAACGGCAAAAAAACAGCTGTCGGAATCCGTTCCCCCACCCTCATTATGAGAGGTTTTGATGAAGTGGCTTAAAAAAAGGCTGATTCAATTTTTGTGTGGATGGAGCTTAACTGCCATCAGTTTAAAGAATATTTTTTGCCTTTTAATCATGATAGGACAGTATGGAAGAAAAAAAAACAAAAAAAAAACAAAAAACGATGACCCGGGACTTGAACTCTGGTCGTCAAAATTAAAAAAATGTTAAATGTCAGAGCTTAGACCACTAGGCTACAGGGGACAAATGGAAAACAACAGTTTGTTGATTATTTGAACCTCACTGCTAAGAAACATGAGAGGGGGGGGAACGGAATCCGACGGCAAAAAAACAGCTGTCGGAATCCGTTCCCCCACCCTCATTATGAGAGGTTTTGATGAAGTGGCTTAAAAAAAGGCTGATTCAATTTTTGTGTGGATGGAGCTTAACTGCCATCAGTTTAAAGAATATTTTTTGCCTTTTAATCATGATAGGACAGTATGAAAAAAAAACAAAACAAAAAAAAAACGATGACCCGGGACTTGAACTCTGGTCGTCAAAATTAAAAAAATGTTAAATGTCAGAGCTTAGACCACTAGGCTACAGGGGACATATGGAAAACAACAGTTTGTTGATTATTTGAACCTCAATGCTAAGAAACATGAGAGGGGGGGGAACGGAATCCGACGGCAAAAAAACAGCTGTCGGAATCCGTTCCCCCACCCTCATTATGAGAGGTTTTGATGAAGTGGCTTAAAAAAAGGCTGATTCAATTTTTGTGTGGATGGAGCTTAAATGCCATCAGTTTAAAGAATATTTTTTGCCTTTTAATCATGATAGGACAGTATGAAAAAAAAAAAAAAAAAAAAAAAAAAACGATGACCCGGGACTTGAACTCAGGTCGTCAAAATTCAAAAAATGTTAAAAGTCAAAGCTTAGACAACTAGGCTATAGGGGACAAGTACTAAATAACAGTTTGTTGAGTATTTGAACCTCACTGCTAAGAAACATGAGAGGGGGGGGGGAACGGAATCCGACGGCAAAAAAACAGCTGTCGGAATCCGTTCCCCCACCCTCATTATGAGAGGTTTTGATGAAGTGGCTTAAAAAAAGGCTGATTCAATTTTTGTGTGGATGGAGCTTAACTGCCATCAGTTTAAAGAATATTTTTTGCCTTTTAATCATGATAGGACAGTATGAAAAAAAAAAAAAAAAAAAAACGATGACCCGGGACTTGAACTCTGGTCGTCAAAATTCAAAAAATGTTAAAAGTCAAAGCTTAGACCACTAGGCTATAGGGGACAAGTACAGAAGAACAGTTTGTTGAGTATTTGAACCTCACTGCTAGGAAACATGAGAGGGGGGGGAACGGAATCCGACGGCAAAAAAACAGCTGTCGGAATCCGTTCCCCCACCCTCATTATGAGAGGTTTTGATGAAGTGGCTTAAAAAAAGGCTGATTCAATTTTTGTGTGGATGGAGCTTAACTGCCATCAGTTTAAAGAATATGTTTTGCCTTTTAATCATGATAGGACAGTATGGAAGAAAAAAAAACAAAAAAACAAAAAAAAACGATGACCCGGGACTTGAACTCTGGTCGTCAAAATTCAAAAAATGTTAAATGTCAGAGCTTAGACCACTAGGCTATAGGGGACAAATGGAAAACAACAGTTTGTTGAGTATTTGAACCTCACTGCTAAGAAACATGAGAGGGGGGGGAACGGAATCCGACGGCAAAAAAACAGCTGTCGGAATCCGTTCCCCCACCCTCATTATGAGAGGTTTTGATGAAGTGGCTTAAAAAAAGGCTGATTCAATTTTTGTGTGGATGGAGCTTAACTGCCATCAGTTTAAAGAATATTTTTTGCCTTTTAATCATGATAGGACCTTATGAAAAAAAACAAAAAAACAAAAAAAAAACGATGACCCGGGACTTGAACTCTGGTCGTCAAAATTCAAAAAATGTTAAAAGTCAAAGCTTAGACCACTAGGCTATAGGGTACAAGTGGAAAAAAGCCATTTGTTGAGTATTTGAACCTCACTGCTAAGAAACATGAGAGGGGGGGGGGAACGGAATCCAACGGCAAAAAAACAGCTGTCGGAATCCGTTCCCCCACCCTCATTATGAGAGGTTTTGATGAAGTGGCTTAAAAAAAGGCTGATTCAATTTTTGTGTGGATGGAGCTTAACTGCCATCAGTTTAAAGAATATTTTTTGCCTTTTAATCATGATAGGACAGTATGGAAGAAAAAAAAACAAAAAAAAAACAAAAAACGATGACCCGGGACTTGAACTCTGGTCGTCAAAATTAAAAAAATGTTAAATGTCAGAGCTTAGACCACTAGGCTACAGGGGACAAATGGAAAACAACAGTTTGTTGATTATTTGAACCTCACTGCTAAGAAACATGAGAGGGGGGGGAACGGAATCCGACGGCAAAAAAACAGCTGTCGGAATCCGTTCCCCCACCCTCATTATGAGAGGTTTTGATGAAGTGGCTTAAAAAAAGGCTGATTCAATTTTTGTGTGGATGGAGCTTAACTGCCATCAGTTTAAAGAATATTTTTTGCCTTTTAATCATGATAGGACAGTATGAAAAAAAAAAAAAAAAAAAAAAAAAACGATGACCCGGGACTTGAACTCTGGTCGTCAAAATTCAAAAAATGTTAAAAGTCAAAGCTTAGACAACTAGGCTATAGGGGACAAGTACTAAATAACAGTTTGTTGAGTATTTGAACCTCACTGCTAAGAAACATGAGAGGGGGGGGGGAACGGAATCCGACGGCAAAAAAACAGCTGTCGGAATCCGTTCCCCCACCCTCATTATGAGAGGTTTTGATGAAGTGGCTTAAAAAAAGGCTGATTCAATTTTTGTGTGGATGGAGCTTAACTGCCATCAGTTTAAAGAATATTTTTTGCCTTTTAATCATGATAGGACAGTATGAAAAAAAAAAAAAAAAAAAAAAAAAAACGATGACCCGGGACTTGAACTCTGGTCGTCAAAATTCAAAAAAAATTAAAAGTCAAAGCTTAGACCACTAGGCTATAGGGGACAAGTACAAAACAACAGTTTGTTGAGTATTTGAACCTCACTGCTAAGAAACATGAGAGGGGGGGGAACGGAATCCGACGGCAAAAAACCAGCTGTCGGAATCCGTTCCCCCACCCTCATTATGAGAGGTTTTGATGAAGTGGCTTAAAAAAAGGCTGATTCAATTTTTGTGTGGATGGAGCTTAACTGCCATCAGTTTAAAGAATATTTTTTGCCTTTTAATCATGATAGGACAGTATGGAAGAAAAAAAAACAAAAAAAAAACAAAAAACGATGACCCGGGACTTGAACTCTGGTCGTCAAAATTAAAAAAATGTTAAATGTCAGAGCTTAGACCACTAGGCTACAGGGGACATATGGAAAACAACAGTTTGTTGATTATTTGAACCTCAATGCTAAGAAACATGAGAGGGGGGGGAACGGAATCCGACGGCAAAAAACCAGCTGTCGGAATCCGTTCCCCCACCCTCATTATGAGAGGTTTTGATGAAGTGGCTTAAAAAAAGGCTGATTCAATTTTTGTGTGGATGGAGCTTAAATGCCATCAGTTTAAAGAATATTTTTTGCCTTTTAATCATGATAGGACAGTATGAAAAAAAAAAAAAAAAAAAAAAAAAACGATGACCCGGGACTTGAACTCAGGTCGTCAAAATTCAAAAAATGTTAAAAGTCAAAGCTTAGACAACTAGGCTATAGGGGACAAGTACTAAATAACAGTTTGTTGAGTATTTGAACCTCACTGCTAAGAAACATGAGAGGGGGGGGGGAACGGAATCCGACGGCAAAAAAACAGCTGTCGGAATCCGTTCCCCCACCCTCATTATGAGAGGTTTTGATGAAGTGGCTTAAAAAAAGGCTGATTCAATTTTTGTGTGGATGGAGCTTAACTGCCATCAGTTTAAAGAATATTTTTTGCCTTTTAATCATGATAGGACAGTATGAAAAAAAAAAAAAAAAAAAAACGATGACCCGGGACTTGAACTCTGGTCGTCAAAATTCAAAAAATGTTAAAAGTCAAAGCTTAGACCACTAGGCTATAGGGGACAAGTACAGAAGAACAGTTTGTTGAGTATTTGAACCTCACTGCTAGGAAACATGAGAGGGGGGGGAACGGAATCCGACGGCAAAAAAACAGCTGTCGGAATCCGTTCCCCCACCCTCATTATGAGAGGTTTTGATGAAGTGGCTTAAAAAAAGGCTGATTCAATTTTTGTGTGGATGGAGCTTAACTGCCATCAGTTTAAAGAATATGTTTTGCCTTTTAATCATGATAGGACAGTATGGAAGAAAAAAAAACAAAAAAACAAAAAAAAACGATGACCCGGGACTTGAACTCTGGTCGTCAAAATTCAAAAAATGTTAAATGTCAGAGCTTAGACCACTAGGCTATAGGGGACAAATGGAAAACAACAGTTTGTTGAGTATTTGAACCTCACTGCTAAGAAACATGAGAGGGGGGGGAACGGAATCCGACGGCAAAAAAACAGCTGTCGGAATCCGTTCCCCCACCCTCATTATGAGAGGTTTTGATGAAGTGGCTTAAAAAAAGGCTGATTCAATTTTTGTGTGGATGGAGCTTAACTGCCATCAGTTTAAAGAATATTTTTTGCCTTTTAATCATGATAGGACCTTATGAAAAAAAACAAAAAAACAAAAAAAAAACGATGACCCGGGACTTGAACTCTGGTCGTCAAAATTCAAAAAATGTTAAAAGTCAAAGCTTAGACCACTAGGCTATAGGGTACAAGTGGAAAAAAGCCATTTGTTGAGTATTTGAACCTCACTGCTAAGAAACATGAGAGGGGGGGGGGAACGGAATCCAACGGCAAAAAAACAGCTGTCGGAATCCGTTCCCCCACCCTCATTATGAGAGGTTTTGATGAAGTGGCTTAAAAAAAGGCTGATTCAATTTTTGTGTGGATGGAGCTTAACTGCCATCAGTTTAAAGAATATTTTTTGCCTTTTAATCATGATAGGACAGTATGGAAGAAAAAAAAACTAAAAAAAAACAAAAAACGATGACCCGGGACTTGAACTCTGGTCGTCAAAATTAAAAAAATGTTAAATGTCAGAGCTTAGACCACTAGGCTACAGGGGACAAATGGAAAACAACAGTTTGTTGATTATTTGAACCTCACTGCTAAGAAACATGAGAGGGGGGGGAACGGAATCCGACGGCAAAAAAACAGCTGTCGGAATCCGTTCCCCCACCCTCATTATGAGAGGTTTTGATGAAGTGGCTTAAAAAAAGGCTGATTCAATTTTTGTGTGGATGGAGCTTAACTGCCATCAGTTTAAAGAATATTTTTTGCCTTTTAATCATGATAGGACAGTATGAAAAAAAAAAAAAAAAAAAAAAAAACGATGACCCGGGACTTGAACTCTGGTCGTCAAAATTCAAAAAATGTTAAAAGTCAAAGCTTAGACAACTAGGCTATAGGGGACAAGTACTAAATAACAGTTTGTTGAGTATTTGAACCTCACTGCTAAGAAACATGAGAGGGGGGGGGGGAACGGAATCCGACGGCAAAAAAACAGCTGTCGGAATCCGTTCCCCCACCCTCATTATGAGAGGTTTTGATGAAGTGGCTTAAAAAAAGGCTGATTCAATTTTTGTGTGGATGGAGCTTAACTGCCATCAGTTTAAAGAATATTTTTTGCCTTTTAATCATGATAGGACAGTATGAAAAAAAAAAAAAAAAAAAAAAAAAACGATGACCCGGGACTTGAACTCTGGTCGTCAAAATTCAAAAAAAATTAAAAGTCAAAGCTTAGACCACTAGGCTATAGGGGACAAGTACAAAACAACAGTTTGTTGAGTATTTGAACCTCACTGCTAAGAAACATGAGAGGGGGGGGAACGGAATCCGACGGCAAAAAACCAGCTGTCGGAATCCGTTCCCCCACCCTCATTATGAGAGGTTTTGATGAAGTGGCTTAAAAAAAGGCTGATTCAATTTTTGTGTGGATGGAGCTTAACTGCCATCAGTTTAAAGAATATTTTTTGCCTTTTAATCATGATAGGACAGTATGGAAGAAAAACAAACAAAAAAAAAACAAAAAACGATGACCCGGGACTTGAACTCTGGTCGTCAAAATTAAAAAAATGTTAAATGTCAGAGCTTAGACCACTAGGCTACAGGGGACATATGAAAAACAACAGTTTGTTGATTATTTGAACCTCAATGCTAAGAAACATGAGAGGGGGGGGAACGGAATCCGACAGCAAAAAAACAGCTGTCGGAATCCGTTCCCCCACCCTCATTATGAGAGGTTTTGATGAAGTGGCTTAAAAAAAGGCTGATTCAATTTTTGTGTGGATGGAGCTTAAATGCCATCAGTTTAAAGAATATTTTTTGCCTTTTAATCATGATAGGACAGTATGAAAAAAAAAAAAAAAAAAAAAAAAAACGATGACCCGGGACTTGAACTCAGGTCGTCAAAATTCAAAAAATGTTCAAAGTCAAAGCTTAGACAACTAGGCTATAGGGGACAAGTACTAAATAACAGTTTGTTGAGTATTTGAACCTCACTGCTAAGAAACATGAGAGAGGGGGGAACGGAATCCGACGGCAAAAAACCAGCTGTCGGAATCCGTTCCCCCACCCTCATTATGAGAGGTTTTGATGAAGTGGCTTAAAAAAAGGCTGATTCAATTTTTGTGTGGATGGAGCTTAACTGCCATCAGTTTAAAGAATATTTTTTGCCTTTTAATCATGATAGGACAGTATGAAAAAAAAAAAAAAAAAAAACGATGACCCGGGACTTGAACTCTGGTCGTCAAAATTCAAAAAATTTTAAAAGTCAAAGCTTAGACCAGTAGGCTATAGGGGACAAGTACAAAACAAAAGTTTGTTGAGTATTTGAACCTCACTGCTAAGAAACATGAGAGAGGGGGGAACGGAATCCGACGGCAAAAAAACAGCTGTCGGAATCCGTTCCCCCACCCTCATTATGAGAGGTTTTGATGAAGTGGCTTAAAAAAAGGCTGATTCAATTTTTGTGTGGATGGAGCTTAACTGCCATCAGTTTAAAGAATATTTTTTGCCTTTTAATCATGATAGGACAGTATGAAAAAAAGAAAAAAGAAAACGATGACCCGGGACTTGAACTCTGGTCGTCAAAATTCAAAAAATGTTAAAAGTCAAAGCTTAGACCACTAGGCTATAGGGGACAAGTACAAAACAACAGTTTGTTGAGTATTTGAACCTCACTGCTAAGAAACATGAGAGGGGGGGGGAACGGAATCCGACGGCAAAAAAACAGCTGTCGGAATCCGTTCCCCCACCCTCATTATGAGAGGTTTTGATGAAGTGGCTTAAAAAAAGGATGATTCAATTTTTGTGTGGATGGAGCTTAACTGCCATCAGTTTAAAGAATATGTTTTGCCTTTTAATCATGATAGGACAGTATGGAAGAAAAAAAAACAAAAAAACAAAAAAAAACGATGACCCGGGACTTGAACTCTGGTCGTCAAAATTCAAAAAATGTTAAATGTCAGAGCTTAGACCACTAGGCTATAGGGGACAAATGGAAAACAACAGTTTGTTGAGTATTTGAACCTCACTGCTAAGAAACATGAGAGGGGGGGGAACGGAATCCGACGGCAAAAAAACAGCTGTCGGAATCCGTTCCCCCACCCTCATTATGAGAGGTTTTGATGAAGTGGCTTAAAAAAAGGCTGATTCAATTTTTGTGTGGATGGAGCTTAACTGCCATCAGTTTAAAGAATATTTTTTGCCTTTTAATCATGATAGGACCTTATGAAAAAAAACAAAAAAACAAAAAAAAAACGATGACCCGGGACTTGAACTCTGGTCGTCAAAATTCAAAAAATGTTAAAAGTCAAAGCTTAGACCACTAGGCTATAGGGTACAAGTGGAAAAAAGCCATTTGTTGAGTATTTGAACCTCACTGCTAAGAAACATGAGAGGGGGGGGGGAACGGAATCCAACGGCAAAAAAACAGCTGTCGGAATCCGTTCCCCCACCCTCATTATGAGAGGTTTTGATGAAGTGGCTTAAAAAAAGGCTGATTCAATTTTTGTGTGGATGGAGCTTAACTGCCATCAGTTTAAAGAATATTTTTTGCCTTTTAATCATGATAGGACAGTATGGAAGAAAAAAAAACAAAAAAAAAACAAAAAACGATGACCCGGGACTTGAACTCTGGTCGTCAAAATTAAAAAAATGTTAAATGTCAGAGCTTAGACCACTAGGCTACAGGGGACAAATGGAAAACAACAGTTTGTTGATTATTTGAACCTCACTGCTAAGAAACATGAGAGGGGGGGGAACGGAATCCGACGGCAAAAAAACAGCTGTCGGAATCCGTTCCCCCACCCTCATTATGAGAGGTTTTGATGAAGTGGCTTAAAAAAAGGCTGATTCAATTTTTGTGTGGATGGAGCTTAACTGCCATCAGTTTAAAGAATATTTTTTGCCTTTTAATCATGATAGGACAGTATGAAAAAAAAAAAAAAAAAAAAAAAAACGATGACCCGGGACTTGAACTCTGGTCGTCAAAATTCAAAAAATGTTAAAAGTCAAAGCTTAGACAACTAGGCTATAGGGGACAAGTACTAAATAACAGTTTGTTGAGTATTTGAACCTCACTGCTAAGAAACATGAGAGGGGGGGGGGAACGGAATCCGACGGCAAAAAAACAGCTGTCGGAATCCGTTCCCCCACCCTCATTATGAGAGGTTTTGATGAAGTGGCTTAAAAAAAGGCTGATTCAATTTTTGTGTGGATGGAGCTTAACTGCCATCAGTTTAAAGAATATTTTTTGCCTTTTAATCATGATAGGACAGTATGAAAAAAAAAAAAAAAAAAAAAAAAAACGATGACCCGGGACTTGAACTCTGGTCGTCAAAATTCAAAAAAAATTAAAAGTCAAAGCTTAGACCACTAGGCTATAGGGGACAAGTACAAAACAACAGTTTGTTGAGTATTTGAACCTCACTGCTAAGAAACATGAGAGGGGGGGGAACGGAATCCGACGGCAAAAAACCAGCTGTCGGAATCCGTTCCCCCACCCTCATTATGAGAGGTTTTGATGAAGTGGCTTAAAAAAAGGCTGATTCAATTTTTGTGTGGATGGAGCTTAACTGCCATCAGTTTAAAGAATATTTTTTGCCTTTTAATCATGATAGGACAGTATGGAAGAAAAAAAAACAAAAAAAAAACAAAAAACGATGACCCGGGACTTGAACTCTGGTCGTCAAAATTAAAAAAATGTTAAATGTCAGAGCTTAGACCACTAGGCTACAGGGGACATATGGAAAACAACAGTTTGTTGATTATTTGAACCTCAATGCTAAGAAACATGAGAGGGGGGGGAACGGAATCCGACGGCAAAAAAACAGCTGTCGGAATCCGTTCCCCCACCCTCATTATGAGAGGTTTTGATGAAGTGGCTTAAAAAAAGGCTGATTCAATTTTTGTGTGGATGGAGCTTAAATGCCATCAGTTTAAAGAATATTTTTTGCCTTTTAATCATGATAGGACAGTATGAAAAAAAAAAAAAAAAAAAAAAAAAACGATGACCCGGGACTTGAACTCAGGTCGTCAAAATTCAAAAAATGTTCAAAGTCAAAGCTTAGACAACTAGGCTATAGGGGACAAGTACTAAATAACAGTTTGTTGAGTATTTGAACCTCACTGCTAAGAAACATGAGAGGGGGGGGAACGGAATCCGACGGCAAAAAACCAGCTGTCGGAATCCGTTCCCCCACCCTCATTATGAGAGGTTTTGATGAAGTGGCTTAAAAAAAGGCTGATTCAATTTTTGTGTGGATGGAGCTTAACTGCCATCAGTTTAAAGAATATTTTTTGCCTTTTAATCATGATAGGACAGTATGAAAAAAAAAAAAAAAAAAAACGATGACCCGGGACTTGAACTCTGGTCGTCAAAATTCAAAAAATTTTAAAAGTCAAAGCTTAGACCAGTAGGCTATAGGGGACAAGTACAAAACAAAAGTTTGTTGAGTATTTGAACCTCACTGCTAAGAAACATGAGAGAGGGGGGAACGGAATCCGACGGCAAAAAAACAGCTGTCGGAATCCGTTCCCCCACCCTCATTATGAGAGGTTTTGATGAAGTGGCTTAAAAAAAGGCTGATTCAATTTTTGTGTGGATGGAGCTTAACTGCCATCAGTTTAAAGAATATTTTTTGCCTTTTAATCATGATAGGACAGTATGAAAAAAAGAAAAAAGAAAACGATGACCCGGGACTTGAACTCTGGTCGTCAAAATTCAAAAAATGTTAAAAGTCAAAGCTTAGACCACTAGGCTATAGGGGACAAGTACAAAACAACAGTTTGTTGAGTATTTGAACCTCACTGCTAAGAAACATGAGAGGGGGGGGGAACGGAATCCGACGGCAAAAAAACAGCTGTCGGAATCCGTTCCCCCACCCTCATTATGAGAGGTTTTGATGAAGTGGCTTAAAAAAAGGATGATTCAATTTTTGTGTGGATGGAGCTTAACTGCCATCAGTTTAAAGAATATTTTTTGCCGTTTAATCATGATAGGACAGTCTGAAAAAAAAAAAAAAAAACGATGACCCGGGACTTGAACTCTGGTCGTCAAAATTCAAAAAATGTTAAAAGTCAAAGCATAGACCACTAGGCTATAGGGGACAAGTACAAAACAAAAGTTTGTTGAGTATTTGAACCTCACTGCTAAGAAACATGAGAGGGGGGGGGAACGGAATCCGACGGCAAAAAAACAGCTGTCGGAATCCGTTCCCCCACCCTCATTATGAGAGGTTTTGATGAAATGGCTTAAAAAAAGGCTGATTCAATTTTTTGTGTGGATGGAGCTTAACTGCCATCAGTTTAAAGAATATTTTTTGCCTTTTAATCATGATAGGACAGTATGAAAAAAAAATGAAAAAAAACGATGACCCGGGACTTGAACTCTGGTCGTCAAAATTCAAAAAATGTTAAAAGTCAAAGCTCAGACCACTAGGCTATAGGGGACAAGTACAAAACATCAGTTTTTTGAGTATTTGAACCTCACTGCTAGGAAACATGAGAGGGGGGGAACGGAATCCGACGGCAAAAAACCAGCTGTCGGAATCCGTTCCCCCACCCTCATTATGAGAGGTTTTGATGAAGTGGCTTAAAAAAAGGCTGATTCAATTTTTGTGTGGATGGAGCTTAACTGCAATCAGTTTAAAGAATATTTTTTGCCTTTTAATCCTGATAGGACAGTATGGAAGAAAAAAAAACTAAAAAAAAAAAAAAAAACGATGACCCGGGACTTGAACTCTGGTCGTCAAAATTCAAAATATGTTAAAAGTCAAAGCTTAGACCACTAGGCTATAGGGGACAAGTAAAAAACAACAGTTTGTTGAGTATTTGAACCTCACTGCTAAGAAACATGAGAGGGGGGGGGGGGAACGGAATCCGACGGCAAAAAAACAGCTGTCGGAATCCGTTCCCCCACCCTCATTATAAGAGGTTTAAATGAAGTGGCTTAAAAAAAGGCTGATTCAATTTTTGTGTGGATGGAGCTTAACTGCCATCAGTTTAAAGAATATTTTTTGCCTTTTAATCATGATAGGACAGTATGAAAAAAAAACAAAAAAAAAACGATGACCCGGGACTTGAACTCTGGTCGTCAAAATTCAAAAAATGTTAAAAGTCAAAGCTTAGACCACTAGGCTATAGGGGACGAGTACAAAACAACAGTTTGTTGAGTATTTGAACCGCACTGCTAAGAAACATGAGAGGGGGGGGAACGGAATCCGACGGCAAAAAACCAGCTGTCGGAATCCGTTCCCCCACCCTCATTATGAGAGGTTTTGATGAAGTGGCTTAAAAAAAGGCTGATTCAATTTTTGTGTGGATGGAGCTTAACTGCCATCAGTTTAAAGAATATTTTTTGCCTTTTAATCATGATAGGACAGTATGAAAAAAAAAAAAAAAAAAAAAAAAAACGATGACCCGGGACTTGAACTCTGGTCGTCAAAATTCAAAAAAAATTAAAAGTCAAAGCTTAGACCACTAGGCTATAGGGGACAAGTACAAAACAACAGTTTGTTGAGTATTTGAACCTCACTGCTAAGAAACATGAGAGGGGGGGGGAACGGAATCCGACGGCAAAAAACCAGCTGTCGGAATCCGTTCCCCCACCCTCATTATGAGAGGTTTTGATGAAGTGGCTTAAAAAAAGGCTGATTCAATTTTTGTGTGGATGGAGCTTAACTGCCATCAGTTTAAAGAATATTTTTTGCCTTTTAATCATGATAGGACAGTATGGAAGAAAAAAAAACAAAAAAAAAACAAAAAACGATGACCCGGGACTTGAACTCTGGTCGTCAAAATTAAAAAAATGTTAAATGTCAGAGCTTAGACCACTAGGCTACAGGGGACATATGGAAAACAACAGTTTGTTGATTATTTGAACCTCAATGCTAAGAAACATGAGAGGGGGGGGAACGGAATCCGACGGCAAAAAAACAGCTGTCGGAATCCGTTCCCCCACCCTCATTATGAGAGGTTTTGATGAAGTGGCTTAAAAAAAGGCTGATTCAATTTTTGTGTGGATGGAGCTTAAATGCCATCAGTTTAAAGAATATTTTTTGCCTTTTAATCATGATAGGACAGTATGAAAAAAAAAAAAAAAAAAAAAAAAAACGATGACCCGGGACTTGAACTCAGGTCGTCAAAATTCAAAAAATGTTAAAAGTCAAAGCTTAGACAACTAGGCTATAGGGGACAAGTACTAAATAACAGTTTGTTGAGTATTTGAACCTCACTGCTAAGAAACATGAGAGGGGGGGGGGAACGGAATCCGACGGCAAAAAAACAGCTGTCGGAATCCGTTCCCCCACCCTCATTATGAGAGGTTTTGATGAAGTGGCTTAAAAAAAGGCTGATTCAATTTTTGTGTGGATGGAGCTTAACTGCCATCAGTTTAAAGAATATTTTTTGCCTTTTAATCATGATAGGACAGTATGAAAAAAAAAAAAAAAAAAAAACGATGACCCGGGACTTGAACTCTGGTCGTCAAAATTCAAAAAATGTTAAAAGTCAAAGCTTAGACCACTAGGCTATAGGGGACAAGTACAGAAGAACAGTTTGTTGAGTATTTGAACCTCACTGCTAGGAAACATGAGAGGGGGGGGAACGGAATCCGACGGCAAAAAAACAGCTGTCGGAATCCGTTCCCCCACCCTCATTATGAGAGGTTTTGATGAAGTGGCTTAAAAAAAGGCTGATTCAATTTTTGTGTGGATGGAGCTTAACTGCCATCAGTTTAAAGAATATGTTTTGCCTTTTAATCATGATAGGACAGTATGGAAGAAAAAAAAACAAAAAAACAAAAAAAAACGATGACCCGGGACTTGAACTCTGGTCGTCAAAATTCAAAAAATGTTAAATGTCAGAGCTTAGACCACTAGGCTATAGGGGACAAATGGAAAACAACAGTTTGTTGAGTATTTGAACCTCACTGCTAAGAAACATGAGAGGGGGGGGAACGGAATCCGACGGCAAAAAAACAGCTGTCGGAATCCGTTCCCCCACCCTCATTATGAGAGGTTTTGATGAAGTGGCTTAAAAAAAGGCTGATTCAATTTTTGTGTGGATGGAGCTTAACTGCCATCAGTTTAAAGAATATTTTTTGCCTTTTAATCATGATAGGACCTTATGAAAAAAAACAAAAAAACAAAAAAAAAACGATGACCCGGGACTTGAACTCTGGTCGTCAAAATTCAAAAAATGTTAAAAGTCAAAGCTTAGACCACTAGGCTATAGGGTACAAGTGGAAAAAAGCCATTTGTTGAGTATTTGAACCTCACTGCTAAGAAACATGAGAGGGGGGGGGGAACGGAATCCAACGGCAAAAAAACAGCTGTCGGAATCCGTTCCCCCACCCTCATTATGAGAGGTTTTGATGAAGTGGCTTAAAAAAAGGCTGATTCAATTTTTGTGTGGATGGAGCTTAACTGCCATCAGTTTAAAGAATATTTTTTGCCTTTTAATCATGATAGGACAGTATGGAAGAAAAAAAAACAAAAAAAAAACAAAAAACGATGACCCGGGACTTGAACTCTGGTCGTCAAAATTAAAAAAATGTTAAATGTCAGAGCTTAGACCACTAGGCTACAGGGGACAAATGGAAAACAACAGTTTGTTGATTATTTGAACCTCACTGCTAAGAAACATGAGAGGGGGGGGAACGGAATCCGACGGCAAAAAAACAGCTGTCGGAATCCGTTCCCCCACCCTCATTATGAGAGGTTTTGATGAAGTGGCTTAAAAAAAGGCTGATTCAATTTTTGTGTGGATGGAGCTTAACTGCCATCAGTTTAAAGAATATTTTTTGCCTTTTAATCATGATAGGACAGTATGAAAAAAAAAAAAAAAAAAAAAAAACGATGACCCGGGACTTGAACTCTGGTCGTCAAAATTCAAAAAATGTTAAAAGTCAAAGCTTAGACAACTAGGCTATAGGGGACAAGTACTAAATAACAGTTTGTTGAGTATTTGAACCTCACTGCTAAGAAACATGAGAGGGGGGGGGGAACGGAATCCGACGGCAAAAAAACAGCTGTCGGAATCCGTTCCCCCACCCTCATTATGAGAGGTTTTGATGAAGTGGCTTAAAAAAAGGCTGATTCAATTTTTGTGTGGATGGAGCTTAACTGCCATCAGTTTAAAGAATATTTTTTGCCTTTTAATCATGATAGGACAGTATGAAAAAAAAAAAAAAAAAAAAAAAAAACGATGACCCGGGACTTGAACTCTGGTCGTCAAAATTCAAAAAAAATTAAAAGTCAAAGCTTAGACCACTAGGCTATAGGGGACAAGTACAAAACAACAGTTTGTTGAGTATTTGAACCTCACTGCTAAGAAACATGAGAGGGGGGGGAACGGAATCCGACGGCAAAAAACCAGCTGTCGGAATCCGTTCCCCCACCCTCATTATGAGAGGTTTTGATGAAGTGGCTTAAAAAAAGGCTGATTCAATTTTTGTGTGGATGGAGCTTAACTGCCATCAGTTTAAAGAATATTTTTTGCCTTTTAATCATGATAGGACAGTATGGAAGAAAAAAAAACAAAAAAAAAACAAAAAACGATGACCCGGGACTTGAACTCTGGTCGTCAAAATTAAAAAAATGTTAAATGTCAGAGCTTAGACCACTAGGCTACAGGGGACATATGGAAAACAACAGTTTGTTGATTATTTGAACCTCAATGCTAAGAAACATGAGAGGGGGGGGAACGGAATCCGACGGCAAAAAAACAGCTGTCGGAATCCGTTCCCCCACCCTCATTATGAGAGGTTTTGATGAAGTGGCTTAAAAAAAGGCTGATTCAATTTTTGTGTGGATGGAGCTTAAATGCCATCAGTTTAAAGAATATTTTTTGCCTTTTAATCATGATAGGACAGTATGAAAAAAAAAAAAAAAAAAAAAAAAAACGATGACCCGGGACTTGAACTCAGGTCGTCAAAATTCAAAAAATGTTCAAAGTCAAAGCTTAGACAACTAGGCTATAGGGGACAAGTACTAAATAACAGTTTGTTGAGTATTTGAACCTCACTGCTAAGAAACATGAGAGAGGGGGGAACGGAATCCGACGGCAAAAAACCAGCTGTCGGAATCCGTTCCCCCACCCTCATTATGAGAGGTTTTGATGAAGTGGCTTAAAAAAAGGCTGATTCAATTTTTGTGTGGATGGAGCTTAACTGCCATCAGTTTAAAGAATATTTTTTGCCTTTTAATCATGATAGGACAGTATGAAAAAAAAAAAAATAAAAAACGATGACCCGGGACTTGAACTCTGGTCGTCAAAATTCAAAAAATTTTAAAAGTCAAAGCTTAGACCAGTAGGCTATAGGGGACAAGTACAAAACAAAAGTTTGTTGAGTATTTGAACCTCACTGCTAAGAAACATGAGAGAGGGGGGAACGGAATCCGACGGCAAAAAAACAGCTGTCGGAATCCGTTCCCCCACCCTCATTATGAGAGGTTTTGATGAAGTGGCTTAAAAAAAGGCTGATTCAATTTTTGTGTGGATGGAGCTTAACTGCCATCAGTTTAAAGAATATTTTTTGCCTTTTAATCATGATAGGACAGTATGAAAAAAAGAAAAAAGAAAACGATGACCCGGGACTTGAACTCTGGTCGTCAAAATTCAAAAAATGTTAAAAGTCAAAGCATAGACCACTAGGCTATAGGGGACAAGTACGAAACAAAAGTTTGTTGAGTATTTGAACCTCACTGCTAAGAAACATGAGAGGGGGGGGGGAACGGAATCCGACGGCAAAAAAACAGCTGTCGGAATCCGTTCCCCCACCCTCATTATGAGAGGTTTTGATGAAATGGCTTAAAAAAAGGCTGATTCAATTTTTTGTGTGGATGGAGCTTAACTGCCATCAGTTTAAAGAATATTTTTTGCCTTTTAATCATGATAGGACAGTATGAAAAAAAAATGAAAAAAAACGATGACCCGGGACTTGAACTCTGGTCGTCAAAATTCAAAAAATGTTAAAAGTCAAAGCTCAGACCACTAGGCTATAGGGGACAAGTACAAAACATCAGTTTTTTGAGTATTTGAACCTCACTGCTAGGAAACATGAGAGGGGGGGAACGGAATCCGACGGCAAAAAACCAGCTGTCGGAATCCGTTCCCCCACCCTCATTATGAGAGGTTTTGATGAAGTGGCTTAAAAAAAGGCTGATTCAATTTTTGTGTGGATGGAGCTTAACTGCAATCAGTTTAAAGAATATTTTTTGCCTTTTAATCATGATAGGACAGTATGAAAAAAAAAAAAAAAAAAAAAAAAAACGATGACCCGGGACTTGAACTCAGGTCGTCAAAATTCAAAAAATGTTCAAAGTCAAAGCTTAGACAACTAGGCTATAGGGGACAAGTACTAAATAACAGTTTGTTGAGTATTTGAACCTCACTGCTAAGAAACATGAGAGAGGGGGGAACGGAATCCGACGGCAAAAAACCAGCTGTCGGAATCCGTTCCCCCACCCTCATTATGAGAGGTTTTGATGAAGTGGCTTAAAAAAAGGCTGATTCAATTTTTGTGTGGATGGAGCTTAACTGCCATCAGTTTAAAGAATATTTTTTGCCTTTTAATCATGATAGGACAGTATGAAAAAAAAAAAAAAAAAAAACGATGACCCGGGACTTGAACTCTGGTCGTCAAAATTCAAAAAATTTTAAAAGTCAAAGCTTAGACCAGTAGGCTATAGGGGACAAGTACAAAACAAAAGTTTGTTGAGTATTTGAACCTCACTGCTAAGAAACATGAGAGAGGGGGGAACGGAATCCGACGGCAAAAAAACAGCTGTCGGAATCCGTTCCCCCACCCTCATTATGAGAGGTTTTGATGAAGTGGCTTAAAAAAAGGCTGATTCAATTTTTGTGTGGATGGAGCTTAACTGCCATCAGTTTAAAGAATATTTTTTGCCTTTTAATCATGATAGGACAGTATGAAAAAAAGAAAAAAGAAAACGATGACCCGGGACTTGAACTCTGGTCGTCAAAATTCAAAAAATTTTAAAAGTCAAAGCTTAGACCAGTAGGCTATAGGGGACAAGTACAAAACAAAAGTTTGTTGAGTATTTGAACCTCACTGCTAAGAAACATGAGAGAGGGGGGAACGGAATCCGACGGCAAAAAAACAGCTGTCGGAATCCGTTCCCCCACCCTCATTATGAGAGGTTTTGATGAAGTGGCTTAAAAAAAGGCTGATTCAATTTTTGTGTGGATGGAGCTTAACTGCCATCAGTTTAAAGAATATTTTTTGCCTTTTAATCATGATAGGACAGTATGAAAAAAAGAAAAAAGAAAACGATGACCCGGGACTTGAACTCTGGTCGTCAAAATTCAAAAAATGTTAAAAGTCAAAGCATAGACCACTAGGCTATAGGGGACAAGTACGAAACAAAAGTTTGTTGAGTATTTGAACCTCACTGCTAAGAAACATGAGAGGGGGGGGGGAACGGAATCCGACGGCAAAAAAACAGCTGTCGGAATCCGTTCCCCCACCCTCATTATGAGAGGTTTTGATGAAATGGCTTAAAAAAAGGCTGATTCAATTTTTTGTGTGGATGGAGCTTAACTGCCATCAGTTTAAAGAATATTTTTTGCCTTTTAATCATGATAGGACAGTATGAAAAAAAAATGAAAAAAAACGATGACCCGGGACTTGAACTCTGGTCGTCAAAATTCAAAAAATGTTAAAAGTCAAAGCTCAGACCACTAGGCTATAGGGGACAAGTACAAAACATCAGTTTTTTGAGTATTTGAACCTCACTGCTAGGAAACATGAGAGGGGGGGAACGGAATCCGACGGCAAAAAACCAGCTGTCGGAATCCGTTCCCCCACCCTCATTATGAGAGGTTTTGATGAAGTGGCTTAAAAAAAGGCTGATTCAATTTTTGTGTGGATGGAGCTTAACTGCAATCAGTTTAAAGAATATTTTTTGCCTTTTAATCCTGATAGGACAGTATGGAAGAAAAAAAAACTAAAAAAAAAAAAAAAAACGATGACCCGGGACTTGAACTCTGGTCGTCAAAATTCAAAATATGTTAAAAGTCAAAGCTTAGACCACTAGGCTATAGGGGACAAGTAAAAAACAACAGTTTGTTGAGTATTTGAACCTCACTGCTAAGAAACATGAGAGGGGGGGGGGGGAACGGAATCCGACGGCAAAAAAACAGCTGTCGGAATCCGTTCCCCCACCCTCATTATAAGAGGTTTAAATGAAGTGGCTTAAAAAAAGGCTGATTCAATTTTTGTGTGGATGGAGCTTAACTGCCATCAGTTTAAAGAATATTTTTTGCCTTTTAATCATGATAGGACAGTATGAAAAAAAAACAAAAAAAAAACGATGACCCGGGACTTGAACTCTGGTCGTCAAAATTCAAAAAATGTTAAAAGTCAAAGCTTAGACCACTAGGCTATAGGGGACGAGTACAAAACAACAGTTTGTTGAGTATTTGAACCGCACTGCTAAGAAACATGAGAGGGGGGGGAACGGAATCCGACGGCAAAAAACCAGCTGTCGGAATCCGTTCCCCCACCCTCATTATGAGAGGTTTTGATAAAGTGGCTTAAAAAAAGGCTGATTCAATTTTTGTGTGGATGGAGCTTAACTGCCATCAGTTTAAAGAATATTTTTTGCCTTTTTTTTTTTTTATTATTATTTTTATTAGAACAAGGTACATTGAAAATCTTCAGTGACATAAACACTATTAAAGGCTTTGCTTTTTCAAAATTTTCACCCACAGATTCCCATCCCAACATAACAACCCCAGATGCTAGAGAAAAAATAAAATAAAAATAATAATAATATAAAAATAAAAATGTTAAATAAAAATAAAAAATAGAAAAAATATATATATATAAAATAAAATAAAACAAAGTAAATTATAATAAATAAATAGGGGGGGAGGGGGGAGGGGGGAGGGGGGGGGGGGTCCTCAAATTACTTTAAAGAGGGAGGAGTATATTCTTCTCAAAATAGTTTATTACAGGGTCCCATGTTTGGTAAAATGTTCTGGTTGATCCCCTGAGAAAATATTTAATTTTTTCAGTTTTTAGAAACATCATTAAATCACTAAGCCATGATGATATACTAGGTGGATTGTGTGATTTCCACTCTAGGAGAATTCTTCTTCTGGCTATTAATGTGGCAAAAGCCAGGGCATTCTCTTTATTTTTTGCTAATTGGATGCCGTCACCTCTGACTCCAAATAGAGCCATTATTGGGTTAGGGTGGATTCTTAATTTAAAAGCTGAGTTTAAAATCTCAAAGACTGAAAACCAAAATTGTCTCAGCTTAGGACATGACCAAAACATATGGGTTAGATCTCCCTTAGATGCATTACAGCGGTCACACGTTTCATCTATATTTGGGTACAGTTTAGCCAACTTTGTTTTACTGTAATGAATACGGTAGAGGACTTTCATCTGAATCAGATTGAGTCTTGCACAAGATGAAGTCCCATTTACTCGTTCAACAGCTCTATCCCAGGTGTCTTCAGATATGTCGATTCCTAGCTCTCCTATCCATTCTGTTTTGATCTTTTCTATTGATACATTTTGGAAGGACATGATCAGGTTGTATATTTTTGAAATAAATCCCTTAAGTTGTGAAGGGACCCTCAGAACTAAATCTAAACGTGACTCAGAGGGCAATTGTGGAAACATAGAGCAGTGGGCTTGGATAAAGTGACGAACCTGTAGAAATCGAAAAAAATCTGAGTTTTGAAGACTAAATTTTTTAACAAGATCATTGTAACTAGCAAAAATATTATCAATAAAAAAGTCGCTACATTTAACTAGGCCTAGGTGCTGCCATTGTTTGAAAGTAGAGTCTAGCTTGGCAGCCGGGAAAAGATGATTATTACATATGGGGTTTTCCAAGGAAAAATCTGTGAGTTGAAATGCTTGTCTAAACTGATTATATATTTTGAGAGTTGAAATTACAACTGGACTTGAGGAGAATTGCGATGGTGAGAATGGTGACTTCATTGTAATCAGCGCAGCCAGTGATGTAGACTTGCATGATTTAGCTTCCGCTGCACACCAGTCTGTGTGTGGAGACTGGAACCAGTAAACGACTTTTTGTAAATTTGCTGCCCAATAATAATTCAACAAATTCGGGAGAGCCAATCCTCCATCCTTTTTTGGTCTCTCAAGAAGCTCTCTACGTATTCTTGGTTTTTTGCCACCCCAAATAAAGGAAGACAGCAACCTATTAGTAGACTGAAAAAAGGACTTTGGCAAGAAAATTGGAAGACTCTGAAACAAATATAATAATCTGGGTAGCACATTCATTTTAACACAATTGATTTTACCAGCTAGAGACAAATATGTAACATTCCATCGTTGGAAGTCAGATTCAAGTTTTTTAAGTATAGGACTGTAATTTGCTTTAAACAGACCAGTGTATGAACGAGTAATATTAATTCCTAAGTATTTAAATCCTGATTTTGATATGCAAAAGGGCAAGTCTGTATCCATAATCTGATCTGCCATATGGTTTATAGGGAAGCATATACTTTTAGAAAAGTTTAGTTTATAACCTGAAAAGAACCCATAGTCTTTAAATATCTTCACAATCTGAGAGGCACATGACATCGGGTTAGTTATGTATAATAATAAATCGTCAGCATATAAAGAAACTTTATATTCAACATTGTTTCTTTTAATACCACTAATAGACTGTGAGGTTCTGAGTATTGATGATAGTGGCTCTATAGCCAAAATAAATAGCAAAGGGCTAAGGGGACAACCTTGCCGTGTACCTCTAGACAGAGAGAAATATTGTGAGCATATTTTATTTGTGACTACGGCTGCCTTTGGTTGATGATAAAGCAGGCGAATCCAGGAAATGAATTTTGAGCCGAATCCAAATTTGTCTAACACAGCAAATAGATAGTTCCATTCAACTCTATCAAATGCTTTCTCTGCGTCCAGAGAAATAATAACTTCAGGACTACTCTCTGACGCAGAGGAATGCACAACATTAAGAAGTTTTCGAATATTAATGAAGGAGTGACGCCCCTTAATGAAGCCCGTCTGGTCTTGTGAAATAACATCTGGAATTATATGCTCTATTCTAGAAGCCAATACTTTAGATAAAATTTTTACATCCACATTTAATAAGGAAATCGGTCTATAGGAACTACAATCCATGGGGTCTTTATCCGGTTTCAGGAGAACTGTGATATGGGCCTGTGTAAGACTTGATGGCAATGACGACTGTTCGAGAGAATTATTGAACATACTGAGAAGTAAGGGAGACAATTTTGTAGAGAATTTTTTATAGAACTCGACGGGAAATCCGTCTGGTCCCGGGGCTTTACCGCTCTGCATGGCTTTGATTGAATCTTCTATCTCTTGAAGTTGTAAAGGTTTATCCAGATTACTCTTTTGATCTTGTTTAACTGAGGGTAAGTTTACATTAGCCAAGAATGTTGACATAAGCGTGTCATCGTGTGGAAATTCAGAAGTATACAAATCTGAATAGAATTTTTGAAAAGTAGAATTAATTTCTTGAGGGTCCACTGTAATTTCTTGACATGTTTTCCTAATCTTGGGAATAAGCTGGGATGCTGATTTAATTTTTAACTGTTGGGCGAGAAGACGACCTGCCTTTTCTCCATGTTCATAAAACCTAGCACGGGAAAAAAACAGATCCCGCTCTGTTTTTTCTGTCGATAATAAATCATATCTTGTCTTAAGGCTCAGTTTTTCTCTATGTAGTTCTGGTGTTGGAGCCATAGCATATTGGTGATCAATTTTCTGTATAGATTCAATAAGTTTCTCCTGTGTTTGTTTCTTTACTTTATTACGTGAGGCAGAGTAAGATATTATTTCTCCCCTTATTACAACCTTGAATGTCTCCCATAATAATGATGGTGATATAGAATCTGTTTTATTCATTAGTAGAAAGTTGTCAATCGCGCTAGATATGAATTGGCAAAAGGATGCATCTGAAATTAAAGTTGTGTTCAGTCTCCACACAGGCTGCGATGGGTAGTTATAAGAAAAACAAATATCAAGAATGACGGGGGCATGGTCTGATTCAACAATAGCAGAGTATTCTACCTTTTTTATTGAAGGGATAAGCCTTTTATCAGTAAAGAAATAATCTATCCTTGAATAAGTCTGGTGGACATGTGAAAAGCAAGAGAATTCTTTTTTATCAGGAAATAAAAACCTCCATGGATCCACACAGCCAATTTGCGTCATATAACCAGCAAGAGTCTGAGACATTTTTAAAAGGGGTACCGGTTTAGGGTTGGAACGATCCATAGTTGTATCCATCACACAATTCATATCTCCACCAAATATAAGATGGTAGGTGTTTAAATCCGGTAACAAGGAAAATATTTTTTTAACAAAGTTAACATCATCCCAATTGGGTGCGTAAACACTGACCAAGACTACTGGAATATTGAAGAGATGACCTGATACAATAATGTACCGCCCTTGGGGATCTGAAATCGTTCCAGATGCAGTAAACTGTATTCTTTTGTGAATAATGATTGCTGCACCCCTAGCCCTATGGTTGAA
Source organism: Phoxinus phoxinus (assembly GCF_949152265.1). Taxonomy (NCBI): domain Eukaryota; kingdom Metazoa; phylum Chordata; class Actinopteri; order Cypriniformes; family Leuciscidae; genus Phoxinus; species Phoxinus phoxinus. Next base: position 19,253,738 of record NC_136876.1, on the reverse strand, counting down.
ACTGGAGTGGTAGACCTGACCGACCCAAGTTTTCCTCAGTCGATTATGATCTTCAGTACGTAGGTGCGTTTCCTGTAGAAAGGCTATTTCTGAATTTAATCTCTTCAAATGCGTAAATATGCGAGTTCTTTTCACTGGTCCGTTTAAACCTCTAACATTCCAACTAACAAAGCGCACAGCTGACCCTCCAGGACTTGTCACTTTAGTGTCTACCATTATTTATCAATAATTGTCTGTGAGCCCAAATATTGTATACCCCCATAAAGATGTATCTTCTGTCTGCGGGTGACCTCCCATGGAAAATGCAAAAGAAAAAGAAAGAAAGAAGAAGAAAAAACAGAAAAAAAAGAAAAAAGAAAAAAGAAAAAAACCCAGCAAATGGTACATTTTGACAAACCCAACCAAACTATAATACATTCTAGATTTGTCTGTTGAACAAAGACAAACCGCAGCTCACAACTATCTCTCAACTCCCGATGATCCAAGTCCATATCCTTTTCCGTTATTTCCCAGAGCTCCCGACATAATGTAACCAACCAAAAAAAAAACGCAAGCATAAAATGTAAAATCAAGCCTACCAATAAGTGTATAAGCGGACCACAGGCACAATTACCAGACACAGTGCCGCATTAACACACACAAATAAATGAATGTAAAAAAAATAAAAAAAAATAATAATAGTATATTATTATTTTCCTCTCTCTATATATACAATAAACAAAAACAACAATAATAATAAAACAAATATATATATATATATATATATATAAAATTATTTAAAAAAAAAAATATATATATATATATATATATATATATAAATAAACCACATTGAATCCGGGCCAAGCAACGGTAAAGTTGTTCATCATCACAACTACTACTGGGTAACCTGTTAATTAGCACAGCTAAATAAAGTGCATTATGTAATAGACCTAAAACAGACCTATCGTTTTAAACCTGATATCAAATGTAAGATCTATGACTTAGGCCTACTAAATGAATTGTGAAAACAGGGCATTGCAATTTTCAACGCAGAGGAGTACGTAAACCACCCTAAAACAAAAAGTGCACTTAGAAATATTGTGATGAGGTGTAAGTTTTCCAGTGTTTTAGGCCTACCTAGTCAATATGTCTCTTATGTAATTCGCAATATTGCTGCCATAATATCAAGGTTTATTCACGTCTGGCAATCCGCTGATCGTAGAACTGTTGAGCTTCATCAGGCGTATTGAAAAGCAGTGTTTCGTCCTCAAAACGAACTCGTAGTCGTGCTGGATGAAGCAACTGGAATCGTACATCCTTCTGATACAGCAGCTGTTTGACGTTTTTAAATGCGGCGCGTTTTCTGACGAGATCGGCGGAGATGTCAGGATAGATCCTCAAAGAAGAGTCCTTATACTTTGCCTCATGTTGTCTGGCCCATCTTAGCGCTTTTTCCTTCTCCTGGAATCTGTGGAAACACACAATCAGTGGGCGAGGATGCCGACCTTCCTGTGGTTTTGGCCCCAAAGATCGATGTGCTCGTTCCAATTCGGGAGGTTTTTCAAAAACTTCGGGACCCATGACTTCCATTAACATCTCGGACACGAACTTGATTGTTGATTGGCCTTTCTCGCTGTTCTCCGGGACGTTTAAGATCCTTAGATTTGCTCTCCGCGACCGATTTTCCAAGTCATCAACTCGATCCAGAAGTGTCGCGTTTTGCTCTTTCAGAGTTTTGATAGTTGTTTCGGCCGCAGCCAGCGCAGCGAAGTTATCGCCCGCGAGTGCCTCTGTGGCACACAAGCGAGACTGGAAACTTGCCAACGTCTCCGTTAAAGCATTCACCGATGCCTGAAGCGGCGCCATCGACTCTTGGATCAGAGCTGAGATGTCCTCTTTTATCGAAGCTCGCTGCTTTGTTAACTCCGTTACTAGCTGGCTCATGGAGACGCCGTCATTATCTGGAGGAGTTTCTTCAGACTTCCCTGCGCTAGCCATGGTGGCTAACTTGCTAGCTAAACTGGTCCTCGTTGTTGGTGGGGCATTTGCTGCCGCTTTGTTCTTATTCATCTTGCTGTATCAGTGCGATTGTTGTAAGCACCACTTCAACACTTATAAAAACGATTTAGACTGCTTAAATTGCGCTATTAAAATGCACTTTATTAGAAAACTGTCGGGAGCTCTGCCGACACGCGTCTGCAACTCACATTGCCAAACCGGAAGTCCATTTTTTGCCTTTTAATCATGATAGGACAGTATGGAAGAAAAAAAAACTAAAAAAAAAAAAAAAACGATGACCCGGGACTTGAACTCTGGTCGTCAAAATTCAAAAAATGTTAAAAGTCAGAGCTTAGACCACTAGGCTATAGGGGACAAATCGAAAACAACAGTTTGTTGATTATTTGAACCTCACTGCTAAGAAACATGAGAGGGGGGGGAACGGAATCCGACGGCAAAAAAACAGCTGTCGGAATCCGTTCCCCCACCCTCATTATGAGAGGTTTTGATGAAGTGGCTTAAAAAAAGGCTGATTCAATTTTTGTGTGGATGGAGCTTAACTGCCATCAGTTTAAAGAATATTTTTTGCCTTTTAATCATGATAGGACAGTATAAAAAAAAAAAAAAAAAAAAAACGATGACCCGGGACTTGAACTCTGGTCGTCAAAATTAAAAAAATGTTAAAAGTCAAAGCTTAGACCACTAGGCTATAGGGGACAAGTACAAAACAACAGTTTGTTGATATTTGAACCTCACTGCTAAGAAACATGAGAGGGGGGGGAATGGAATCCGACGGCAAAAAAACAGCTGTCGGAATCCGTTCCCCCAGCCTCATTATGAGATGTTTTGATGAAGTGGCTTAAAAAAAGGCTGATTCAATTTTTGTGTGGATGGAGCTTAACTGCAATCAGTTTAAAGAATATTTTTTGCCTTTTAATCATGATAGGACAGTATGAAAAAAAACAGAAAAAAAACGATGACCCGGGACTTGAACTCTGGTCGTCAAAATTCAAAAAATGTTAAAAGTCAAAGCTCAGACCACTAGGCTATAGGGGACAAGTACAAAAACAGTTTGTTGAGTATTTGAACCGCACTGCTAAGAAACATGAGAGGGGGGGGGGAACGGAATCCGACGGCAAAAAAACAGCTGTCGGAATCCGTTCCCCCACCCTCATTATGAGAGGTTTTGATGAAGTGGCTTAAAAAAAGGCTGATTCAATTTTTGTGTGGATGGAGCTTAACTGCCATCAGTTTAAAGAATATTTTTTGCCTTTTAATCATGATAGGACAGTATGAAAAAAAAAAAAAAAAAAAAAAAACGATGACCCGGGACTTGAACTCTGGTCGTCAAAATTCAAAAAATGTTAAAAGTCAAAGCTTAGACAACTAGGCTATAGGGGAGAAGTACAAAATAACAGTTTGTTGAGTATTTGAACCTCACTGCTAAGAAACATGAGAGGGGGGGGGGAACGGAATCCGACGGCAAAAAAACAGCTGTCGGAATCCGTTCCCCCACCCTCATTATGAGAGGTTTTGATGAAGTGGCTTAAAAAAAGGCTGATTCAATTTTTGTGTGGATGGAGGTTAACCGCCATCAGTTTAAAGAATATTTTTTGCCTTTTAATCATGATAGGACAGTATGAAAAAAAGAAAAAAAAAAAAAAACGATGACCCGGGACTTGAACTCTGGTCGTCAAAATTCAAAAAATGTTAAAAGTCAAAGCTTAGACCACTAGGCTATAGGGGACAAGTACAAAACAGAAGTTTGTTGAGTATTTTAACCTCACTGCTAAGAAACATGAGAGGGGGGGGAACGGGATCCGACGGCAAAAAAACAGCTGTCGGAATCCGTTCCCCCACCCTCATTATGAGAGGTTTTGATGAAGTGGCTTAAAAAAAGGCTGATTCAATTTTTGTGTGGATGGAGCTTAACTGCCATCAGTTTAAAGAATATTTTTTGCCTTTTAATCATGATAGGACAGTATGAAAAAAAAAAAAAAAAAAAAAAAAACGATGACCCGGGACTTGAACTCTGGTCGTCAAAATTCAAAAAATGTTAAAAGTCAAAGCTTAGACAACTAGGCTATAGGGGACAAGTACAAAATAACAGTTTGTTGAGTATTTGAACCTCACTGCTAAGAAACATGAGAGGGGGGGGGAACGGAATCCGACGGCAAAAAAACAGCTGTTGGAATCCGTTCCCCCACCCTCATTATGAGAGGTTTTGATGAAGTGGCTTAAAAAAAGGCTGATTCAATTTTTGTGTGGATGGAGGTTAACCGCCATCAGTTTAAAGAATATTTTTTGCCTTTTAATCATGATAGGACAGTATAAAAAAAAAAAAAAAAAAAACGATGACCCGGGACTTGAACTCTGGTCGTCAAAATTCAAAAAATGTTAAAAGTCAAAGCTTAGACAACTAGGCTATAGGGGACAAGTACAAAATAACAGTTTGTTGAGTATTTGAACCTCACTGCTAAGAAACATGAGAGGGGGGGGGAACGGAATCCGACGGCAAAAAAACAGCTGTCGGAATCCGTTCCCCCACCCTCATTATGAGAGGTTTTGATGAAGTGGCTTAAAAAAAGGCTGATTCAATTTTTGTGTGGATGGAGGTTAACCGCCATCAGTTTAAAGAATATTTTTTGCCTTTTAATCATGATAGGACAGTATGAAAAAAAAAAAAAAAAAAAAAAACGATGACCCGGGACTTGAACTCTGGTCGTCAAAATTCAAAAAATGTTAAAAGTCAAAGCTTAGACCACTAGGTTATAGGGGACAAGTACAAAACAGAAGTTTGTTGAGTATTTTAACCTCACTGCTAAGAAACATGAGAGGGGGGGGAACGGGATCCGACGGCAAAAAAACAGCTGTCGGAATCCGTTCCCCCACCCTCATTATGAGAGGTTTTGATGAAGTGGCTTAAAAAAAGGCTGATTCAATTTTTGTGTGGATGGAGCTTAACTGCCATCAGTTTAAAGAATATTTTTTGCCTTTTAATCATGATAGGACAGTATGAAAAAAAAAAAAAAAAAAAAAAAACGATGACCCGGGACTTGAACTCTGGTCGTCAAAATTCAAAAAATGTTAAAAGTCAAAGCTTAGACAACTAGGCTATAGGGGACAAGTACAAAATAACAGTTTGTTGAGTATTTGAACCTCACTGCTAAGAAACATGAGAGGGGGGGGGAACGGAATCCGACGGCAAAAAAACAGCTGTTGGAATCCGTTCCCCCACCCTCATTATGAGAGGTTTTGATGAAGTGGCTTAAAAAAAGGCTGATTCAATTTTTGTGTGGATGGAGGTTAACCGCCATCAGTTTAAAGAATATTTTTTGCCTTTTAATCATGATAGGACAGTATAAAAAAAAAAAAAAAAAAAAAAAAAAACGATGACCCGGGACTTGAACTCTGGTCGTCAAAATTCAAAAAATGTTAAAAGTCAAAGCTTAGACAACTAGGCTATAGGGGACAAGTACAAAATAACAGTTTGTTGAGTATTTGAACCTCACTGCTAAGAAACATGAGAGGGGGGGGGAACGGAATCCGACGGCAAAAAAACAGCTGTCGGAATCCGTTCCCCCACCCTCATTATGAGAGGTTTTGATGAAGTGGCTTAAAAAAAGGCTGATTCAATTTTTGTGTGGATGGAGGTTAACCGCCATCAGTTTAAAGAATATTTTTTGCCTTTTAATCATGATAGGACAGTATGAAAAAAAAAAAAAAAAAAAAAAACGATGACCCGGGACTTGAACTCTGGTCGTCAAAATTCAAAAAATGTTAAAAGTCAAAGCTTAGACCACTAGGCTATAGGGGACAAGTACAAAACAGAAGTTTGTTGAGTATTTTAACCTCACTGCTAAGAAACATGAGAGGGGGGGGAACGGGATCCGACGGCAAAAAAACAGCTGTCGGAATCCGTTCCCCCACCCTCATTATGAGAGGTTTTGATGAAGTGGCTTAAAAAAAGGCTGATTCAATTTTTGTGTGGATGGAGCTTAACTGCCATCAGTTTAAAGAATATTTTTTGCCTTTTAATCATGATAGGACAGTATGAAAAAAAAAAAAAAAAAAAAAAAAACGATGACCCGGGACTTGAACTCTGGTTGTCAAAATTCAAAAAATGTTAAAAGTCAAAGCTTAGACAACTAGGCTATAGGGGACAAGTACAAAATAACAGTTTGTTGAGTATTTGAACCTCACTGCTAAGAAACATGAGAGGGGGGGGGAACGGAATCCGACGGCAAAAAAACAGCTGTTGGAATCCGTTCCCCCACCCTCATTATGAGAGGTTTTGATGAAGTGGCTTAAAAAAAGGCTGATTCAATTTTTGTGTGGATGGAGCTTAACTGCCATCAGTTTAAAGAATATGTTTTGCCTTTTAATCATGATAGGACAGTATGAAAAAAAAAAAAAAAAAAAAAACGATGACCCGGGACTTGAACTCTGGTCGTCAAAATTCAAAAAATGTTAAAAGTCAAAGCTTAGACCACTAGGCTATAGGGGACAAATACAAAACAACAGTTTGTTGAGTATTTGAACCTCACTGCTAAGAAACATGAGAGGGGGGGGAACGGAATCCGACGGCAAAAAAACAGCTGTCGGAATCCGTTCCCCCACCCTCATTATGAGAGGTTTTGATGAAGTGGCTTAAAAAAAGGCTGATTCAATTTTTGTGTGGATGTAGCTTAACTGCCATCAGTTTAAAGAATATTTTTTGCCTTTTAATCATGATAGGACAGTATGAAAAAAAAAATGAAAAAAAAACGATGACCCGGGACTTGAACTCTGGTCGTCAAAATTCAAAAAATGTTAAAAGTCAAAGCTCAGACCACTAGGCTATAGGGGACAAGTACAAAAACAGTTTGTTGAGTATTTGAACCTCACTGCTAGGAAACTTGAGAGGGGGGGGGGGGGGGGGGGGGACTGAATCCGACGGCAAAAAACCAGCTGTCGGAATCCGTTCCCCCACCCTCATTATGAGAGGTTTTGATGAAGTGGCTTAAAAAAAGGCTGATTCAATTTTTGTGTGGATGGAGCTTAACTGCCATCAGTTTAAAGAATATTTTTTGCCTTTTAATCATGATAGGACAGTATGAAAAAAAAACAAAAAAAAAACGATGACCCGGGACTTGAACTCTGGTCGTCAAAATTCAAAAAATGTTAAAAGTCAAAGCTTAGACCACTAGGCTATAGGGGACGAGTACAAAACAACAGTTTGTTGAGTATTTGAACCGCACTGCTAAGAAACATGAGAGGGGGGGGAACGGAATCCGACGGCAAAAAAACAGCTGTCGGAATCCGTTCCCCCACCCTCATTATGAGAGGTTTTGATGAAGTGGCTTAAAAAAAGGCTGATTCAATTTTTGTGTGGATGGAGCTTAACTGCCATCAGTTTAAAGAATATTTTTTGCCTTTTAATCATGATAGGACAGTATAAAAAAATTAAAAAAAAAAAAACGATGACCCGGGACTTGAACTCTGGTCGTCAAAATTCAAAAAATGTTAAAAGTCAAAGCTCAGACCACTAGGCTATAGGGGACAAGTACAAAAACAGTTTGTTGAGTATTTGAACCTCACTGCTAAGAAACATGAGAGGGGGGGGGGGGGGGGGGGGGGGGGGGGGGGAACGGAATCCGACGGCAAAAAAACAGCTGTCGGAATCCGTTCCCCCACCCTCATTATGAGAGGTTTTGATGAAGTGGCTTAAAAAAAGGCTGATTCAATTTTTGTGTGGATGGAGGTTAACTGCCATCAGTTTAAAGATTTTTTTTGCCTTTTAATCATGATAGGACAGTATGAAAAAAAAAAAAAAAAAAAAACGATGACCCGGGACTTGAACTCTGGTCGTCAAAATTCAAAAAATGTTAAAAGTCAAAGCTTAGACCACTAGGCTATAGGGGACAAGTACAAAACAACAGTTTGTTGAGTATTTGAACCTCACTGCTAAGAAACATGAGAGGGGGGGGGAACGGAATCCGACGGCAAAAAAACAGCTGTCGGAATCCGTTCCCCCACCCTCATTATGAGAGGTTTTTATGAAGTGGCTTAAAAAAAGGCTGATTCAATTTTTGTGTGGATGGAGCTTAACTGTCATCAGTTTAAATAATATTTTTTGCCTTTTAATCATGATAGGACAGTATGAAAAAAAAGAAAAAAGAAAACGATGACCCGGGACTTGAACTCTGGTCGTCAAAATTCAAAAAATGTTAAAAGTCAAAGCTCAGACCACTAGGCTATAGGGGACAAGTACAAAAACAGTTTGTTGAGTATTTGAACCTCACTGCTAAGAAACATGAGAGGGGGGGGGGGGGGGGGGGAACGGAATCCGACGGCAAAAAAACAACTGTCGGAATCCGTTCCCCCACCCTCATTATGAGAGGTTTTGATGAAGTGGCTTAAAAAAAGGCTGATTCAATTTTTGTGTGGATGGAGGTTAACTGCCATCAGTTTAAAGATTTTTTTTGCCTTTTAATCATGATAGGACAGTATGAAAAAAAAAAAAAAAAAAAAAACGATGACCCGGGACTTGAACTCTGGTCGTCAAATTTCAAAAAATGTTAAAAGTCAAAGCTTAGACCACTAGGCTATAGGGGACAAGTACAAAACAACAGTTTGTTGAGTATTTGAACCTCACTGCTAAGAAACATGAGGGGGGGGGGGGGGGGGGAGAACGGAATCCGACGGCAAAAAAACAGCTGTCGGAATCCGTTCCCCCACCCTCATTATGAGAGGTTTTGATGAAGTGGCTTAAAAAAAGGCTGATTCAATTTTTGTGTGGATGGAGCTTAACTGCCATCAGTTTAAATAATATGTTTTGCCTTTTAATCATGATAGGACAGTATATATAAAAAAAAAAAAAAAAAACGATGACCCGGGACTTGAACTCTGGTCGTCAAAATTCAAAAAATGTTAAAAGTCAAAGCTTAGACCACTAGGCTATAGGGGACAAGTACAAAACAAAAGTTTGTTGAGTATTTGAACCTCACTGCTAAGAAACATGAGAGGGGGGGGAACGGAATCCGACGGCAAAAAAACAGCTGTCGGAATCCGTTCCCCCACCATCATTATGAGAGGTTTTGATGAAGTGGCTTAAAAAAAGGCTGATTCAATTTTTGTGTGGATGGAGCTTAACTGCCATCAGTTTAAAGAATATTTTTTGCCTTTTAATCATGATAGGACAGTATGGAAGAAAAAAAAAAAACAAAAAAAAAAAAACGATGACCCGGGACTTGAACTCTGGTCGTCAAAATTCAAAAAATGTTAAATGTCAGAGCTTAGACCACTAGGCTATAGGGGACAAATGGAAAACAACAGTTTGTTGATTATTTGAACCTCACTGCTAAGAAACATGAGAGGGGGGGGGAACGGAATCCGACGGCAAGAAACCAGCTGTCGGAATCCGTTCCCCCACCCTCATTATGAGAGGTTTTGATGAAGTGGCTTAAAGAAAGGCTGATTCAATTTTTGTGTGGATGGAGCTTAACTGCCATCAGTTTAAAGAATATTTTTTGCCTTTTAATCATGATAGGACAGTATGAAAAAAAAAAAAAAAAAAAAAAAAAACCATGACCCGGGACTTGAACTCTGGTCGTCAAAATTCAAAAAATGTTAAATGTCAGAGCTTAGACCACTAGGCTATAGGGGACAACTGGAAAACAACAGTTTGTCGATTATTTGAACCTCACTGCTAAGAAACATGAGAGGGGGGGGAACGGAATCCGACGGCAAAAAAACAGCTGTCGGATTCCGTTCCCCCACCCTCATTATGAGAGGTTTTGATGAAGTGGCTTAAAAAAAGGCTGATTCAATTTTTGTGTGGATGGAGCTTAACTGCCATCAGTTTAAAGAATATTGTTTTCCTTTTAAACATGATAGGACAGTATGAAAAAAAAAAAAAAAAAAAAAAACGATGACCCGGGACTTGAACTCTGGTCGTCAAAATTCAAAAAATGTTAAAAGTCAAAGCTTAGACCACTAGGCTATCGGGGACAAATACAAAACAACAGTTTGTTGAGTATTTGAACCTCACTGCTAAGAAACATGAGAGGGGGGGGAACGGAATCCGACGGCAAAAAACCAGCTGTCGGAATCCGTTCCCCCACCCTCATTATGAGAGGTTTTGATGAAGTGGCTTAAAAAAAGGCTGATTCAATTTTTGTGTGGATGGAGGTTAACCGCCATCAGTTTAAAGAATATTTTTTGCCTTTTAATCATGATAGGACAGTATGAAAAAAAAAAAAAAAAAAACGATGACCCGGGACTTGAACTCTGGTCGTCAAAATTCAAAAAATGTTAAAAGTCAAAGCTTAGACAACTAGGCTATAGGGGACAAGTACTAAATAACAGTTTGTTGAGTATTTGAACCTCACTGCTAAGAAACATGAGAGGGGGGGGGGAACGGAATCCGACGGCAAAAAAACAGCTGTCGGAATCCGTTCCCCCACCCTCATTATGAGAGGTTTTGATGAAGTGGCTTAAAAAAAGGCTGATTCAATTTTTGTGTGGATGGAGCTTAACTGCCATCAGTTTAAAGAATATTTTTTGCCTTTTAATCATGATAGGACAGTATGAAAAAAAAAAAAAAAAAAAAACGATGACCCGGGACTTGAACTCTGGTCGTCAAAATTCAAAAAATGTTAAAAGTCAAAGCTTAGACCACTAGGCTATAGGGGACAAGTACAGAACAACAGTTTGTTGAGTATTTGAACCTCACTGCTAAGAAACATGAGAGGGGGGGGAACGGAATCCGACGGCAAAAAACCAGCTGTCGGAATCCGTTCCCCCACCCTCATTATGAGAGGTTTTGATGAAGTGGCTTAAAAAAAGGCTGATTCAATTTTTGTGTGGATGGAGCTTAACTGTCATCAGTTTAAATAATATTTTTTGCCTTTTAATCATGATAGGACAGTATGAAAAAAAAACAAAAAAAAAAACGATGACCCGGGACTTGAACTCTGGTCGTCAAAATTCAAAAAATGTTAAAAGTCAAAGCTTAGACCACTAGGCTATAGGGGACAAGAACAAAACAAAAGTTTGTTGAGTATTTGAACCTCACTGCTAAGAAACATGAGAGGGGGGGGAACGGAATCCGACGGCAAAAAAACAGCTGTCGGAATCCGTTCCCCCACCATCATTATGAGAGGTTTTGATGAAGTGGCTTAAAAAAAGGCTGATTCAATTTTTGTGTGGATGGAGCTTAACTGCCATCAGTTTAAAGAATATTTTTTGCCTTTTAATCATGATAGGACAGTATGGAAGAAAAAAAAAAAAACAAAAAAAAAAACGATGACCCGGGACTTGAACTCTGGTCGTCAAAATTCAAAAAATGTTAAATGTCAGAGCTAAGACCACTAGGCTATAGGGGAGAAATCAAAACAACAGTTTGTTGATTATTTGAACCTCACTGCTAAGAAACATGAGAGGGGGGGGAACGGAATCCGACGGCAAGAAACCAGCTGTCGGAATCCGTTCCCCCTCCCTCATTATGAGAGGTTTTGATGAAGTGGCTTAAAGAAAGGCTGATTCAATTTTTGTGTGGATGGAGCTTAACTGCCATCAGTTTAAAGAATATTTTTTGCCTTTTAATCATGATAGGACAGTATGGAAGAAAAAAAAACTAAAAAAAAAAAAAAAACGATGACCCGGGACTTGAACTCTGGTCGTCAAAATTAAAAAAGTGTTAAATGTCAGAGCTTAGACCACTAGGCTACAGGGGACAAATGGAAAACAACAGTTTGTTGATTATTTGAACCTCACTGCTATGAAACATGAGAGGGGGGGGAACGGAATCCGACGGCAAAAAACCAGCTGTCGGAATCCGTTCCCCCACCCTCATTATGAGAGGTTTGGATGAAGTGGCTTAAAAAAAGGCTGATTCAATTTTTGTGTGGATGGAGCTTAACTGCCATCAGTTTAAAGAATATTTTTTGCCTTTTAATCATGATAGGACAGTATGAAAAAAAGAAAAAAGAAAACGATGACCCGGGACTTGAACTCTGGTCGTCAAAATTCAAAAAATGTTAAAAGTCAAAGCTTAGACCACTAGGCTATAGGGGACAAGTACAAAACAACAGTTTGTTGAGTATTTGAACCTCACTGCTAAGAAACATGAGAGGGGGGGGAACGGAATCCGACGGCAAAAAACCAGCTGTCGGAATCCGTTCCCCCACCCTCATTATGAGAGGTTTTGATGAAGTGGCTTAAAAAAAGGCTGATTCAATTTTTGTGTGGATGGAGCTTAACTGCCATCAGTTTAAAGAATATTTTTTGCCTTTTAATCATGATAGGACAGTATGAAAAAAAAACAAAAAAAAAACGATGACCCGGGACTTGAACTCTGGTCGTCAAAATTCAAAAAATGTTAAAAGTCAAAGCTTAGACTACTAGGCTATAGGGGACGAGTACAAAACAACAGTTTGTTGAGTATTTGAACCGCACTGCTAAGAAACATGAGAGGGGGGGGGGAACGGAATCCGACGGCAAAAAAACAGCTGTCGGAATCCGTTCCCCCACCCTCATTATGAGAGGTTTTGATGAAGTGGCTTAAAAAAAGGCTGATTCAATTTTTGTGTGGATGGAGGTTAACTGCCATCAGTTTAAAGATTTTTTTTGCCTTTTAATCATGATAGGACAGTATGAAAAAAAAAAAATGAAAAAAAAACGATGACCCGGGACTTGAACTCTGGTCGTCAAAATTCAAAAAATGTTAAAAGTCAAAGCTTAGACCACTAGGCTATAGGGGACAAGTACAAAACAACAGTTTGTTGAGTATTTGAACCGCACTGCTAAGAAACATGAGAGGGGGGGGGGAACGGAATCCGACGGCAAAAAAACAGCTGTCGGAATCCGTTCCCCCACCCTCATTATGAGAGGTTTTTATGAAGTGGCTTAAAAAAAGGCTGATTCAATTTTTGTGTGGATGGAGCTTAACTGTCATCAGTTTAAATAATATTTTTTGCCTTTTAATCATGATAGGACAGTATGAAAAAAAAACAAAAAAAAAACGATGACCCGGGACTTGAACTCTGGTCGTCAAAATTCAAAAAATGTTAAAAGTCAAAGCTTAGACCAGTAGGCTATAGGGGACAAGTACAAAACAAAAGTTTGTTGAGTATTTGAACCTCACTGCTAAGAAACATGAGAGGGGGGGAAACGGAATCCGACGGCAAAAAAACAGCTGTCGGAATCCGTTCCCCCACCCTCATTATGAGAGGTTTTGATGAAGTGGCTTAAAAAAAGGCTGATTCAATTTTTGTGTGGATGGAGGTTAACTGCCATCAGTTTAAAGAATATTTTTTGCCTTTTAATCATGATAGGACAGTATGAAAAAAAAAAAAAAAAAAAAAAAAAAACGATGACCCGGGACTTGAACTCTGGTCGTCAAAATTCAAAAAATTTTAAAAGTCAAAGCTTAGACCACTAGGCTATAGGGGACAAATGGAAAGCAACAGTTTGTTGATTATTTGAACCTCACTGCTAGGAAACATGAGAGGGGGGGGGAACGGAATCCGACGGCAAAAAAACAGCTGTCGGAATCCGTTCCCCCACCCTCATTATGAGAGGTTTTGATGAAGTGGCTTAAAAAAAGGCTGATTCAATTTTTGTGTGGATGGAGCTTAACTGCCATCAGTTTAAATAATATGTTTTGCCTTTTAATCATGATAGGACAGTATATATAAAAAAAAAAAAAAAAAACGATGACCCGGGACTTGAACTCTGGTCGTCAAAATTCAAAAAATGTTAAAAGTCAAAGCTTAGACCACTAGGCTATAGGGGACAAGTACAAAACAAAAGTTTGTTGAGTATTTGAACCTCACTGCTAAGAAACATGAGAGGGGGGGGAACGGAATCCGACGGCAAAAAACCAGCTGTCGGAATCCGTTCCCCCTCCCTCATTATGAGAGGTTTTGATGAAGTGGCTTAAAAAAAGGCTGATTCAATTTTTGTGTGGATGGAGCTTAACTGCCATCAGTTTAAAGAATATTTTTGCCTTTTAATCATGATAGGACAGTATGAAAAAAAAAAACAAAAAAAAACGATGACCCGGGACTTGAACTCTGGTCGTCAAAATTCAAAAAATTTTAAAAGTCAAAGCTTAGACCAGTTCAACTGCCATCAGTTTAAAGAATATTTTTTGCCTTTTAATCATGATAGGACAGTATGAAAAAAAAATGAAAAAAAACGATGACCCGGGACTTGAACTCTGGTCGTCAAAATTCAAAAAATGTTAAAAGTCAAAGCTTAGACCACTAGGCTATAGGGGACAAGTACAAAAACAGTTTGTTGAGTATTTGAACCTGACTGCTAGGAAACTTGAGAGGGAGGGGGGGGGGGGGGAAACGGAATCCGACGGTAAAAAACCAGCTGTCGGAATCCGTTCCCCCACCCTCATTATGAGAGGTTTTGATGAAGTGGCTTAAAAAAAGGCTGATTCAATTTTTGTGTGGATGGAGCTTAACTGCAATCAGTTTAAAGAATATTTTTTGCCTTTTAATCATGATAGGACAGTATGGAAGAAAAAAAAACTAAAAAAAAAAAAAAAAACGATGACCCGGGACTTGAACTCTGGTCGTCAAAATTCAAAATATGTTAAAAGTCAAAGCTTAGACCACTAGGCTATAGGGGACAAGTAAAAAACAACAGTTTGTTGAGTATTTGAACCTCACTGCTAAGAAACATGAGAGGGGGGGGGGGAACGGAATCCGACGGCAAAAAAACAGCTGTCGGAATCCGTTCCCCCACCCTCATTATGAGAGGTTTTTATGAAGTGGCTTAAAAAAAGGCTGATTCAATTTTTGTGTGGATGGAGCTTAACTGCCATCAGTTTAAAGAATATGTTTTGCCTTTTAATCATGATAGGACAGTATGAAAAAAAAACAAAAAAAAAACGATGACCCGGGACTTGAACTCTGGTCGTCAAAATTCAAAAAATGTTAAAAGTCAAAGCTTAGACCACTAGGCTATAGGGGACGAGTACAAAACAACAGTTTGTTGAGTATTTGAACCGCACTGCTAAGAAACATGAGAGGGGGGGGAACGGAATCCGACGGCAAAAAACCAGCTGTCGGAATCCGTTCCCCCACCCTCATTATGAGAGGTTTTGATGAAGTGGCTTAAAAAAAGGCTGATTCAATTTTTGTGTGGATGGAGCTTAACTGCCATCAGTTTAAAGAATATTTTTTGCCTTTTAATCATGATAGGACAGTATGGAAGAAAAAAAAACTAAAAAAAAAAAAAAAACGATGACCCGGGACTTGAACTCTGGTCGTCAAAATTAAAAAAGTGTTAAATGTCAGAGCTTAGACCACTAGGCTACAGGGGACAAATGGAAAACAACAGTTTGTTGATTATTTGAACCTCACTGCTAAGAAACATGAGAGGGGGGGGAACGGAATCCGACGGCAAAAAACCAGCTGTCGGAATCCGTTCCCCCACTGTCATTATGAGATGTTTGGATGAAGTGGCTTAAAAAAAGGCTGATTCAATTTTTGTGTGGATGGAGCTTAACTGCCATCAGTTTAAAGAATATTTTTTGCCTTTTAATCATGATAGGACAGTATATAAAAAAAAAAAAAAAAAAAACGATGACCCGGGACTTGAACTCTGGTCGTCAAAATTCAAAAAATGTTAAAAGTCAAAGCTTAGACCAGTAGGCTATAGGGGGCAAGTACAAAACAAAAGTTTGTTGAGTATTTGAACCTCACTGCTAAGAAACATGAGAGGGGGGGGGGAACGGAATCCGACGGCAAAAAACCAGCTGTCGGAATCCGTTCCCCCACCCTCATTATGAGAGGTTTTGATGAAGTGGCTTAAAAAAAGGCTGATTAAATTTTTGTGTGGATGGAGCTTAACTGCCATCAGTTTAAAGAATATTTTTTGCCTTTTAATCATGATAGGACAGTATGAAAAAAAGAAAAAAGAAAACGATGACCCGGGACT
Source organism: Phoxinus phoxinus (assembly GCF_949152265.1). Classification (NCBI taxonomy): domain Eukaryota; kingdom Metazoa; phylum Chordata; class Actinopteri; order Cypriniformes; family Leuciscidae; genus Phoxinus; species Phoxinus phoxinus. Next base: position 19,237,820 of record NC_136876.1, on the reverse strand, counting down.
TGAACTCTGGTCGTCAAAATTCAAAAAATGTTAAAAGTCAAAGCTTAGACCACTAGGCTATAGGGGACAAGTACAAAACAAAAGTTTGTTGAGTATTTGAACCTCACTGCTAAGAAACATGAGAGGGGGGGGAACGGAATCCGACGGCAAAAAAACAGCTGTCGGAATCCGTTCCCCCACCCTCATTATGAGAGGTTTTGATGAAGTGGCTTAAAAAAAGGCTGATTCAATTTTTGTGTGGATGGAGGTTAACTGCCATCAGTTTAAAGAATATTTTTTGCCTTTTAATCATGATAGGACAGTATGAAAAAAAAAAAAAAAAAAACGATGACCCGGGACTTGAACTCTGGTCGTCAAAATTCAAAAAATGTTAAAAGTCAAAGCTCAGACCACTAGGATAGGGGACAAGTACAAAACAACAGTTTTTTGAGTATTTGAACCTCACTGCTAGGAAACTTGAGAGGGGGGGGGGGGGGGGGGTGGGGGACGGAATCCGACGGCAAAAAAACAGCTGTCGGAATCCGTTCCCCCACCCTCATTATGAGAGGTTTTGATGAAGTGGCTTAAAAAAAGGCTGATTCAATTTTTGTGTGGATGGAGCTTAACTGCAATCAGTTTAAAGAATATTTTTTGCCTTTTAATCATGATAGGACAGTATGGAAGAAAAAAAAACTAAAAAAAAAAAAAAAAACGATGACCCGGGACTTGAACTCTGGTCGTCAAAATTCAAAATATGTTAAAAGTCAAAGCTTAGACCACTAGGCTATAGGGGACAAGTAAAAAACAACAGTTTGTTGAGTATTTGAACCTCACTGCTAAGAAACATGAGAGGGGGGGGGGAACGGAATCCGACGGCAAAAAAACAGCTGTCGGAATCCGTTCCCCCACCCTCATTATGAGAGGTTTTTATGAAGTGGCTTAAAAAAAGGCTGATTCAATTTTTGTGTGGATGGAGCTTAACTGCCATCAGTTTAAAGAATATTTTTTGCCTTTTAATCATGATAGGACAGTATATAAAAAAAAAAAAAAAAAAAACGATGACCCGGGACTTGAACTCTGGTCGTCAAAATTCAAAAAATGTTAAAAGTCAAAGCTTAGACCACTAGGCTATAGGGGACAAGTACAAAACAAAAGTTTGTTGAGTATTTGAACCTCACTGCTAAGAAACATGAGAGGGGGGGGAACGGAATCCGACGGCAAAAAAACAGCTGTCGGAATCCGTTCCCCCACCCTCATTATGAGAGGTTTTGATGAAGTGGCTTAAAAAAAGGCTGATTCAATTTTTGTGTGGATGGAGGTTAACTGCCATCAGTTTAAAGAATATTTTTTGCCTTTTAATCATGATAGGACAGTATGAAAAAAAAAAAAAAAAAAACGATGACCCGGGACTTGAACTCTGGTCGTCAAAATTCAAAAAATGTTAAAAGTCAAAGCTCAGACCACTAGGCTATAGGGGACAAGTACAAAACAACAGTTTTTTGAGTATTTGAACCTCACTGCTAGGAAACTTGAGAGGGGGGGGGGGGGGGTGGGGGACGGAATCCGACGGCAAAAAACCAGCTGTCGGAATCCGTTCCCCCACCCTCATTATGAGAGGTTTTGATGAAGTGGCTTAAAAAAAGGCTGATTCAATTTTTGTGTGGATGGAGCTTAACTGCAATCAGTTTAAAGAATATTTTTTGCCTTTTAATCATGATAGGACAGTATGGAAGAAAAAAAAACTAAAAAAAAAAAAAAAAACGATGACCCGGGACTTGAACTCTGGTCGTCAAAATTCAAAATATGTTAAAAGTCAAAGCTTAGACCACTAGGCTATAGGGGACAAGTAAAAAACAACAGTTTGTTGAGTATTTGAACCTCACTGCTAAGAAACATGAGAGGGGGGGGGAACGGAATCCGACGGCAAAAAAACAGCTGTCGGAATCCGTTCCCCCACCCTCATTATGAGAGGTTTTTATGAAGTGGCTTAAAAAAAGGCTGATTCAATTTTTGTGTGGATGGAGCTTAACTGCCATCAGTTTAAAGAATATGTTTTGCCTTTTAATCATGATAGGACAGTATGAAAAAAAAACAAAAAAAAAACGATGACCCGGGACTTGAACTCTGGTCGTCAAAATTCAAAATATGTTAAAAGTCAAAGCTTAGACCACTAGGCTATAGGGGACGAGTACAAAACAACAGTTTGTTGAGTATTTGAACCGCACTGCTAAGAAACATGAGAGGGGGGGGAACGGAATCCGACGGCAAAAAACCAGCTGTCGGAATCCGTTCCCCCACCCTCATTATGAGAGGTTTTGATGAAGTGGCTTAAAAAAAGGCTGATTCAATTTTTGTGTGGATGGAGCTTAACTGCCATCAGTTTAAAGAATATTTTTTGCCTTTTAATCATGATAGGACAGTATGGAAGAAAAAAAAACTAAAAAAAAAAAAAAAACGATGACCCGGGACTTGAACTCTGGTCGTCAAAATTAAAAAAGTGTTAAATGTCAGAGCTTAGACCACTAGGCTACAGGGGACAAATGGAAAACAACAGTTTGTTGATTATTTGAACCTCACTGCTAAGAAACATGAGAGGGGGGGGAACGGAATCCGACGGCAAAAAACCAGCTGTCGGAATCCGTTCCCCCACTGTCATTATGAGATGTTTGGATGAAGTGGCTTAAAAAAAGGCTGATTCAATTTTTGTGTGGATGGAGCTTAACTGCCATCAGTTTAAAGAATATTTTTTGCCTTTTAATCATGATAGGACAGTATATAAAAAAAAAAAAAAAAAAAACGATGACCCGGGACTTGAACTCTGGTCGTCAAAATTCAAAAAATGTTAAAAGTCAAAGCTTAGACCAGTAGGCTATAGGGGGCAAGTACAAAACAAAAGTTTGTTGAGTATTTGAACCTCACTGCTAAGAAACATGAGAGGGGGGGGGGAACGGAATCCGACGGCAAAAAACCAGCTGTCGGAATCCGTTCCCCCACCCTCATTATGAGAGGTTTTGATGAAGTGGCTTAAAAAAAGGCTGATTAAATTTTTGTGTGGATGGAGCTTAACTGCCATCAGTTTAAAGAATATTTTTTGCCTTTTAATCATGATAGGACAGTATGAAAAAAAGAAAAAAGAAAACGATGACCCGGGACTTGAACTCTGGTCGTCAAAATTCAAAAAATGTTAAAAGTCAAAGCTTAGACCACTAGGCTATAGGGGACAAGTACAAAACAAAAGTTTGTTGAGTATTTGAACCTCACTGCTAAGAAACATGAGAGGGGGGGGAACGGAATCCGACGGCAAAAAAACAGCTGTCGGAATCCGTTCCCCCACCCTCATTATGAGAGGTTTTTATGAAGTGGCTTAAAAAAAGGCTGATTCAATTTTTGTGTGGATGGAGCTTAACTGCCATCAGTTTAAAGAATATTTTTTGCCTTTTAATCATGATAGGACAGTATGAAAAAAAAAAAAAAAAAAAAAAACGATGATCCGGGACTTGAACTCTGGTCGTCAAAATTCAAAAAATTTTATAAGTCAAAGCTTAGACCAGTAGGCTATAGGGGACAAGTACAAAATAAAATTTTGTTGAGTATTTGAACCTCACTGCTAAGAAACATGAGAGGGGGGGGAACGGAATCCGACGGCAAAAAACCAGCTGTCGGAATCCGTTCCCCCACCCTCATTATGAGAGGTTTTGATGAAGTGGCTTAAAAAAAGGCTGATTCAATTTTTGTGTGGATGGAGGTTAACTGCCATCAGTTTAAAGAATATTTTTTGCCTTTTAATCATGATAGGACAGTATGAAAAAAAAAAAAAAAAAAACGATGACCCGGGACTTGAACTCTGGTCGTCAAAATTCAAAAAATGTTAAAAGTCAAAGCTCAGACCACTAGGCTATAGGGGACAAGTACAAAACAACAGTTTTTTGAGTATTTGAACCTCACTGCTAGGAAACTTGAGAGGGGAGGGGGGGGGGGGGGGACGGAATCCGACGGCAAAAAACCAGCTGTCGGAATCCGTTCCCCCACTCTCATTATGAGAGGTTTTGATGAAGTGGCTTAAAAAAAGGCTGATTCAATTTTTGTGTGGATGGAGCTTAACTGCAATCAGTTTAAAGAATATTTTTTGCCTTTTAATCATGATAGGACAGTATGGAAGAAAAAAAAACTAAAAAAAAAAAAAAAAACGATGACCCGGGACTTGAACTCTGGTCGTCAAAATTCAAAATATGTTAAAAGTCAAAGCTTAGACCACTAGGCTATAGGGGACAAGTAAAAAACAACAGTTTGTTGAGTATTTGAACCTCACTGCTAAGAAACATGAGAGGGGGGGGAACGGAATCCGACGGCAAAAAAACAGCTGTCGGAATCCGTTCCCCCACCCTCATTATGAGAGGTTTAAATGAAGTGGCTTAAAAAAAGGCTGATTCAATTTTTGTGTGGATGGAGCTTAACTGCCATCAGTTTAAAGAATATTTTTTGCCTTTTAATCATGATAGGACAGTATGAAAAAAAAACAAAAAAAAAAACGATGACCCGGGACTTGAACTCTGGTCGTCAAAATTCAAAAAATGTTAAAAGTCAAAGCTTAGACCACTAGGCTATAGGGGACGAGTACAAAACAACAGTTTGTTGAGTATTTGAACCGCACTGCTAAGAAACATGAGAGGGGGGGGAACGGAATCCAACGGCAAAAAACCAGCTGTCGGAATCCGTTCCCCCACCCTCATTATGAGAGGTTTTGATGAAGTGGCTTAAAAAAAGGCTGATTCAATTTTTGTGTGGATGGAGCTTAACTGCCATCAGTTTAAAGAATATTTTTTGCCTTTTAATCATGATAGGACAGTATGGAAGAAAAAAAAACTAAAAAAAAAAAAAAAACGATGACCCGGGACTTGAACTCTGGTCGTCAAAATTCAAAAAATGTTAAAAGTCAGAGCTTAGACCACTAGGCTATAGGGGACAAATCGAAAACAACAGTTTGTTGATTATTTGAACCTCACTGCTAAGAAACATGAGAGGGGGGGGAACGGAATCCGACGGCAAAAAACCAGCTGTCGGAATCCGTTCCCCCACCCTCATTATGAGAGGTTTTGATGAAGTGGCTTAAAAAAAGGCTGATTCAATTTTTGTGTGGATGGAGCTTAACTGCCATCAGTTTAAAGAATATTTTTTGCCTTTTAATCATGATAGGACAGTATTAAAAAAAAAAAAAAAAAAAAACGATGACCCGGGACTTGAACTCTGGTCGTCAAAATTTAAAAAAATGTTAAAAGTCAAAGCTTAGACCACTAGGCAATAGGGGACAAGTACAAAACAACAGTTTGTTGAGTATTTTAACCTCACTGCTAAGAAACATGAGAGGGGGGGGGAACGGAATCCGACGGCAAAAAACCAGCTGTCGGAATCCGTTCCCCCACCCTCATTATGAGATGTTTTGATGAAGTGGCTTAAAAAAAGGCTGATTCAATTTTTGTGTGGATGGAGCTTAACTGCCATCAGTTTAAAGAATATTTTTTGCCTTTTAATCATGATAGGACAGTATGAAAAAAAAATGAAAAAAAACGATGACCCGGGACTTGAACTCTGGTCGTCAAAATTCAAAAAATGTTAAAAGTCAAAGCTCAGACCACTAGGCTATAGGGGACAAGTACAAAAACAGTTTGTTGAGTATTTGAACCTCACTGCTAAGAAACATGAGAGGGGGGGGGGGGGGAACGGAATCCGACGGCAAAAAAACAGCTGTCGGAATCCGTTCCCCCACCCTCATTATGAGAGGTTTTGATGAAGTGGCTTAAAAAAAGGCTGATTCAATTTTTGTGTGGATGGAGCTTAACTGTCATCAGTTTAAATAATATTTTTTGCCTTTTAATCATGATAGGACAGTATGAAAAAAAAGAAAAAAGAAAACGATGACCCGGGACTTGAACTCTGGTCGTCAAAATTCAAAAAATGTTAAAAGTCAAAGCTTAGACCACTAGGCTATAGGGGACAAGTACAAAACAAAAGTTTGTTGAGTATTTGAACCTCACTGCTAAGAAACATGAGAGGGGGGGGAACGGAATCCGACGGCAAAAAAACAGCTGTCGGAATCCGTTCCCCCACCCTCATTATGAGAGGTTTTGATGAAGTGGCTTAAAAAAAGGCTGATTAAATTTTTGTGTGGATGGAGCTTAACTGCCATCAGTTTAAAGAATATTTTTTGCCTTTTAATCATGATAGGACAGTATGAAAAAAACAAACAAAAAAAAACGATGACCCGGGACTTGAACTCTGGTCGTCAAAATTCAAAAAATTTTGAAAGTCAAAGCTTAGACCAGTTCAACTGCCATCAGTTTAAAGAATATTTTTTGCCTTTTAATCATGATAGGACAGTATGAAAAAAAAATGAAAAAAAACGATGACCCGGGACTTGAACTCTGGTCGTCAAAATTCAAAAAATGTTAAAAGTCAAAGCTCAGACCACTAGGCTATAGGGGACAAGTACAAAAACAGTTTGTTGAGTATTTGAACCTCACTGCTAGGAAACTTGAGAGGGGGGGGGACGGAATCCGACGGCAATAAACCAGCTGTCGGAATCCGTTCCCCCACCCTCATTATGAGAGGTTTTGATGAAGTGGCTTAAAAAAAGGCTGATTCAATTTTTGTGTGGATGGAGCTTAACTGCCATCAGTTTAAAGAATATTTTTTGCCTTTTAATCATGATAGGACAGTATAAAAAAAAAAAAAAAAAAAACGATGACCCGGGACTTGAACTCTGGTCGTCAAAATTCAAAAAATGTTAAAATTGAAAGCTTAGACCACTAGGCTATAGGGGACAAGTACAAAAACAGTTTGTTGAGTATTTGAACCTCACTGCTTAGAAACATGAGAGGGGGGGGGAACGGAATCCGACGGCAAAAAAACAGCTGTCGGAATCCGTTCCCCCACCCTCATTATGAGAGGTTTTGATGAAGTGGCTTAAAAAAAGGCTGATTCAATTTTTGTGTGGATGGAGCTTAACTGCCATCAGTTTAAAGAATATTTTTTGCCTTTTAATCATGATAGGACAGTATAAAAAAAAAAATTTAAAAAAACGATGACCCGGGACTTGAACTCTGGTCGTCAAAATTCAAAAAATGTTAAAATTGAAAGCTTAGACCACTAGGCTATAGGGGACAAGTACAAAAACAGTTTGTTGAGTATTTGAACCTCACTGCTAAGAAACATGAGAGGGGGGGGAACGGAATCCGACGGCAAAAAAACAGCTGTCGGAATCCGTTCCCCCCCCTCATTATGAGAGGTTTTGATGAAGTGGCTTAAAAAAAGGCTGATTCAATTTTTGTGTGGATGGAGCTTAACTGCCATCAGTTTAAAGAATATTTTTGCCTTTTAATCATGATAGGACAGTATGGAAGAAAAAAAAAACAAAAAAAAACGATGACCCGGGACTTGAACTCTGGTCGTCAAAATTCAAAAAATGTTAAATGTCAGAGCTTAGACCACTAGGCTATAGGGGACAAATGGAAAACAACAGTTTGTTGAGTATTTGAACCTCACTGCTAAGAAACATGAGAGGAGGGGGGAACGGAATCCGACGGCAAAAAACCAGCTGTCGGAATCCGTTCCCCCTCCCTCATTATGAGAGGTTTTGATGAAGTGGCTTAAAAAAAGGCTGATTAAATTTTTGTGTGGATGGAGCTTAACTGCCATCAGTTTAAAGAATATTTTTTGCCTTTTAATCATGATAGGACCTTATGAAAAAAAACAAAAAAACAAAAAAAAAACGATGACCCGGGACTTGAACTCTGGTCGTCAAAATTCAAAAAATGTTAAAAGTCAAAGCTTAGACCACTAGGCTATAGGGTACAAGTGGAAAAAAACCATTTGTTGAGTATTTGAACCTCACTGCTAAGAAACATGAGAGGGGGGGGGGACGGAATCCGACGGCAAAAAAACAGCTGTCGGAATCCGTTCCCCCACCCTCATTATGAGAGGTTTTGATGAAGTGGCTTAAAAAAAGGCTGATTCAATTTTTGTGTGGATGGAGCTTAACTGCCATCAGTTTAAAGAATATTTTTGCCTTTGAATCATGATAGGACAGTATAGGATTTAAAAAAAATAGATGAGCCGGGACTTGAACTCGGGTTGTCCAAATCCCAAAAAGGTTAAATGTCAGTGCTTAGACCACTAGGCTATAGGGGATAACTGTTCAGCTACATTTAGTTGAATATTTGAACCTCACTGCTAAGAAACATGGGGGTGGGGGTGACGGAATCCGACGGCAAAAGAACAGCTGTCGGAATCCGTTCCCCCACCCTCATTATGAGAGGTTTTGATGAAGTGGCTTAAAAAAGGCTGATTCCATTTTTTGTCTTGATGGAGCATAACTGCCATCAGTTTAAAGAATATTTTTTGCTTTTTAATCATGATAGGAAAGTTTGGGATTTAAAAAAATCAATGAGCCGGGACTTGAACTCGGGTCGTCCAAATCTTGGACTCCTTTTTCTTAGGTGCCGCTGTCAGTTTGGTCTTTGGGATTAGGTTAAGATGATATTGGTCTGGCCTTTGCTTTGATCTGCATGGGTGTGTTGGGTTTATGGGCTGTGGTGGGGATGGAGGTCTCATTGAAGGAATGATTATTTTCTTTAGAGCAGTTCTTAAAGATGACCGCCTCTAGCACAACTATGATAAATAATTAAACTAAAGTTCCAACTATATTTCCTTCCCAGCAGAGGTCCGGACAATACGGTTTTGGAATATTTATAATAAACAGTCAGAATAGTCATCAAAGATGAGTATATTGGACCCTCAGCGCATGGTTCTTTAGAAATGCCACTGAATTAAATAATTAATAATAATAATTATTACTATTATTATTATTATATTTAAGTCAGTGGCATTTCTAAAGAACCACTGCTCACCTGAAGTTTTAGGAAATAATTTAGGAATAATTAATGAACAAGATTCAGTTATTATTATTATTACTTTTAATATTATTGTTTCCATTATTAGTATATATAAATTTGATTATATAAATTAAGTTGAAATATAAATTAATATTGAATATTAAATAATAATAATAATAATAGTTTGTTTTTATGATTATTTTTGTTATTAAATTACATTTATAATATTATAAAAGTGCATATAATTCAATTATATATATAGGTGATTAGAAGTGGGCAGGGCTGAAGTCCCTGCCCACAGTTCAAGCTGCTATCAGCCTGCTAAAAAGGACACAGGATGTGCTCTCCAAGTCGAATCTGAGACTTCGCAAGATTGCAGCGAACAACAAAGAGGTCATGGACGCCTTTCCATCCAGTGACCACGTGAGTGACCTCAAAGACCTTGACCTCGACGCAGACGCGTTGCAGTGCAGCCTCAGGCTTGACTGGAATCTCAAGACAGACTGTTTCCTTTTTAATGTCTCCAGTAAGACCAAGCCCTACACCCGGCAGGGTGTCTTGACCACAATCAATAGCCTCTACGACCCACTTGGATTCGTTGCGCCCGTCACAGTCCAAGGCAAGGCAATCCTGCGAGAGCTCACAGCGGAAAACGGTGACTGGGACGTGCCCTTACTCCCAGCCATGGAAGATGCCTGGATGTCATGGAAAGCCTCTCTGTCCGAGCTCGCTGAGCTTTCCATCCCAAGGCGCTACACAGAAGCCTCACCGTCAGCAGCGGTAAGAAGAGAGCTGTGTGTGTTCTGTGATGCGTCAGTCAAAGCTATCGGTGCTGTGTGCCTGAAAGTGACAGACAGTAATAGCAACAACCAGATTAGATTTGTAATGGGCAAAGCCAAGCTGGCCTGATCACACAGTGCCAAGAGTTGAACTCTGCGCAGCAATGCTTGCGTAAGGGTTAATGCCCGACGAGGTGTCCATTGTCAGGTTTTAATGGACGACGCGAGGTGTGAACCGGCCGACGCGCAGCGGAGGACGGTTGCCTCCGCCGAAGTCCATTAAAACCTGACAATGGACACCTCGAAGGGCATTAACCCGCTTATACCATGGTCACTTGCCAAATAACACATTTTTAAAACATCAGTTTATATTTTAATTAGTTTTACAATCGAAATCTAAAGTTACAAGTTACAAACAATAACTTGGTTTCCTTGGTTACGCCTGACAGTTTATTTAGGTGTTATCTATCGCAAAAGATTTTGGGGAAAAATTCTCCCATCCTACATTTTTTCCACCACCATGTCCCTTTAGTGCAGGGGTGGGGAACGTTGGTCCTGGAGAGCCACAGCCCTGCAGAGTTTAGTTCCAACCCTAATCAAACACACCTGAACCAGCTAATCAATGTCTATAGGATCATTAAGGCTACAATCAGGTGAGTTTTTTTCAGGGTTGGAGCTAAACTCTGCAGGGCTCTCCAGACCGACGTTCCCCACCCCTGTGGGTCAGTAGACTCCAGTAGTTGTGTGGAGTCAATAGGTACTGTCAAATGAAGTAAAACTGAAGAAAGCAGATATAAAAAAGATTAATGCTAATAAAACACCAAGAGAAAAATTTAAAAATGTTGTAGTGTTTGATCAACATGGAGGGCCTGATTTACATCCGATACATCATACATGTGACTAAAGCATTAGTGAAAGAAATAGGCTAAATCAATCATGCTAGGTTAATTGGAAACGGTATTACTTATATTTGCAGCATCAGAGAAACAACGTGTACAAGTCTTAAACAAAGAAACACTAAATGGGATCAAGATAACGTCATACATACCAGGTACAACAGCAAAAGCAAGAGGAGTGATAACAGGAATACCAATATCGGTTTCTATTGAAGAGATTAAGGCCATGTCCACACGGACACGGGTATTTTTATAACCGGAGTTTTTCCTCCTGCGTTTTTGAAAAAATCTCCGTCTACATGAAAACGCAAAAACACGCTATCAAGCGCCGTCAAGAGCATTCCACACCAGCAGTCGGCGATATAACCCTAACCGTAAAGCCACGTTGGCCAATCAGAAGCCGTCAGCGACGCACAATCTGACGTCAAACACAGCGGATAACGGTGCGCACTTTGACGTCGCAAGGCAAAAACTCCGGTTTTACTGTCTACACGACAACACTGCAACTGGCGTTTCTGAAAATCCTCACCCTGGCAGGGGTTTTCAAAAATGTTCGGTTTCAGTGACCTGATACTGCGTTTCCGTGTGGACGAACGGGCCAACCGCGTAAAAAAAGTCACGGTTATAAAAATACCCGTGTTCGTGTGGACAAGGCCTAAGAGTAGTTTGAAAGGGGGGGGGGAGTTAATGAATGCAAAAAGACTGACTAAAGGAAAAGAGAAAGTTAAGAGTTTGTCAATCCTGCTATATTTTAAAACAGAAATGCCTTCTTAAGTTCAACTGGGATATGTGAGTTATCACAGATAACTCACAGATAAAATTGATTTTGGTTAATTCACACTGCCAGTGATTTTCTTGGATCTGTGAGTGCGTTCACAGATATCCCGGTAAGATCCCGTAAAGACACGTGACGTCGGGATGAGATGTGTAACGTACGCGTCGAAAACATGTACACTAACGCATCGCGTACCGTTCCACAAAGCTGCCGAACGATCTCAGCTTCAGTGCGGATAGTAAGGAGCTCCTGGTGTCTGCTTCGTTCCAGTTTGCAGACATTTTTTCATTCTTTCTTTGTTGATGACGAACACAAACTTTCTTCTAAGAGCAACAGAGTCACGCGATGGCACGTGCGTCATCACTACGACAAACCCCTTACGGCATTGATCCTGGCTTTTGTTCACAGGTCGCGTTCCGGGACTGATCCCGGCAATGTTACTAGGTCCCCAACCTGGGATCGATCCCGGCATCAATCGTTTGTTTGCGTTCACACAGAAGGCACTCTGGCAATTTCCCGGGATCAACGCACTGTGTGAAAGGGGCTAGAGAGGGTCGAAGAAAGCAGCAACGCTTAAGTAGCGTTGTATTCACTGTGTAGCCTGCTCCATCATTCGTCACGCTTATTCATTTGTGGATGTTAATTGTTCGGTAATATCGGTTTATTAAAAAAGAAACATTCTAACATTAGAGGGTTGTGGTGTAAAAGAAGCACTAGAAGGTTGTGGTTTAAAAAGAAACATTCTGACATAAACACTCTGTCAGCTAAACATTAAGTCAGCTACACTGTTTACTTCTGAATATTATATTTTATTCACTCACAAACTGTTTGCTCAAGCGTAGCGTTTTTGTTTTTTTCGGAGTTTCGGAGCCTGCTCCCTGAATCGTTCTGCTTATTCACTTGTGGATGTTATAACCTTGTCCGGATACGTGAGGGGGACAAATGGAAGTTGGCCTTTGTAACTCCTACTGGACACTACAAATACCTGGTTATGCCATATGGACTGGTAAATACCCCCTCTGTATTCCAGGACTTTATGCACGAGGTGCTCTGGGAATTCCTTCATCGTACCGTGATCGTCTATAAATGATATTCTGATCTATTCCCAGAGCCTGGCCGAACATCGCAATCACGTTGCGGAGGTCCTCCAATACCTCAGAAAATATCACCTCTTCCTCAAGGCCGAGAAATGCTCCTTCCATCAACCTACCGTCCAGTTTCTCGGCTATAATATCAGTGAACACGGCATCCAGATAGACGAGGGGAAGGTGAATGCGGTCCCGAACTGGCCCACACCTACCACCATCAAAGAGCTCCAACGTTTCCTTGGATTTTCAAATTTCTATCGCCGGTTCATCCATAACTACATCCAAACATCCTTTTCGAAACTATGGGATTCCTGAGGACATTGTGTCGGATCGAGGCCCCCAGTTCATCTCCCAGGTTTGGAGGGCCTTCTTTAGACTCCTAGGTGTGACCGTCAGTCTCTCCTTTGGACCATCCTCAGACAAATGGGCAAACGGAGAGGAAGATCCAGGAGATTGTGTGCTTTCTGAGAACCTTCTGCTCAGCCATCAGAACGGTTGGAACCAATTCCTAGCCTGGGCCGAGTACGCGCAGAACTCCCTCCGTCAGCCTGCCACTGGACTCACTCCTTTCCAGTGCGTGCTCGGCTACCAGCCTCTCCTTTTCCCGTGGTCTGGAGAACTCTCCGACGTCGACTTTTGGTTCCGAGAGAGTGACAGGGTCTGGGACAAGGCTCATCATCATCTTCAAAGCGCTGTGCACTGCACAGACAAAAGATCCAAGCAGACACTCGGAGAGCGGAACCACCTACCTTCCAGCCAGGGATCTGTCAGGGATCAGCCAGGCTCCACCACCACACAATCACAGAGATCATGGTCACCTGAGTTCTAATCACCCGCACCTGCACGTCATTTGATCATCAGTACAGTCAGCATAAAAGCACTCTCCTTACACAGTTGTCTGGTCTCGTTTGAGAAGGACTCACTCCCGGTTTCTCTTACCTAACCTTTGATGTCAGTATTATTCGTCTACCTTCCAGTGTCTCCTTCGTCTTCCTGGTTCCAGTCATCATCCTTCTACACTTACCTCTCTCCATTATACTGTGTTCCAGCGATCTCTCACTACAGCATCCACTACCTCCATCATCTACAAGAAAACAATAACCTGTCTGTATTTCCCATCGTCACCTAATAGAGACATGAAAAAAAAAAAAACGATGGTTTCATATTTCACTAATTTAAAAAAAAAAAAAAATCGCTGGCAGATCAGGCTGGGTTTACCCAGTCTAGCTCCGAGGCCCACCGGTTGAGAATCACTGCAGTAATCAGTTTCATTTTCGGAAGGTCTGATGATGGGAATATGCGAGTCATCAATGCATCTAACCCATAGATCCAACCAAATTGGAAATCCTAAAGGATCTAATAATGTAACTCCCTAAGAATTAGTGCAGCCTCATCGTCTACAGGATCCTGTATAAAAGGACATGCCATTTTTGTCACTTTGACGTTATCTACATGATGAAAATATGCGCAATGAATGAATGTGCCTGCACTGCAACAAAAAATTAATGCTTTTCTTGCTCAGTATTTTTTTTTGTCTTGTTGTTTCCAGTCAAAATTTTAAAAATTCTTACGTCAAGATGCATTTTCTACATAAGAAAAATGACAAGGTATTTAGTCTCGTTACACAATTTTATTAACATCATTCAAATTCATAGTTTTTACAGTCATGCAGTCATACAGTCATTTAAGCACTTTTTAAGTATCAGGTGCAGTCAGTTAATAGTGAAATAAATTATGAAAGATATTTACACACCAGGAACATGTTTCCCATTATGGGAAGACCACAAAGTAAGTACAATCTTGATGATGGCACAGTTGGTAAAGACAGTACCTCTGTACGGGAGGGAATGAGTTCGAATCCAGATGTTAATTGTGTATCCTACATTCACAAGGTAAGTGAATTGTTGGTATACTAGGGAATTTCTATGAATTGTCAGTATAAAGCAATCAATCATGGTGTGTTGACTATAAGGTGATTATAAGCACAACATAAATATGAATACATTTCCAATGCTCTCAAGGTCAAAGTCCAATGGATAAAGTGCATTTAAATGACACTTGGAGTTAAATCAAATTTCACCTTCAGCACATTCCAGTGATACCTAAAATACAGTAGAAGCCTGAGTTACAGGTACTTTGTCATTACACGTAATTTGAAGTATGTCTTCAGCATACTATTCCTATATATAGTGCAGCTCTATCCCACTCAAAGTGTTATTTCAATCGATTTTCATAGGCTTAAAATGTATTTTAATGTCACTATTAGTAAAAGAATAGTATGGCCTCATAGTTAATTATAAGTAACTTATAATGTAAATGTATAACAAGAAATACATTTTATAAAGTGTCATTTAATTGCAATTGTAATGGCACCAAAATACATTTGAAGTTAACATTGTATTCTGTATATTGCAAAAATTAGGTTAGATATTTAAGTTGTACTTAAGTATGCTTGGAATAAGCAGTAAGGGATAATTCAGCATTCAGTTTTCTCCACCTTAACATCTCAAAACTCCCATTATAATCAACAAATCTCTTATTTACATCATGTTTGCACTGTTAGTTATGATGAAAGTGTGTAGAAATCCAGTTGCAATGACGAGATCACTGCATTCATGCTCTCAACATGATCAGCTACAATGCTCATCACTGCAACCTTTCATGCCACAATCTAAATATAATGCTATAATCAACACTTTTCACGATTAGTTCACCGCTGTGGAAAATAATGTCCTCTTTGAGGACAAATTAATAAATAAATATCTATCTTATTAAAAGAATAATCCATAATAATCAAGTTTTTCACAATCTCCCTGAGAAGAAGGTCCTGTTTTGAGGTCCATCAAATGACAGTATTCAAGAAAGCCCTGCGTTTGAATATCACATAAGAGATGATTAACACCACTGCCACAGCCACAGCCACAGCCACAGCCACGACAGATAAAATAATAGCCCATAATGTGATTATGCCTGTGAGAGAAATGACATGAATGATTTTAGAAACAGAAAAATCCATCAACAGTTTCAGCAAGCATGACTTAAGAGGAGTCACCAAGTTCACTGTATTGAAACGGTTAGGCTACTAGTTTGAAGATAAACCACGATGCAATTTTCGACGTATTACTATTTAATATTTTAATCATCATTAAAATGTATTTGTTTGCCAGGATTTGAAATACTCATGGTAAAATACTGTCCGGTATTAAGCAACAGTCTCATGCAGCATGTAGCGTTGGTTTCTTTTTGTTTGAAACAAATGGTGGAAAGCAGCGAGGTTTTACAACCGAGTGCCGTGCTGCTTTGTTTACAGAAGTTACCGGGGAAACAGCTCTATTTCTGCTGCTCAATAGGCCCTATGCACCGCTGCACTACTTCCTGAACTTAAGCAGGCTCCTTTGTTTCCTGTCTGCCAGGATTGGCCAAACTGGTTAATCCAGGTGTGTCTGACCAACAACAATAATCAGACACACCTGGATTAATCAGTTTGGCCAGTCCTGGCAGACAGGAAACAAAGGAGCCTGCTTAAGTTCAGGAAGTAGTGCAGCTGTGCATAGGGCCTATAAGTCCCTCACCTACTAACAGAGAGTGGAATTTGTGGTAAGGGTTGGTACTACACCTTGTTGGTACTACACTACTGGGGATATTCAATTTAATTAATCAATGAATAATTCTATTAATACTGTGAAGCTGCTTTGATACAATCTGTATTGTGAAAAGCGCTATACAAATATTCTTGACTTGACTTGACTTGACACTTTACTTCCTGGAGGACCCCAGGTATCGAAGTGGCCTGAGGTCTGGTGCTGCCAGGGCAGTTTATAGGATTAAATCCTCACTAGCTTGTTTATACTGTACCAACAAATCTAGAAGTGTCCCTATGTGAAACAATAAAAATCATAGACAACCATTGATCAAACTCATGCTTACCAGTCCAGCTTAATCGTTCTTGGATCCTCTGTGTCTTTGCTGGTGCAGGCTATATCTAAGTTGCTCTTTATATTGCTTATAGAACTGTTATTATAAACTTAAGTATAATACAAAAAGAAAAACTAAACAGTATTTGTCTTTATAAAATAAAAGTTTATTTAAACAAAAGATAAAAATACTGGTTACACAATGATTAATAATTGTAGCAAAATAATCAAAAGGTTACAGGTTAAAATACTTCAGCTAACCCAACCTCAGCAGGGCAGTCCTGTGAGTGATGAATTACAAAGGCTATTTACCTTGTCAGCAGTTCAAGCATAGATGTAAGAAATAACTTGTTCTCATCCGAGTTGTCAAAGTTAAAATAATACAATAGAGCAATTCGAGCAAAAAGAGTTTCAGTTAGAAAACTGAACAGGTAGAGAAACAAATAATCTCCCGGGATGTACACGACAACAAGGTCAAAAATGCAAAACCACTTAGTACAAAAATGCAGTCATATTTATACAGAGCTGGGTCACATTGTTTCTATGCAATCTCTTGGTACTTTTCCAGAGGAAGTAAGGGCGCCTCTGCTGATGCCATTGTGCTCCATACTTGGTCATTCTTCCTTCCCTTCCGTCTTCTCCGCTTTGGGGGTCTCACTCTTAAAACTCATTCTTTCCGCAACTCGTATGAATGTGTGTGTGTGCGCGTGTGTTAGATATTAGTTTTATGTGTTAGAATAATCAATAAAGTCTTGTTTGTATTTTAAATATAAGTAATTATTATATAATTATTATATAATTTATAATTAATAAAGAGACAATCTAGATTGGTGATTTGAGTTCTGTGTGGGATTATGTTTGAACGAATCACCTGGAAGATTAATTTGTGTTTGGTTCGCCCTCAAATTCTACATCAGATAATTTCAATAATTAAGCAAAAGAGAATTTCAATAAAAAAATACATCAGTTATAGAGCCTTGTAATTTAAGCTTTTGCTTTTCTTAAAAAAAAGTAGTTGCTACCAAGTGGTAAAACGGGACTACAGACGTTGTCGCCGGGACATTAAAGAATTACACCAAACAACTTAAACTCCTCTACTCCCTATAGTCTGCTTGTAAAATGTTTTTATTTTATTTTACAAAGACCGAAAGATTTGTTGAAAGCTGGGTGATGGTGACGTTGAAGTCATGTGATCGTGGTGTAGTTTATTTATAGCCTACGTTTAGCTTTTTACTTCTGGTGATTGTTTTGAGGCTTCAAAATTCATAAAAAATTTGTTAATTTGTGAAGATTTTCATGATGAACAAAGCATGTAAGAATCATATTTTGTGGGTCACAGAGCTTTCTTTCGGTAAAGCCAATGGAAAAATCCAGTTATGTTTTTATTGAGGAAACCAGAGTGATGCTAACATCTGGGTAGGAAATCAGTAACGGTAACTTTAAATGAGTGTTTTAACTATTAGTGTTTATTCAGAACTGACCTGTAGATGTGAGGATGAACACTTTGCTGTCTCTTCCCTGAGAGTTTGTGGCGATGCACGTGTATTTTCCTGAACTGAGCGTGGAGGACAGAAGCACTGAGGAGCTGATCGTATCTTTCAGATGTTCTGAGTGCCATGAGTACATAGGAGCCGGGTTTGCCTTCACTGTACAGTTTAGTGTGAGCTCATCATTTATATTGATGGTCTCTGTTGAACTGGAGTGTTTTGGTTTATCTGAGGAGGACAGAGGAACATTTCTCAGCACAACAACACCATGATGAGCAGCTCTTATTAATAGATCAGTAAAATACTGATCAGTAAAATCTTTTTATCTATGTTAATTCACTTCATAATATGAATAATCCTTCACACTAGAAGGCTCTTCAGAAAATATAAACTGAATTAAACTAAATCAAATTACAATACTTAATACTTAAACCTACAGTAGACTTCAACTTTGAGTGTTTTTGATGGGGCAGTTGGAGGAGGTTGAGGTCCTTCTTCTCCCAGTTCCAGCTTTGCTTCACACCAGTACTGAGCTCCATCATCAGCTCTGTCTGGACGGATCAGGAGTTTAGATGTTTTATTCACTGGAGTCTTGATGGTTTCAGTGAAGATGGATTGATCCACCAGAGTCTGTCCTTTGTACCAGTTGACAGTGAGATTCTGAGCAGGAGCAACATTGAGAACGTCACACTGGAGCTCATACTGGTTTCCCTCCGTCAATGGTCCGTTGTGATTCACAGTGCTGATGGACACACTGTCTGGAGTCTCTGTGGAGGAAGATTTACACACTCTGATATCTGCAGTCATGAATGTACAGTAGAAATTTCTGAGAATGAAAATATAACAATATCAATAACAGGGAAACTCACTGTAAATAGTCACTGGGAGAGTCACTATACACTGTTCCTTATAGTTTATTAAGCAGGATGGCGTTATGTCCCATTCTGTCAGTTCTGACACTCTCCATGTGATCAGACTGTCTTTGGTCATGGCCACTGCTCCCTCACTGGCTTCCCATCCCATTCCTGTATGCTGGATAGAAGTGCTGCAGTCGGCTGAGACAGGACCGCCGTACTTCACAACAACTCTCTGTGGGTTGAGCTGAACTGGACATTCATCAGCAGCATGTGAACCTGTTAAACACATTGAATAATTCAGAGTAATGGGATACATAATGGCAGGTATTATTTACTTGACAGACTGAACATTGATAAGCAACTATCACATTGGCCCTCATTTATCAATCTTGCGTCGAAACGGGCGTATATGTTGGCGTAAGATTATGCTTACACTCCTCTCACCGCCTGATTTATGAAGCTGTGCGTACCTTTGAAATTCAGGTGTACACAATACCTGCCTCTTGATAAATGCCGCGGCGGCGGCTGAAAACGATCGTCATTAGATTAACACGCCCCTATATATTCACGTCTCCGCCTCCCCCACGCCCTCATTTTACGCCATGGACACACGGAAGACGGCAAAGAGGAGAAACTTCTCCAGTGGAAATCCAGTTTAAATCGCTGGTTGGTTGAGCAAATTACCTATCACAATGCATTATTTTACAGCACGTGTTTTGAAACTATTAGCGTTGAATTTCGCATGACGTCACATGTAATGGGGTGTACAATAGTGAGTGATGATGATGTGAATAATTGCATGACAATTTGTAATATTCTTCTTAATATTATGATTTTGATTATTAATGACGCTTATTGTTATTTAGAAGAAGAATGTCTTTGTTATTATTGTTATTTGTATTATTATTATTATTATTATTTAAAAGAAGAAGAATGTCATTTTAATTATTTTGTCAGTCTGAATTATTTGTTGGTCATTGAAAGCCTTTCATTACTGAACCCAGTCCGTGCGCACCTGCCGGGCATAACTCACAAAAATAAACACTGAAGTTTATTATTTCTATGTTGTTGTTTTTTTACAGTGGGTCATAATATATCATATCTTTAGTTTGTCAGTGCGTTTTGTGGTGTTAGGAATTGTTTTTCTGCGCATTTCAGCACTAACTAAAAACGTGCGTAGCCTACATGTAGGCCTACACCACCTCCTGAGCTGGCGTAGGATTTGAGCGTTCCGTACGCCAACGTCCATATTGATAAATCGCAAAGTCACCGTGGTTTTGGGTGTACGCTGGAAATGTGGTGTACGCACTTTTGATAAATGAGGCCATTGTGACTGGTTGATAAAATGACTGGTCTGGAGTCTTGGTCAGGATCTGGTATTTTATTGTGTTTATTGACCAACTATGTAGGAAAAGCTATTGTAGAAGACAATCAGTCTATAACTGTTTATGACTGTTTAAAAACAAAGAAGCAAATCAATTCTTATCATCTTGGCATTACAGGCACAGTATGGAAGTTTCGCCACTAGAGGTCGCTTATTCAAAACAATAACAAAGGTGTGGCTTGATGAGCCAAGTTTACGCGTGGAATCATGGGAGTGTCGTCTTCAACTCCACAGCCGATGGAAAGCAATCCAACGGGACTCAGGCAGAAATCGTGTTCATGAGTGAGCTAATGTTTAACGTTACTGTGGTATGAAGCAGGTTACCCACTTGACAAAATAGTGTTGTCTCAATGAGGCATGGTACAAATATGTTACTCGTGGTAAATCAAGAAAACAAGACATTCAAATAATAAGCTATATAAGCATATGTTGAGCTATATAACAATTTGTTTTCTGTCGTTAAAAGGCATCCAAACATGTGCTCATCTGTCTAATAAAGCACATAATTAAAGTGTATCGGAAATCGAGGACAACTCGACGCCATTGACAGGTGACGCAAAGACACGGGCCATTACCTATGGCCATTACACTCGTTAAAATTTCTGATTTCTCTGGATGTAAACATTGTTGGAAACATTTGGGATAATGTATACACAAGTCAACAAAATGTATAACACTGTGCTAGTGGTTTTGGGGTATTTAAATCTTACATATTGTGCTGCCTTTAAACTAAGAAACTTCTTAAACTAAAAATCTTTTTTGACCTGTACTCAGCCCTTATGTATCTAACTTTACCTTTCTCGTTCAGTATAAAGCATGCGTTGTTACAGGAAATATTTTATTTTAAAAGACAATTTTATTTGAAGCATCCAAATAAAATATTAAGAAAAGCCATAAGGACATCATCATTATCAGTTACAGTATCTGAACTCTTCAAGGACAAGTAGGCTATGTCTAATTATTTATCGCTTCATATTATATTTAATAAACCACTTACATTGTCGTGAACTGTGACCGAGAGAGCTCAAGCGCTGCAATGGAAGAAAGCCCATGCAAATAGAAAAAACACCAGCAAATTACGAAAAACATCTTCATCAGTTTGACAACACGTGTTGCTAATACTCACAACACAACCGAATACAGAAACGCGCTGCTAGTCTTTTGGGTAGGCCTATTATTAGCCCAAATAATCTGACGAGATACACAATCAACTGTGAAACGTTATGTAAACTGGCTAACTTTCACAACTGTAGGCTAACTAAACAATGTTCAAGGTTCACGAAAATAAATTCCGTAATGCTTATAAATGGTTAAAAAAAAAAATATGCTATTTGCAGCGCGTTTCTGTATTTGGTAGCATTGTGAGTATTTGCAGCACGTGTTGTCTTATGAAGATGTTAGTTTTCTTAATTTGCTGGTATTTTTTTCTATTTCTTGCAGCGCATTGCTCTTTTGCAGCATGTAAATCTGTCTCTCGGCCACCGTACATGGTTCATGACTATGACATTAAATATCACAGTCTGGTGGTATAATGCCCTTTTCCCAAGATGTAAAATAAGTATCTGATGTCCCTAAAGTGTATGTGAAGTTTAAGCTCAAAATACCCCACAGATATTTTTTTATATCATGTTAAAATGGTCACTTTTTGAGGGTGTCCCTTTAAATGCAAATGAGCTGCTGCTCCCGGCATAGAGGGCGGAGCTTCAAGAGCTCGTGTGTTAGCAGCTCCGATCAGTGGCGTAGGTTGGATTTTGAAATTGGTGGGAACGGGGACATCAATATATAAATATATTTTAAGTTTTGATCGAAATGATTGCTAGAGATATATCAGTGTCACTGGATATTGGTAGGGACACGTCCCTACTAAATTCTACGCCCCTGCCTCACACACATGCACTGAACATTTCAAAAAACGTTTAGCCCTTTATGTTCAAACCGGACAAAGATGGAGAGACTCAAGAAGAAGTGACAACATGCAGAATGCAACAGGACATTTCTGAATGGTTAGTTGATGAATTTATGTTCTAATGAGTTAATGATTAATGATCTTCGCATCTTCACTGTTACGCTAATTTCTATTATCACTGTAAAGCTGCTTTGAATGTAATCCATACTGTTAAAAGCGCTATATAAATGAAGGTGACTTGACTTGATTTATGTAGCTGATGTGGAATTAACTATCTTCTAGTCATTGATTAGCATATTCTGTCATGATAATCTATAAATCGGGTTTATGTACATTTTAGGGTTTGTGATGTTACTAACCCGAGTGGAAGCTCATGTAGTCCCTACCCGTGTTTGTTGTATAGTCCTTAAAATGTGATTTATGTAAAAAAAAAAAAAAACTCCCTTTGCTTTGAACTTTGAGTGTTGTAACTTCTGCAGATGTTGTTTAAGCTCAAACAGCAACATTACACACTAACTAAAGTTAAAAAAGTGACATCTTAATCAACCACCCCTTTAAAAGAGCATAGGACCTTATGTAGCCACGCCCCTTTTCAGCGCTGTGCTCGTTGTCTTTTGTCTTCCGGTTTGTATTTTCACTACGATCTTACCTAATGAATGAACGGCTCGTTTTAAAATCTTCTTTAACATTTGTTAAGACATCTGCTTTAGAAATATACAGAGCGACCGCAAAAACGGTCAAAGAAAAACAAAGACAATTTTCTAAAGATGGCTGCGCCCTCGTTTTCTCTGGTGCATGCATAAGGATACAAATCCAAATTTGCCAGCACTAAAAATACTGTGTACTCAAGCACAGGTCATATAGCCTATCACATTGCTCACTGGTACTGTACATAGCGAGAGTACAGTAATGAATTGGCTTTCAAATTCAAACATGTCAACAATTTGAACACAGAGAAAATATAGGTCGACGACGTTCGGAAACAAGTTAATTTGAAAGGACATAATAAGCGTTCGCTTCATGTATCGGTAGAATAAACAAGGGAGTCAATACAAACCTGTGAGGGTCTCTATCCTTTGGGGAATGGAAAGGCTCAATGGATGTTAAAGGTTCTACATGCAAACATTTCAGAACATTTAAAGAACCTTTATTTTTTAGGAGTGTATGGCGTATTTTTATAGGCCAAACGCGGAAACAAGTAGCATTTTAACACTTCTGGTTTCATTCACTTTTGGTTTCAAAGTCAATGGGTTTTTGAAATGGGTTGTTGGTTAAATGTCTGAAATAAGGTCTGTGTTTATCAAATTATTTCAATAATTAAAGGTGCTGTATGGGGTTTTTCTACTAAAATGAATCCATTTTTTATTACCTGTGTGTGAAGGGGTTGTAATCTCACAATAAAATGATCCACTTGGCGGGTTTTGCTATTACCTCTGATAGCAAGTATTCCTTTTTCTATGTGATGCTCCGGGTCGGATTTGCCGCGAAATCCAGTGACGTGACTGAGACCTGCATGCGCGCTCCCGAGCGTCTCGCCTCTCGCCTCGTCTACTGACTTTGCACTCAACAGCGACGACACTGCAACTTTATGACATGGAGTCTGCTAATACTAGGAAACGACTAGCACAACACAGACTCCAACACAAACTCCACATAATAATAAAACACAAAAGAAAGCATGCGCACGAGCACTCGCTTGTAAACGTATTGGTTGCAATCTGAAACATCACCGCTAGATGCCGCTGAAAACTCCATACAGCACCTTTAAGCAAAAGAGAATTTCAATTAAAAAAAATACATCAGTTATACCGCCTTGTAATTTTTTTAAGCTTTTGCTTTTCTTGAAAAAAAGTAGTTGCTAACAAGTGGTAAAACGGGACTACAGACGTTGTCGCCGGGACATTAAACAATTACACCAAACAACTTAAACTCATCTACTCCCTATAGTCTGCTTGTAAAATGTTTTTATTTTATTTTATAAAGACCGAAAGATTTGTTGAAAGCTGGGTGATGGTGACGTTGAAGTCATGTGATCGTGGTGTAGTTTATTTATAGCCTACGTTTAGCTTTTTACTTCTGATGATTGTTTTGAGGCTTCAAAATTCATAAAAATTGTGTAAATTTGTGAAGATTTTCATGATGAAGATTTTCATCATGTAATAATCATATTTTGTGGGTCACAGAGCTTGCTTTCGGTAAAGCCAATGGAAAAATCCGGTTATGTTTTTATTGAGGAAACCAGAGTGATGCTAACATCTGGGTAGGAAATCAGTAACGGTAACTTTAAATGAGTGTTTTAACTATTAGTGTTTATTCAGAACTGACCTGTAGATGTGAGGATGAACACTTTGCTGTCTCTTCCCTGAGAGTTTGTGGCGATGCACGTGTATTTTCCTGAACTGAGCGTGGAGGACAGAAGCACTGAGGAGCTGATCGTATCTCTCAGATGTTCTGAGTGCCATGAGTACATAGGAGCCGGGCTTGCCTTCACTGTACAGTTTAGTGTGAGCTCATCATTTATATTGATGGTCTCTGTTGAACTGGAGTGTTTTGGTTTATCTGAGGAGGACAGAGGAACATTTCTCAGCACAACAACACCATGATGAGCAGCTCTTATTAATAGATCAGTAAAATACTGATCAGTAAAATCTTTTTATCTATGTTAATTCACTTCATAATATGAATAATCCTTCACACTAGAAGGCCCTTCAGAAAATATAAACTGAATTAAACAATCAAATTACAAGCTTAGCAATACTTAAACCTACAGTAGACTTCAACTTTGAGTGTTTTTGATGGGGCAGTTGGAGGAGGTCGAGGTCCTTCTTCTCCCAGTTCCAGCTTTGCTTCACACCAGTACTGAGCTCCATCATCAGCTCTGTCTGGACGGATCAGGAGTTTAGATGTTTTATTCACTGGAGTCTTGATGGTGTCAGTGAAGATGGATTGATCCACCAGAGTCTGTCCTTTGTACCAGTTGACAGTGAGATTCTGAGCAGGAGCAACATTGAGAACGTCACACTGGAGCTCATACTGGTTTCCCTCTATCATTGGTCCGTTGTGATTCACAGTGCTGATGGACACACTGTCTGGAGTCTCTGTGGAGGAAGATTTACACTCTCTGATATCTGCAGTCATGAATGTACAGTAGATATTTCTGAGAATGAAAATATAACAATATCAATAACAGGGAAACTCACTGTAAATAGTCACTGGGAGAGTCACTATACACTGTTCCTTATAGTTTATTAAGCAGGATGGCGTTATGTCCCATTCTGTCAGTTCTGACACTCTCCATGTGATCAGACTGTCTTTGGTCATGGCCACTGCTCCCTCACTGGCTTCCCATCCCATTCCTGTATGCTGGATAGAAGTGCTGCAGTCGGCTGAGACAGGACCGCCGTACTTCACAACAACTCTCTGTGGGTTGAGCTGAACTGGACATTCATCAGCAGCATGTGAACCTGTTAAACACATTGAATAATTCAGAGTAATGGGATACATAATGGCAGGTATTGTTTACTTGACAGACTGAACATTGATAAGCAACTATCACATTGGCCCTCATTTATCAATCTTGCGTCGAAACGGGCGTATATGTTGGCGTAAGATTATGCTTACACTCCTCTCACCGCCTGATTTATGAAGCTGTGCGTACCTTTGAAATTCAGGTGTACACAATACCTGCCTCTTGATAAATGCCGCGGCGGCGGCTGAAAACGATCGTCATTAGATTAACACGCCCCTATATATTCACGTCTCCGCCTCCCCCACGCCCTCATTTTACGCCATGGACACACGGAAGACGGCAAAGAGGAGAAACTTCTCCAGTGGAAATCCAGTTTAAATCGCTGGTTGGTTGAGCAAATTACCTATCACAATGCATTATTTTACAGCACGTGTTTTGAAACTATTAGCGTTGAATTTCGCATGACGTCACATGTAATGGGGTGTACAATAGTGAGTGATGATGATGTGAATAATTGCATGACAATTTGTAATATTCTTCTTAATATTATGATTTTGATTATTAATGACGCTTATTGTTATTTAGAAGAAGAATGTCTTTGTTATTATTGTTATTTGTATTATTATTATTATTATTATTTAAAAGAAGAAGAATGTCATTTTAATTATTTTGTCAGTCTGAATTATTTGTTGGTCATTGAAAGCCTTTCATTACTGAACCCAGTCCGTGCGCACCTGCCGGGCATAACTCACAAAAATAAACACTGAAGTTTATTATTTCTATGTTGTTGTTTTTTTACAGTGGGTCATAATATATCATATCTTTAGTTTGTCAGTGCGTTTTGTGGTGTTAGGAATTGTTTTTCTGCGCATTTCAGCACTAACTAAAAACGTGCGTAGCCTACATGTAGGCCTACACCACCTCCTGAGCTGGCGTAGGATTTGAGCGTTCCGTACGCCAACGTCCATATTGATAAATCGCAAAGTCACCGTGGTTTTGGGTGTACGCTGGAAATGTGGTGTACGCACTTTTGATAAATGAGGCCATTGTGACTGGTTGATAAAATGACTGGTCTGGAGTCTTGGTCAGGATCTGGTATTTTATTGTGTTTATTGACCAACTATGTAGGAAAAGCTATTGTAGAAGACAATCAGTCTATAACTGTTTATGACTGTTTAAAAACAAAGAAGCAAATCAATTCTTATCATCTTGGCATTACAGGCACAGTATGGAAGTTTCGCCACTAGAGGTCGCTTATTCAAAACAATAACAAAGGTGTGGCTTGATGAGCCAAGTTTACGCGTGGAATCATGGGAGTGTCGTCTTCAACTCCACAGCCGATGGAAAGCAATCCAACGGGACTCAGGCAGAAATCGTGTTCATGAGTGAGCTAATGTTTAACGTTACTGTGGTATGAAGCAGGTTACCCACTTGACAAAATAGTGTTGTCTCAATGAGGCATGGTACAAATATGTTACTCGTGGTAAATCAAGAAAACAAGACATTCAAATAATAAGCTATATAAGCATATGTTGAGCTATATAACAATTTGTTTTCTGTCGTTAAAAGGCATCCAAACATGTGCTCATCTGTCTAATAAAGCACATAATTAAAGTGTATCGGAAATCGAGGACAACTCGACGCCATTGACAGGTGACGCAAAGACACGGGCCATTACCTATGGCCATTACACTCGTTAAAATTTCTGATTTCTCTGGATGTAAACATTGTTGGAAACATTTGGGATAATGTATACACAAGTCAACAAAATGTATAACACTGTGCTAGTGGTTTTGGGGTATTTAAATCTTACATATTGTGCTGCCTTTAAACTAAGAAACTTCTTAAACTAAAAATCTTTTTTGACCTGTACTCAGCCCTTATGTATCTAACTTTACCTTTCTCGTTCAGTATAAAGCATGCGTTGTTACAGGAAATATTTTATTTTAAAAGACAATTTTATTTGAAGCATCCAAATAAAATATTAAGAAAAGCCATAAGGACATCATCATTATCAGTTACAGTATCTGAACTCTTCAAGGACAAGTAGGCTATGTCTAATTATTTATCGCTTCATATTATATTTAATAAACCACTTACATTGTCGTGAACTGTGACCGAGAGAGCTCAAGCGCTGCAATGGAAGAAAGCCCATGCAAATAGAAAAAACACCAGCAAATTACGAAAAACATCTTCATCAGTTTGACAACACGTGTTGCTAATACTCACAACACAACCGAATACAGAAACGCGCTGCTAGTCTTTTGGGTAGGCCTATTATTAGCCCAAATAATCTGACGAGATACACAATCAACTGTGAAACGTTATGTAAACTGGCTAACTTTCACAACTGTAGGCTAACTAAACAATGTTCAAGGTTCACGAAAATAAATTCCGTAATGCTTATAAATGGTTAAAAAAAAAAAAAATGCTATTTGCAGCGCGTTTCTGTATTTGGTAGCATTGTGAGTATTTGCAGCACGTGTTGTCTTATGAAGATGTTAGTTTTCTTAATTTGCTGGTATTTTTTTCTATTTCTTGCAGCGCATTGCTCTTTTGCAGCATGTAAATCTGTCTCTCGGCCACCGTACATGGTTCATGACTATGACATTAAATATCACAGTCTGGTGGTATAATGCCCTTTTCCCAAGATGTAAAATAAGTATCTGATGTCCCTAAAGTGTATGTGAAGTTTAAGCTCAAAATACCCCACAGATATTTTTTTATATCATGTTAAAATGGTCACTTTTTGAGGGTGTCCCTTTAAATGCAAATGAGCTGCTGCTCCCAGCATAGAGGGCGGAGCTTCAAGAGCTCGTGTGTTAGCAGCTCCGATCAGTGGCGTAGGTTGGATTTTGAAATTGGTGGGAACGGGGACATCAATATATAAATATATTTTAAGTTTTGATCGAAATGATTGCTAGAGATATATCAGTGTCACTGGATATTGGTAGGGACACGTCCCTACTAAATTCTACGCCCCTGCCTCACACACATGCACTGAACATTTCAAAAAACGTTTAGCCCTTTATGTTCAAACCGGACAAAGATGGAGAGACTCAAGAAGAAGTGACAACATGCAGAATGCAACAGGACATTTCTGAATGGTTAGTTGATGAATTTATGTTCTAATGAGTTAATGATTAATGATCTTCGCATCTTCACTGTTACGCTAATTTCTATTATCACTGTAAAGCTGCTTTGAATGTAATCCATACTGTTAAAAGCGCTATATAAATGAAGGTGACTTGACTTGATTTATGTAGCTGATGTGGAATTAACTATCTTCTAGTCATTGATTAGCATATTCTGTCATGATAATCTATAAATCGGGTTTATGTACATTTTAGGGTTTGTGATGTTACTAACCCGAGTGGAAGCTCATGTAGTCCCTACCCGTGTTTGTTGTATAGTCCTTAAAATGTGATTTATGTAAAAAAAAAAAAAACTCCCTTTGCTTTGAACTTTGAGTGTTGTAACTTCTGCAGATGTTGTTTAAGCTCAAACAGCAACATTACACACTAACTAAAGTTAAAAAAGTGACATCTTAATCAACCACCCCTTTAAAAGAGCATAGGACCTTATGTAGCCACGCCCCTTTTCAGCGCTGTGCTTGTTGTCTTTTGTCTTCCGGTTTGTATTTTCACTACGATCTTACCTAATGAATGAACGGCTCGTTTTAAAATCTTCTTTAACATTTGTTAAGACATCTGCTTTAGAAATATACAGAGCGACCGCAAAAACGGTCAAAGAAAAACAAAGACAATTTTCTAAAGATGGCTGCGCCCTCGTTTTCTCTGGTGCATGCATAAGGATACAAATCCAAATTTGCCAGCACTAAAAATACTGTGTACTCAAGCACAGGTCATATAGCCTATCACATTGCTCACTGGTACTGTACATAGCGAGAGTACAGTAATGAATTGGCTTTCAAATTCAAACATGTCAACAATTTGAACACAGAGAAAATATAGGTCGACGATGTTCGGAAACAAGTTAATTTGAAAGGACATAATAAGCGTTCGCTTCATGTATCGGTAGAATAAACAAGGGAGTCAATATAAACCTGTGAGGGTCTCTATCCTTTGGGGAATGGAAAGGCTCAATGGATGTTAAAGGTTCTACATGCAAACATTTCAGAACATTTAAAGAACCTTTATTTTTTAGGAGTGTATGGCGTATTTTTATAGGCCAAACGCGGAAACAAGTAGCATTTTAACACTTCTGGTTTCATTCACTTTTGGTTTCAAAGTCAATGGGTTTTTGAAATGGGTTGTTGGTTAAATGTCTGAAATAAGGTCTGTGTTTATCAAATTATTTCAATAATTAAAGGTGCTGTATGGGGTTTTTCTACTAAAATGAATCCATTTTTTATTACCTGTGTGTGAAGGGGTTGTAATCTCACAATAAAATGATCCACTTGGCGGGTTTTGCTATTACCTCTGATAGCAAGTATTCCTTTTTCTATGTGATGCTCCGGGTCGGATTTGCCGCGAAATCCAGTGACATGACTGAGACCTGCATGCGCGCTCCCGAGCGTCTCGCCTCTCGCCTCGTCTACTGACTTTGCACTCAACAGCGACGACACTGCAACTTTATGACATGGAGTCTGCTAATACTAGGAAACGACTAGCACAACACAGACTCCAACACAAACTCCACATAATAATAAAACACAAAAGAAAGCATGCGCACGAGCACTCGCTTGTAAACGTATTGGTTGCAATCTGAAACATCACCGCTAGATGCCGCTGAAAACTCCATACAGCACCTTTAAGCAAAAGAGAATTTCAATTAAAAAAATACATCAGTTATACCGCCTTGTAATTTTTTTAAGCTTTTGCTTTTCTTGAAAAAAAGTAGTTGCTAACAAGTGGTAAAACGGGACTACAGACGTTGTCGCCGGGACATTAAACAATTACACCAAACAACTTAAACTCATCTACTCCCTATAGTCTGCTTGTAAAATGTTTTTATTTTATTTTATAAAGACCGAAAGATTTGTTGAAAGCTGGGTGATGGTGACGTTGAAGTCATGTGATCGTGGTGTAGTTTATTTATAGCCTACGTTTAGCTTTTTACTTCTGATGATTGTTTTGAGGCTTCAAAATTCATAAAAATTGTGTAAATTTGTGAAGATTTTCATGATGAAGATTTTCATCATGTAATAATCATATTTTGTGGGTCACAGAGCTTGCTTTCGGTTAAGCCAATGGAAAAATCCGGTTATGTTTTTATTGAGGAAACCAGAGTGATGCTAACATCTGGGTAGGAAATCAGTAACGGTAACTTTAAATGAGTGTTTTAACTATTAGTGTTTATTCAGAACTGACCTGTAGATGTGAGGATGAACACTTTGCTGTCTCTTCCCTGAGAGTTTGTGGCGATGCACGTGTATTTTCCTGAACTGAGCGTGGAGGACAGAAGCACTGGGGAGCTGATCGTATCTCTCAGATGTTCTGAGTGCCATGAGTACATAGGAGCCGGGCTTGCCTTCACTGTACAGTTTAGTGTGAGCTCATCATTTATATTGATGGTCTCTGTTGAACTGGAGTGTTTTGGTTTATCTGAGGAGGACAGAGGAACATTTCTCAGCACAACAACACCATGATGAGCAGCTCTTATTAATAGATCAGTAAAATACTGATCAGTAAAATCTTTTTATCTATGTTAATTCACTTCATAATATGAATAATCCTTCACACTAGAAGGCCCTTCAGAAAATATTAACTGAATTAAACAATCAAATTACAAGCTTAGCAATACTTAAACCTACAGTAGACTTCAACTTTGAGTGTTTTTGATGGGGCAGTTGGAGGAGGTCGAGGTCCTTCTTCTCCCAGTTCCAGCTTTGCTTCACACCAGTACTGAGCTCCATCATCAGCTCTGTCTGGACGGATCAGGAGTTTAGATGTTTTATTCACTGGAGTCTTGATGGTGTCAGTGAAGATGGATTGATCCACCAGAGTCTGTCCTTTGTACCAGTTGACAGTGAGATTCTGAGCAGGAGCAACATTGAGAACGTCACACTGGAGCTCATACTGGTTTCCCTCCGTCATTGGTCCGTTGTGATTCACAGTGCTGATGGACACACTGTCTGGAGTCTCTGTGGAGGAGGATTTACACACTCTGATATCTGCAGTCATGAATGTACAGTAGAAATTTCTGAGAATGAAAATATAACAATATCAATAACAGGGAAACTCACTGTAAATAGTCACTGGGAGAGTCACTATACACTGTTCCTTATAGTTTATGAAGCAGGATGGCTTTATGTCCCATTCTGTCAGTTCTGACACTCTCCATGTGATCAGACTGTCTTTGCTCATGGCCACTGCTCCCTCAATGGCTTCCCATCCCATTCCTGTATGCTGGATAGAAGTGTTGCAATCGGCTGAGACAGGACCGCCGTACTTCACAACAACTCTCTGTGGGTTGAGCTGAACTGGACATTCATCAGCAGCATGTGAACCTGTTAAACACATTGAAGAATTCAGAGTAATGGGATACACAATGGCAGGTATTATTTACTTGACAGACTGAACATTGATAAGCAACTATCAGATTGTGACTGGTTGATAAAATGACTGGTCTGGAGTCTTGGTCAGGACCTGGTATTTTATTGTGTTTATTGACCAACTATGTAGGAAAAGCTATTGTAGAAGACAATCAGTCTATAACTGTTTATGACTGTTTAAAAACAAAGAAGCAAATCAATTCTTATCATCTTGGCATTAAAGGCACAGTATGGAAGTTTCGCCACTAGAGGTCGCTTATTCAAAACAATAACAAAGTTGTGGCTTGATGAGCCAAGTTTACGCGTGAAATCATGGGAGTGTCGAGGACAACTCAGATATGACGCCATTGACAG
Organism: Phoxinus phoxinus; assembly: GCF_949152265.1. Taxonomy (NCBI): domain Eukaryota; kingdom Metazoa; phylum Chordata; class Actinopteri; order Cypriniformes; family Leuciscidae; genus Phoxinus; species Phoxinus phoxinus. The sequence goes on along the minus strand of NC_136876.1, from coordinate 19,205,527 downwards.
GTGACGCAAAGACACGGGCCGTTACACTCGTTAAAATTTCTGATTTATCTGGATGTAAACATTTTTGGAAACATTTGGGATAATGTATATACACAAGTCAACAAAATGTATAACACTGTGCTAGGGTTTTTTGGGTATTTTAATATTGTGCCTTTAAACTAAGCAACTTCTTAAACTAAGAATCTTTTTTTACCTGTACTCAGCCCTTATGTATCTAACTTTACCTTTCTCGTTCAGTATAAAGCATGCGTTGTACAGGAAATATTTTATTTTATTTTAAAAGACAATTTTATTTGAAGCATCCTTATTAATATGAAAAAAAGTCATAAGGACATCATCATTATCAGTTACAGTATCTGAACTCTTCAAGGACAAGTAGACTATGTCTAATTATTTATCGCTTCATATTATATTTAATAAACCGCTTAGATTGTCGTGAACCTACTGTGACCGAGAGAGCTCAAGCGCTGCAATGGAAGGAAACCCATCCAAATAGAAAAAACACCAGCAAATTACGAAAACATCTTCATCAGTTTGACAACACGTGCTGCAAATACTCACAACGCAACCGAATACAGAAACGCGCTGCTAGTCTTTTGGGTATTATTAGCCCAAATAATCTGACGAGATACACAATCAACTGTGAAACGTTATGTAAACTGGCTAACGTTCACAACTGTAGGCTAACTAAACAACGTTCACGAAAATAAATTCTGTAATGCTTACTTTATAAATGGTAAAAAAAAAAAAAACAAGTAAAAAAAAATGCTATTTGCAGCGCGTTTCTGTATTTGGTATTGTGAGTATTTGCAGCACGTGTTGTCTTATGAAGATGTTGGTTTTCTTAATTTGCTGGTATTTTTTTCTATTTCTTCAGTTGCAGATTGAAGCGCATTGCTCTTTTGCAGCGTGTAAAGCTGTCTCTCGGCCACCGTACATGGTTCATGACTATAACATTAAATATCACAGTCCGGTGGTATAATGCCCCTTTCCCAAGATGTAAAATAAGTATCTGATGTCCCTAAAGTGTATGTGAAGTTTAAGCTCAAAATACCCCACAGATATTTTTTTATATCATGTTAAAATGGTCACTTTTTGAGGGTGTTCCTTTAAATGCAAACGAGCTGCTGCTCCCGGCATAGAGGGCGGAGCTTCAAGAGCTCGTGTGTTAGCAGCTCCGGCTCACACACATGCACTGAACATTAAAAAAAAAACGTTTAGCCCTTTATGTTCAAACCCGAGAAAGATGGAGAGACTACATGCATAATGCAACAGGACATTTCTGAATGGTTAGTTGATGAATTTATGTTCTAATGAGTTAATGATTAATGATCTTCGCATCTTCACTGTTACGCTAATTTCTATTATCACTGTAAAGCTGCTTTGAATGTAATCCATACTGTTAAAAGCGCTATATAAATGAAGGTGACTTGACTTGACTTATGTAGCTGATGTGGAATTAACTATCTTCATAGTCATTGATTAGCATATTCTGTCATGATAATCTATATCGTGTTCCCCGGGGCAGGGTTTATGTACATTTTAGGGTTTGTGATGTTACCAGTGTTTGTTGTATAGCCTAGTCCTTAAAATGTGATTTATGTAAAAAAAATATCTCCCTTTGCTTTGAACTTTGAGCGTCGTAACTTTGCAGATGTTGTTTAAGCTCAAACAGCAACATTACACACTAACTAAAGTTAAAAAAGTGACATCACAATCAACCACCCCTTTAAAGGGCATAAAATACTTTATGTGGCCACGCCCCTTTTCAGCGCTGTGCTCGTTGTCTTTTCACTACGATCTTACATAATGAATGAACGGCTCGTTTTAAAATCTTCTTTAACATTTGTTAAGACATCTGCTTTAGAAATATACAGAGCGACCGTAAAAACGGTCAAAGAAAAACAAAGACAATTTTCTAAAGATGGCTGCGCCCTCGTTTTCTCTGGCGCACGCATAAGGATACAAATCCAAATTTGCCAGCACTAAAAATACTGTGTGTACTCACAGGTCATATAGCCTATCACATTGCTCACTGGTACATAAATAGCGAGAGTATGAATTGGCTTTCAAATTCAAACATGTCAACAATTTGAACACAGAGAAAATATAGGTCGACGACGTCCGGAAACAAGTTAATTAAAAAATGACATAAGCTTTCGCTTCATGTATTGGTAAAATAAACAAGAGAGTCAATACAAACCCGTGAGGGTCACAAACAATAAAACTGCAAAGAGATAAACAAGTCCAAAGAAATATTGCAGCATATTTAAAGTGTTCAAGAGAGTGACTGTCCAGTGGTTCCTCAAGCAAAACTCCACAAAACCCCTCCCAGATCACAACTGGATGTTTTCCCACAGAAGACCACGTGGAATGATCCTCAGCTCAGAACAGTGGCTATCGCGAGAGAAGAATCTATTACGCGCTGTTCTCGTGTAGAATCAAGGGCAAATTCCAAACGGAAGTGAGCACCCTTATGCCCTACTCCCTTGGAAGGACAGAGCCCTTGAAAAGAGGACTTTGGAGGCATCCAGTTGTTCACTTTCATTTGAAACACCCCTAGATTACTTTCGCTTCTCAGACTCTTCTTCTTTGGTGTTTTATGGCAGTTGGCATCCATAATGTTGCGTTACTGCCACCTGCTGTTTCAATTAATTGTTTCCTCCTCATGGCATTCAGATTATAGTCCTGTCGGATGTTTTCCCACATGAAGAGTTTTAGCTTGCAAAGCTTCGGGAGATCCCAAAGTCAAGGAAAACCTTACTGTATGTGTGATTTACAGACCTGGAAAACCATGGAAATTAATATCAGCTTAAACAGTTGTGGAAGTTTCTGTCTTTAGCAGTAGGCTACACGACAGAACTGCAGCGCACGCTTAAAATAAACAGAACGGAAACGTCCACTGATGTGGATGCAAATATAGTTTATCTTTAGTTATATTTATAGTTATCGTTCTTGGTGTGGACGGGCCTTAATTGTAAACAACTGTTAAATGACACACAACTGTGACCTCGGGTGAAACATCTCAAGTGAGACCAGCTGCTTCATCTCAGACTCACAGCAGCAGTGTGGAGTCCGTCTGCTATTTCGTGTGTGTGTGTGTGTGTGTGTGTGTGTGTGTGCGCGCGCGCGCGCGCATTTAACAGCAAACAAGGCCAAGGGCCATTCTGAAATGCCACATTGTGAATTTATAAACTGCAAACGTCATCATCACACATTCATTGTGACCCTGGACCACAAAGCCAGTCACATGGGTACATTTTTTGGACACTATTTGGCCGAGGTACAACTATGTGAAGATCTGGAATCTGACTGAGGATGCAAAAAAAATCGAAACTTTAAAGTTGTCCATTTATGTTCGCGATAGTGCTGCATTCACTCACAAACATAAACGTTTTATATAGGCTACCGGTATTTACGGTAGGAAATTTACAAAATATCTTCATGGAACATGATCTTTACTTAATATCCTAATGATGGCATAAACGAAAAAACGATAATTTTGACCCTATAGGCTAATGTATTGTTGGCTATTGGCACAAATATACCCGTGCGACTTGTGACTAGTTTTGTGATCCAGGGTCATATATCTGTTAATATCTGTTTCACTTTCACAATCAGTGGATCCCTGTATCCATTCAGTTACTCGCATAGGAAAGCAATATTTCACTATACTGAATCTGATTAACCAGTAGCTATTTACCCTCTGCGGTCACGTTTACTGAGAGGGAAAAGTTACAGAGTAAGATAATGGAAAGATGACAAATTACAAAGGTCATATGGTGGTGTATATATATAATGGAAGACACTCAATGCACAGCAGAAACATGCATTATAAAATAGAATAAGTATAATATAAATATAATGAAGTGTATGTCAAGAAACAAGGCAAAAGGACTTCTAATCAAGGTGTCAAGATTTTAGCCTGCTGTTAATTGTTTATTTGTTTTGGCTCCAAAACCATTTGATTAATAGATTTTTTTTATTATTATTCATCTGGCACAACTCAAAATATTTATTTAGCACATTTTCTTGCTTCTTAAATGTTTTCACACGTTTCTCTTGTCTGATAGAAAGCAATGTTTATTATGTATCATGAATGTTATATTGTCTGTAACAGCGTCATATCAGATTATTAAGACCTGACAGAGCCTGATTTCAAGCTTATCTTTGTTTTCTTTTAAGTGCTCTCTTCCCTTTCCATAAAATCAGAGCAATAGAGAGAAAACAGGATATTACCAGCAAATGTGCAACCGATTCAAATATGAGTCAAGGTCATCCATGAAGCAGAAGCATAAAACATGCTATTAAACAAATAAAAACAACCCAGTAATTAATACAAGTGAAAATGTATATATAAATGACTTTTAAAACAAAGATGAAGTTTTTGAAGATACTGGTTTGGGCTTAATGAAATCTATATCTCCTGACTGGGATCAAATCCACAGGGAAAGGTTTAACCAGAAATTGATATGAAGGTAGGCTATAGCCTACACAAACATATTTTGTTTAATTATTAAAAAATATCTATGTAAACACATGCTACCATTTAATTAATAAATAACAAATATAACAGAATAAAACTGTATGTTACAGTTCTGTGGGCGATTCCCTTCAGTTGTTTTCATATTAGCATTGAAGCGATGCATTTCCATTCGTGACCAGTGGAGGGCGCAAAGGGTTGGTTTTGCGATTTCTCTGTACTTTATTCTTGAATGGCACACGAAACCCCCTTCCACAACACCCATTAGCAAACTTACTCTATGAAATTATGATATTAATACTATTAATGAAGTATGCTACTTTTAAATGTAACTTAAAGTCTGGGCAGATTTGTAAAAAATACAAAAGAAATACAAACTATTTTTTAATGCAACTGCTATGAATATATATGATTTGCTACTAGGCTACTTGCTAGTCCGACAAAAACGAACTTCATCGAGATTTAAGCACACACACACACACACACATATCCCCTTACACTGCCCCTATCCCTAAACCTACCCATCACAGGAGACATTCTGCATTTTTACATTTTCAAAAATATATAATTTAGTATGTTTATTAACCCATTCCCCTCATGGGGACCGCTGGCTGGTCCCCACAATGGAGGTGATCTCAGGTTTTACTATCCTTGTGGGGACATTCGGTTCCCACAATGTATAATAAACCAAGCCACACACACACACACACACACACACACACACACACACACACACACACACACACACACACACACACACACACACACACACACAGAGAGAGAGACTAAACGGCATTTTGTTGTAGCCTACAGTATGTGATCCTGGGTGGTTTCCGTCACGTGACTCGTTTAGAGAAATGAGGGCATTTAATCACTTGTGAATTAAACACTAAAAACATTTGACTTGCCACAACAGTTATTGTTCAGTTACATGATCAGAATAATATTCCAACTGAAAATCTAATATCAGTGACAGGTTTTTGTGTAAATGCTCTGAAGAGTGGGCAGGGCGAAGACTGCCTAAGTTCGAAAGTGTCTTGCTCATGGTTTCAAGTTTATTCTTGTTTTTAGATAGTAGCTAATCATTGCATCATTATTATACAGTCAATGTTAAGGTAGTATGCAAGGTCTTATTATTATAAACATGTGCAGTCATGAATGTGCAATGGCAGATGTTGAATGGTTTATGATTCATTGTGATTTTTGCTGAGTCACATTTATCTTCTGGGTTTTGTATTTTTGTTTATTTTGGAAATCTATAAAAATGGTGCGCTTGAATTCATCAAGCTCACTCCTATAGGCGTTTTAAACTGCTTAATCCCATGTTTACTTTTTCACAAAATGTCTTCCTGTGTGTTTCTGTTGAGGAAACTCATCAGTCCTGGCGAGCTGCTTAGAGCACTTCCCTGTAGAGCAGTTGCTATAGAAACACTGTGCTGCACGCATTTTTGGCAGTAAAGCCTTTCAGGTCTCTGTTAAACGGGCCTACACAATAGACACCCAAAAAGAGTTCATAAACTGAGTCATAGTTTCAGAGTATTCCCATGACGTGCAGCGCAAGAGCCACGAATAACATTTGAGCAATATACGGATGATGCCATTTTATTGGAAATTGAGGAAATTGTGCTTGTAGCTACAAAAATGACTAACACATAACTAAATCTTTTTCCAGAAAAGGAATTTTTATGAACAAGTTTTGTCTTATGGTCTACCAGCAGCAATCTATTAGCCTACTGTAGTAATTTCAGAAACTTAATCCCAGTTTTTACAAAAGATACACTGTTAAAAACAAAGGTTTTAACAGGGGGTTTTCGCAGAGAGGCCACAGAAGAAAAAGTGTTGGTTACCCAAAGATACCCTTCAGTGAACAGTCCATTTTTAAAAGAACCATTTTTTTTTCTTTATTGTGAAGAATATATCATAGAAACCACACAAAGACAGCTCCCTTTATAAAATAAAAAAGCTGTCATTCATCTCAGTTCATCGTGATCTCAAAAACTTCCGGTATAATCAATGAAGCTACACTGCACAATGAATCTCTTATTACGTTTTGTCATAAAAAGAGGATTCGTGAGCGTGCAGAACTCAGCACTGAACAAAGTTTTGACTATGTTTTGAGCGGTGAGTGGATTCTGACCAACTTAAAAATAAATGAACAATAATATCATTCACAATAATAAACACTTCTGATTGGCCATTGCGTTCAAGAAATCATGTTACAATGTTGCGAGCACAGCGATGTTGCCATAGCAGAAATGAAAGCTTTAGCATAAGTTCTGCCAGGAAGACTTAATTTTCTACGTCACTTATTACCTCACATCTATCCAATCATGTCCTTATACTCGCTGTACAAAAGATCAGTACTTACTTTTACGTGCCACAACGTAAATGTGTTTGCTGGGAAGGTAGTTTAGTGTGTGACGTCAGAAACACCAGTGATTTCAAACCGTGTTTTTGAGACTGTCTTTGGTTCACTGCAGTTTTATGGAGAAAATGCTCAGCAATGGTGTTGACTTTTGTATTTGCACATGGTTTGTCTAAAAGCATATTAAAAACACCAAACAAAGACATTTGATGCAACAAAATACAATAATTTCAACCAGTTTCTGTATTCATAAAAACAAAAAAAAGCACAAAAATAAAAATAACATGAAAAAGTAACGCTACATTCAGAAGAACCAACATAGACGTTTACAACAACATGTGTCCTACAACATTTTTAAACACATTTAGACATGATAAAGTACCGTAGTCAGGATGTTAAACACCCTATTAGTACCTGATAATAGTTAGTTCAGTTAACATCCTTTTCTGTTGCAATCTTTGTGATTGAAGTTGTTGACTACTGACATATTTTTTTTAGTTCATTGATCTTTGCTTCATTCCCAAAAAGTAGATTCATGTTAATGTTTCTATATTATTAGCCAGCAGTTAACTAAGTTCATAAAGTTAACTACCAGTTTTCAGTTAGTTAAGGTTAGGATTACAGTTAGGGTTAGTTGAAATAAATATAGCATATTTAAATAATTTATAACATGCTCTTGATCCCTTATGCACCACAAGATAAAAATGTGCTATCAATCCTTCTGCCGTTTTATAAAAAATACTTAGGAAAAAGGCACGCTGGTCATTTAATAGTAGCCTAACAAGACTATTGAGCCTGATGAAAAATGATGTGAGGCTGTATGAAAAACAAGTTCACTTTAACTATGAATAAAACTGTAAGTGATGTCTTACAATCAGGACTAAAGTCAAATACAGACTAATTAAACATTATTATTAATAGTATTGTTATTATTACATGTGTGGCATGTAATATGACATCCACTACTTCCGCTATAAATATTTGACAGTACCGTACATACTCAGCACCTAATTCACATAGACACTAAAAATGTGATCATAGCAAGGAAATTATGACAATAATTAAAATATGACAATATATGTAAAGACAAAAAGCATTCATATAGTGTTGTACAGTAATGGGGTTTCCACAAAAAGTGGTTATATTTAATAAGTGGTTAGGTCCCACTTTATATTAAGTGGCTTTAAGTACTATGTACTTACATCGAAAAATACGTACAATGTACTTATTGTGTTCATGTTTTATTGTAAAACACTTTTGCTGCTATTGCGCTGTGATACGGGTAAGGTTAGGGACAGGTGTGGTGGTATGGTTAAGTTTAAGGATAGGTTAAGGTATAAGGGAAGGGTCAACAGTGTAATTAAAAATGTAATTACATACATTAATTACAGCTGTAATAACATGCAGGTATTTTAAAAATATAAGTACAATGTAAAAACATGTATGTACACAATAAGTCCATTGTATCAAATTATGAATTTCAATGTAAGTACATAGTACTTAAAGCCACTTAATATAAAGTGGGACCAGTGGTTATATAAAATTATTAAGTCATAATTCTGTCCCATCAGGAACAGAATAATCAGTAAACACACATTTTGTCGACAACTTGTCGATAAAAGAAAAGAAAAAGTGCTGTATCGTAACATTTTACCGGTTTACCGCAACACCCCAAGCCATGCACAATCAAGTCAGTTATTTAAAGATTAATCCATAATAATCAAGTTTTTCACAATCTCCCTGAGGAGAAGGTCCCGTTTTGAGGTCATCTCTTGCAAGTCCATCAAATGACAGAATTCGGGGAAGCACAGCATTTGAATATCACATAAGCGCCGATTAACACCGCTGCCAACACCAAGCCGGTTCCAATGATAGCCCAGAATGTGGTTCTGCCTGTGAGAGAAATGACATGAATGATTTTAGAAACAGAAGGATCCATCAACAGTTTCAGCGTGACTCTGCTGGGATTACAACACACACACACACACACACACACACACACACACACACACACACACACACACACACACACACACACACACACACACACACACACACACACACACACACACACACGGGAGACCATAAGACACTGTTGCCCTATTCCTCATTTTGTGTAGTTTAGTTCCCTGATGAATGACTAAATGCAAACGTGAAGCTTATTCAAGACAGCAAAAAAAAAAAAAAAAAAGATAAAGGATGAACTTTGGGACAAATCAATACTGAGAGTTTAAGATAAACAACTTGCTAAAATGTCACAAACGCATTCTTGTTTCCTTCCTCACAGTAAGGGCCTTCATTTCAAATGTAAAAGATTTTTAATAATATTGTAGTCTATATAACCAATAGAAAGCTGTTTTGTTTTTGTTGACTTTTGTTTTCTAGTTGCTCCTAAATAAAATGCTTAGAAAATTATACTAGCAGAATTGTAACATTCACATAAACCTAGGCTACTCTATATCAGAAGATCACATTGTTATATATAGTGCTGCAGGTACACTCTTAAAGTGCCCGTATTATGCTTTTTCAGATAGTACATTTCATGTAGTGCCTAATATACAGAAGCTGTTTGTGAATGTAAAAGATCTGCAAAGTTTCAAAGGTCAAAGTGCACGACAAATGACGCTATTGTCTACTAAATGAAAGAACTGGGCTGCGTTCAGCCCCGACAAAACGCTGCACAACAGAAACAATGATGCGTTGAACACACTGCTCTGATGACGCAAGAGTTGCAACTATGGCAGCTGGGAAGGCCATTCTTTGTGTTCTTTGTGAAGAATTTTCAGAGCCTGATGAAGTCAGTATAAATATGTGTTTATACTACAAAATATGCCCGATGTTACAGTTACTGCACTTGCCGCACAGAACAAAAGAGAACATCCCAATCGAGTGAAGGGATTTGTGGAAACTGTGGTTCCTAATTGACCGTTCGCAAAAGCCACGCCCCTTAGTTATTGTTACTACGCCCGTCAAACAATTGAGAACCATAGCCATGGCTGGGTTGAGCTCCATACATTAAGTGATTGGTTTTGGAGTAATGCAGCAGACATATCCTCCAGGGCACGACAGAAAGTATAGACAGAATAGCGCACAGGAGCACATGCACAAAACAGTTTTGTAAAATTATATATCAATAATTTTTATTTGATCATATATCATTTTACAAAAAACTGTTTTGCGCATGTGCTCCCGCGCGCGCTATTTCAGTCACAACACTGCAATCAGAGGACGCGCTGAAACCATCAACTCTCGATGCTGTTCTCTTCATTCATAACTCGTAGCCTCCTGAGAAGGATATTTGTGTAAATAGTTGTGCAACTGCGCAAACTTTGTTTTGAAGTTTAATATTTGAGTTCCCGAGGAATTTGTGACTGTGTTCCTGTTCAACCACATCAAAGTTTCGTAATTAGTAAGTCCGTGCTTTTTCTCTTTTTTTTCCTCTTGTTTGCTGACTGATGAGGGGCCGCAGTGCCGTAGTGAAACGGTGTTTGTACATGTAGCCTATTTTTTAATTATAGTTACAAACAATCATAAAATAGGCTACAGCATATAAAAAAAAAGAAAAAAAAGTGAGAAACGGACCTCAGGTCGGGCTTAAAATATAACCGTAATGTTCGGGTCGGGTCAGGTTATTTCAGGTACGGGCCGGGTTCGGAGACCTCACTGCCATAGGTGCATCGTTTCACTATCTTGCTGAAATCGTTTGACGGAGGGCCTTCTCCTTAGTTACAGTTGCTGAGCTAGGATTGGACGAGAACCGTTGAGGGCGGGGTTTTGCGAACGGTCAATTATTGCGATACAACATTTGCCTCGCATTTTAGGATGAAAAGACAAACATGTCTTCTAATATCCTCAGTTGTTGCGTATACCGAGCTGCATCGAACACATTTGTAAATTACTTTCCTTGAACCCATTGTGCGAGTTCACTTTAATACCGAATGCTTTATATACACGTTGCTGCTGATTGGACTGCAGTTCTGACACACCCACCACACAAGAGAAGACGTATCTTAAACCCCGTTGCACATGACGTTCAACCGTAGCAAAACGTTGCGCACCATTTTGAACTTGAACGTGCCCCCTGATTGAGTCTGAAAAATTCGGTCTTCATTGGCTGCCCGCGAACAGCGTCTACTTTGACCCGCTCTCAAACACTGTAGTTGTAGCTGAAATCTGGAAGAGTTTGGTTCGTGTTGTTGACATGTCGAGAAGTCGCTGTTTTCTGCGCTGCCAAAGCAAACACACTTTTCTGCACTTCCAAAGGATGAGGACTCGAATTGATACGGTTAAAGCGACTCCATCGTTATCGTTCGTATCACTGTGTATCAAGTGCTGAGGAAGATACGCAGCTGAAATTCAGATATGCTATGCGGTCGACCAATTACAACAGACTGGGCCGTCTGACCAATCAGAGCCGAGGAAGCTCTCGGAAAGGAGGGGCTTAGAGAGACTGAATACTTTATTGAGTCACTTCAGACACTCTGAGTAAAGAGGTGATGTGTAATGTACATTATGAGAAAAATCAAGTTGTTTTTCAACCTCAAAACAAAAGTAGGAACATTTTTAAATAGCATAATAAAAATTTTCTTTTAGTGTGAAGAACATTTAAAAAATCTGAAGAACCTTTTGACACTATAAAGAATGGAATGGAATGGAAAGGTTCCATGGATGTTAAAGGTTCTTCATGCAAACATAAATAGCCTTTATTTTCAGTAGTATGACATATTTTTTATAGGCCAAACACGAAAAAGAGTTAAATTTTTTTGAACACTTCTGGTTTCATTGACATTGACCTCAAAATCAATGTTTTTTTTAAATGGGTTGTTGGTTAAATGCCTGAAAAAAGGTATGTGTTTATCACAAGCTCGAGATAATAATAATAATAAAAATTCTATATAAAATACATCAGTTATACCCCCTTGTGATTTAAAAACAAGAAAGATTTTTGCTTTTTATTTCTGGTCATTGTATTTTTAGACTTCAAAATTAAAAAAAATTATGTTCATTTGTGAAGATCATCATGATGAATAAAGCATGTAAGAATCTTTTGTTGGTCACAGAGCATTCTTTCTTTAAAGCCAATGGAAAAATCCGGTTACGTTTTTATTGAAGGAACGTGATGCTAACTTCCGAGTTGGCCTACAGAAATACATCATCACTGCAGCTCTTTATTGAACAGTAAGAATGCAGAAATCAGTAACTGTAACTTTAAAATGAGAGGCAGATTAGTGTTTATTCAGAACTGACCTGTAGATGTGAGTATGAACACTTTGCTGTCTCTTCCCTGAGAGTTTGTGGCGATGCACGTGTAGTTTCCAGAACTGAGCGTGGAGGACCGAAGCACTGAGGAGCTGATCGTATCTCTCAGATGTTCTGAGTGCCATGAGTACATAGGAGCCGGGTTTGCCTTCACTGTACAGTTTAGTGTGAGCTCATCATTTATATTGATGGTCTCTGTTGAACTGGAGTGTTTTGGTTTATCTGAGGAGGACAGAGGAACATTTCTCAGCACAACAACACCATGATGAGCAGCTCTTATTAATAGATCAGTAAAATCTTTTTATTTATGTTAATTCACTTCATAATACACTGTAAAATAAAACATAGATTTTATTTATATTTAATTAATAAAAATGAGGCAACAGATTACAAGCAATATTATTAATTAAATTTAACAAATTAGAATTGAGTAATAATTAATCAAATTAATTCATTAAATGTTAACCATTTAAAATGAGTAAAATTTACAAAATATATGTTATTGCCAACATTGAAGACACCTGATGTTAACAAGCAGAATCACTGAAGGAGAAAACCATAATTAAAGTCACCATTATGGAGATTAGTGTGTGTTTTGGTTGGGCTCTTCACCCTTAAATTATTAACTTTAAGTTTTTGTTTGGCTGCTGTACGTGAGTTATAACAGCCAGATGAACAAACAGTGATCTGATGGTGTTGGTTGTGTTTTAACATAATCATTATTTCACAATCATTTGACCTGAATCACTGAACTCAAATGGAGTCCAATTTGTGACTTAAGTTAACTTTATTAACTGTAGAAGTACTGGCCTTGAACACAATAATATTATTAACTTTTACAATGTAATCCAAATAATTTCTAAAAAGTTTCTCTTGTACAAAAACAAAACAAAACAGACATCATGAATCAGCCTGTGAATCTCAACAATGGTGACATTTATAAAGCATGTTGCAGTGCATTCTGGGTTGCACCAATCAAAACTCATTCATGGCTCCCATCATGTATTACTGCATGAATAAATAATGAGCTTATGATCAGAGGTTGTCACCATTGCTGAGATTCATACGCTAAATCTTGATGTCTGTGTGCGCCAAAAAAAAAAAAACATATATTTTTAATTATTATTGATTTGATCATCTGGATTTCATTGAAAAGGCTAATAATATTATGCAGCTAGAATTAATAAAATACATTTAACTCATAAATTGGACTCTACATGAGATCAGTGATTCAAGTCAAATAATTGTAAAATTATGAAACACAACCAACACCATCCAACGTTTCTATTTGTTCATCTGGCTGATATAACTCATGTACAGTAGCCAAACAAGACTTAAAGTTATTAATTTAAGGGTGAAGAGCCCAACTAAAACACACACCGATCTCCATAATGGTTTTAATTATGGTTTTCTCCTTCAGTGATTCTGCTTGTTAACATCAGGTGTCTTCAATGTTGGCAATAACATATATTTTGTCAATTTTAAATGGTTAACATTTAAGGAATTAATTTGATTAATTATTACTCAATTCTAATTTGTTACATTTAATTAATAATATTGCTTGTAATCTGTTGCCTCATTTTTATTAATTAAATATAAATAAAATCTATGTTTTATTTTTTACAGTGTATGAATAATCCTTCACACTAGAAGGCCCTTCAGAAAATATTAACTGAATTAAACAATCAAATTACAAGCTTAGCCATACTTAAACCTACAGTAGACTTCAACATTGAGTTTTTCTGATGGGGCAGTTGGAGGAGGTCGAGGTCCTTCTTCTCCCAGTTCCAGCTCTGCTTCACACCAGTACTGAGCTCCATCATCAGCTCTGTCTGGACGGATCAGGAGTTTAGATGTTTTATTCACTGGAGTCTTGATGGTGTCAGTGAAGATGGATTGATCCACCAGAGTCTGTCCTTTGTACCAGTTGACAGTGAGATTCTGGGCAGGAGCAACATTGAGAACGTCACACTGGAGCTCATACTGGTTTTCCTCCATCATTGGTCCGTTGTGATTCACAGTGCGGATGGACACACTGTCTGGAGTCTCTGTGGAGGAAGATTTACACTCTCTGATATCCGCAGTCATGAATGTAATATTTCTGAGAAGGAAAATCTAACAATATCAATAACAGGGAAACTCACTGTAAATAGTCACTGGGAGAGTCACTGTACACTGGTCCATATTATGGTTTATGAAGCAGTATGGGGTTATGTCCCATTCTGTCAGTTCTGACACTCTCCATGTGACCAGACTGTCTTTGCTCATGGGCACTGCTCCCTCACTGGCTTCCCATCCCATTCCTTTATGCTGGATAGAAGTGTTGCAATCGGCTGAGACAGGACCGCCGTACTTCACAACAACTCTCTGTGGGTTGAGCTGAACTGGACATTCATCAGCAGCATGTGAACCTGTTAAACACATTGAAGAATTCAGAATAATGGGATACCGGTATTATTTACTTGATATACTAACAATGACAGCAAATATCACGTTAAGAAAAAGGACTAAATTCTTGGTCAGGATCTGGTCTTGTAGAAGACCATAAGTCTAACAGTTTATGACTGTTTAAAACAAAGAGGCTCATCAATTCTCATCATACTGGCATCAAACTAATGAACATCACTGACATGCAACAGCAGGGTCATTCCACAAAAGCATGTTCCTCAGTAACATATTTGTAAGCCATTTACAATGACAAGCAGGCAGCCAGCCACCAGTTTTTACTGTGCTGTAAGACATTTGACTTAAAATAGTCAAAGAAAGCATTTTTTATTTGATCTGATTATTCTTTTGCCATTACAGTTTTTCTCAGTCGCTTTGGCACATTTCTCGAATCATGCTCGACATTTGCAAAACAGTAAGTGGATTTATCAAAACAAATCGTACAAATAGCAAAACTCCATGGATTACCTGCAAAAGCCAGTCTCTTGCTCAAACCCTTTAGTTCATCTCTCAAAAGTAAATATCTATCATGTCAGTGCCATCATAATCAAACAGTCAAATTACTTAGTCATGTTGTCAATATAACAGTGTACTCTGGAGGGATGTTCTGATGTAAACTATGGCTAAAGTTTTGATGACAATTATTGTAAATTGTAGGTTACACCTTAGTGTGTGTGGGAGTTTGATTGCAAGAGACTGGACAAGATTCACATTTACGCTTTCACTGTTTGTACTGTTATTTGTTGACAGACCATGCCATTGCGATACAGAAAGAAAAAGACAGCACTGCATAGCACAAAGAAAGAAAAAAAAAGAAAAAAAAAAAGAAATGTGAACATAGGGAAAGTCTCCTTAGGGAAAGTCTTCCTACACCTCCTGACGTTCCTGTCAGTTGGGCCACAAATTCTCATCCACATCGCAACGAATATCTTCTATATTATGACATAGTATCATGACAACTTGTTCAACCATTTTGCATGTGAAGACTTATGCTATGAACTAATGCCTAAATGTTGTGGGGGGTGAGACTATTCAACAGAGAGTCAGAGACCCATTATAATACATTTTGATCAACATGACATAAGCAACTGATAATGTAGGAAACAGCAGAGAATTGTGCATCATCCTTTGCATGGATGTACCAAAGCATTTGCAACTTGTTCAAAGAAATGAGAAACTGCTTTTTTGATGTGCACAAGTGACACAATGATGTGAAGATTGAACAGGTAGTTTTGAGAATGTCAATTCTGATCTAAGAAATGTACCAAAGCGACTGAGAAAAACTGTAATATGCATTTTAGAAGTTGCGCATCTGAGATTAATATTTTGTAAATAAATGGCTAAATCTTGTTTTTTTTGCCACAAACAAAGCACTCGTATCGCTTCATAAAACTGAGGTTAGAGCACTGGAGTCACATGGATTACTGTAATGATGTCTTTACTATCTTTCTGGAGCTTGAAAGTGGTAGTTGAGTAGGCTGTCAATGGAGGGACAGAAAGCTCTCAGATTTACTCAAAAATATTTTCATCTGTGTTGTGAAGATGGACAAAAGTCTTACAGGTTTGGAATGACATGATCGAGGGTGAGTAATTAATGACAGAATTAAAAATTTTGGGTGAACTATTCCTTTAAGTGTCAAACCCATTACCCTCACAACTCACCCTTATTAATATGATAGCCTATACAATTCCATAAATTAATAAAGATATTAAATTCATAATGATATCATTATCTGTTACAATATTTTAACTCTTCAAGGACAAGTGTTTACTTTTTTATCGCTTTTATGTTGCTGCTTGTCCGTACACAAAAAGTGGATTTTTTGTGGAAATATCAGCATTATAAAAAGCTTGCACTGTCATAACTCATGACTGTCTGTATACTTTTAAAGGTCATATCTATACAAATCCAAAGATTACCTGTATATGCTGAAGAGTTTGCCAGCACTAAAAATACTGTGTAGCCTACTCAAGCACAGTCATATCACATTACAAGCGTTCACTGGTAGCCTATAGCATACTGAAAGTGAATGTATAAGGTTCATAGTTGTGCAATAACCTGTAACGTTAGCCTACAAGTGAGCGCTTGTAGCCTATAGCGACTGTGTACAGTAATTAATTAGCTTTCAAACTCAAACATGTCAACCTTTAAACACAGATAAAACACAACGTAGGAAAACGACGCTCGGAAACAAAGTAAAATTCGAAATGATATTTAAACTCGAAGGCAGTTAATGAAAGTTTTCGCTTCATGTATCGGTAGAATGAAAAGGGAAGTCAATACAAACCTGTGAGAGTCACAAACAGTAAACCTGAAAAGAGATAAACAAGTCCAAAGAAATATTGCAGCACCAGCATATTAAAAGTGTTCAAGGAAAACGTCGACCGGATAAAAGCCGCGGTTAAAGGTGAATAGCCTATATAACGTTAACGTCGCCCGACACTGTATATGAGTGACTGTCCAGTGATTCCTCAAGCTAAACTCCACAAACCCCACCCAGATCACAACTGGATATGGTTTTCCACAGAAGTAGGCTACCTATAGAACTGAAACCATTCACGCAGATCACATGAACACACACAGCAATCGTGAGATAATCTCATGCTCGTGTAGATTACTTTCACTTCAAACAGCAGGCTCTCTTATTAAAGTGATACAAACCGTTCTACCGACAGAATACGACATTTTAGTGGTGAGCATTCACTGTTTGGTTGGCACATCACAACGTTATTTGGTCGTAATAAAACATCTCAATGTTGGAACTGTGTTGATTATCGACGCGTCTGGTCGAATTATGTTTGCTCTACATTGAAGTTTAGGAATAATAGGCCTAGCCTAAAGTAGCCTATTACACGTTGGTCACTGGCTACATTTAGTCAATGTATGAGGTAAAAAAAAATGAGGCACTGCATCTGCTCTATTGCCTATTTTACTGTTACAATAATAATACATTTTTTGATTGTTTTAATGTATTTTATATAATTTATATATTGTTATAACTTATACCAGCAAAAACTATAGCCTATGGTGATTGGTTTGTTTTCTTCATCTTACACAGTTCTTATATCTCATCAAATGTCATTTGTGCACAATGAAATAAATCTGTAAATAAAAAGGAGCAAATAATCAGGAACGGCCAAATAGACAGACATCTGAGGTAAAAATCATTATACACAACACCTCTGCATGTGTTACACTAACCCCTTGATAAAATGCACAGTTGTTCAATACAAAATAAGATAAATATGAGTAAAAAGCACAAATATTTTGATTTTAGATTTTTTTAAACAAATTATGTTTACTTAAAATGTTCTCAACCAATACATGTACAGATTCAAATCACATGTCATGTGTCTATAAGGACAGACGGTGTAAATTCCATTAATATAATTTAAACCCCACAAGAATACAGGTGAGATACATTCTACATTTAACACAGTTCAAACAATAATGAAAATTCTGTCATCATTTACTTCGCCCTCATATCATTCCAATGTTTTGTGGAACACAAAAGGTGAAACTTTAAAAGATCTTTACAGTTTTTGTCCATACAATCACAGTTAAAAGGCAGGCTGCAAAAATAAATTGTTCATAAATTTAAACTTTTGTGCCCTGAAAAAACCCAAAAAACATAAACATAACATACAACTTTAGACATGGGGGTGAGGTAATGACGACAGACTTGTCATTTTTTTAGTTAACTATGCTTTTAACATCCTTAAACTGCTTGAGCCATAAAACTGGCACACTTATTTTATGTCCAGCGTTGATGTTGTTGTTTTTTACAGACTATGAGGCCTGAGAGAATTTTCCCACAGGTTCAACATTAGAGAAGAGACCTCATACACAAACTTTCACTTCTTCAGTCAACCACCTCTAAACTGCGGATTTCTCCAGAATAACTGAAACTTGGTGTCAATGGTGTCTTTCTCAATATAGCATTTGACAAAAGATAATCGGATCAATGTGCCTGGGCCATATACAAAAGAAAAGTCTCATTACACAATCTAACAAAAGCTTAAAAGTGTGTTATTCCCTTAAACTTGTGTGGGTTGAACTTTCAAGTTCCCTTAAACTTGGTTAATATTAATTAACCAAGTAGTATCCCTTTGTAGTCGAAGAATATCGTAGAGAATCATTAAGATCCTGTAAAGGTCCAATGCAGCCATCAGGTCCTTTAACTTGAAATTCATTCATCATTTCATTGTCATCACCTCAACATTTGTTCTGTCAGATATTTTCGGCAGATTGCGGGAAACTAAAAAGTTTATTTCGTGATGCAATTAGCAGTTGAAAAACACTGGATATAAGAGAGAAGCGAATGCACTTCTCAATGCTCCATAAAATAAATATAATGAAGCCATGAAGAGCCCTATAGTGACTTCCAGTGTAAAAAACAAAAACCTTGCCCAATATGGACAGTGGGGCTTGGCAGATGCAAGAAACCCAGGGATTCATAACCTAAGCAAGGATATTGGACTGAGAGAGTTTCTTCATAGGTATACTATTGTCTTTGCCATTCTGTGCTATGTCTCCATTTTGTGGACTAAGCTTGGCATCCTTCAGGTTATAACGGCCCATCTTGGCTGTTTTGTAGTAGATAGAGTAGATGAAGATGAAGATGACAGAGATGAACGCCACTGTGATGGCAACGAGTCCTGCTATTAAGGGCAGGTAATCCACTGTTTCAAGAGAAATAAAGCACATCAAAACATCAGTCACAATCCAAGCAAACTAATAACACAGTTGCAAGTTATGTTGTCACAGTTGTCACTTATGAGCAGCCTTTTCATTTTGCTTGTTTGCTTCTGAAATTGAAAATAAAGGTCACAAAATGATGTATAACATTTAAACCATGTTTGTTTATCAACCCTCTAACAGTAAAACTACAAATGAAGCTGTATGAAAGATCTAAACTGAGTTTTTCATAGCAGCCTGTAAGTCTGCGTGGCTTAAAAAACTGTAAACAAACATCTGTGCTGTACTTCATTTATGTTGTATCTTTTTCTCTGCATTTTTACCCATTTCCTAATATTCATTTTATATCAGTATTCGTCTACTTTTTCATTACTTTTCATTATATATTACTGTTCAATTGTATGTTGTCTTCATGAGTTAGAGATAAGGGAATGCATCACATGTCAATGTTGTAAACAGTATATTTCCATTGCCTTTGCTTTGGTATAATAACATGTGTTGAATCAAATTATTTAAATGCATTCTGAGTCACATTATTTAAAATATGTTTAGTTTTTTACAATTTTGTTCACTATGATTTGCTACTATCATTGATTATTTGAACTATTGTGAGCTGAACATCATAAACGTTATTTTTTGTAAAGTGTTTGACCTGATCAAAATTCTAGTTCCCAATATTTCCATATTTAGAAGTAATAGTGCAAGAAAGCAGAAGCAGCTGTTGGAAATGTACAACAAAAAAAACATGCAAACATGCATAGTTACCTTTTAATACCACTTTTACATGTCTTGTGGTGCTGCCAACAGAATTGCTTGCAATGCAGTGCAGATCCTCAGGTGTTGAATATGTTATAGTAAGAGTTTTATTATTAACTATATCAGTTGTGCTGAGATTCCAGCTGATTGTTGGTGTTGGGTTTCCCTCGGCTTCACAAACAATCACCACTGGATAGCCTGGAAACACAGGCACTTTGGAAAGCAGTTTGGTCTCATTGATGATCGGTTTAACTGCAGGAAGGAGCAAAAAACAGGTTTTACATGTTAATAATTAACACCAATATAATACCTGCTAAATAAACTTGAATGTTTGAAAACATGAGAAGTGGACAACATATTATACTTACAATATACAGTAAAGTTCAGGGATTCTGATGTGACTTTAGGAGGAGGTCCTTCTTTTCCCAGTTCCAGTTCTGCTTCACACCAGTACGGAGCTCCATCATCAGCTCTGTCTGGACGGATCTGGAATTTAGATGTTTTTCTGTCTGAAGTATTGTTAGTGAATTTTGTTTCATTCACTAGATGCAGTCTTTTGTACAATCTCACAACAACACTCTTAGCCACAGTGCGAACGTTACACTGGAGCTCATACTCCTTGCCCATTATCATTGGTCCGGTGTGTTTCCCAGTGCCGAGGGAAATATCTGGAAGACACATTAAGCAATAATAATAGAGTAACTAAAATGCATCACAAAATTGCATCCCACATACTTAAAAAAATAAATAAAATTCAGTTATTGAAAAAACAAAAAATACCATTACAGAAATGTGTTTTTAAAAACGTGTCCCTGCTTAGGCTAAGTGCTGTTTATACAAAATGTAGCTACTTTGTATGTAGTTTGTATGTTGCAACTATTGCTCTTTGACCATCAATGACCATCAGCCATGCTTTAAAGCACAGTCACCAGCTTAAGATGTATTTTCCATCACACTGGCCTTTGCTTCCATTCTGTGAAATGGTTAACTTCCTTTTATGTATTGTGAGCAGTGTGGTATTTCCAGTGTGATGTTTCTGGACTTCACGGAGACGTTTCCCGGTGCTCCAGGATCCCTTAACCTTTTCTACCGTACCAAGACTTGTTAAATACTGAAAGACTAACTTAACTTTTATATGCAATTCCCAACGGACTACTTGTATGGTTGGCTGTGGTTACTTAACGTTACGATGATAACAAAACAAACATTGTATTTATCTTGTTTGACAACGTTCTATCGCTATGTAAACAGTGCTACACAAAAGTCTTTTCAGAAGCGACTATTTAATCACCCTTGACGTATTTAAGACAGCTTTATCAAGTTTAACACCGAAAACTGTTCTGATATTTATTTATTTTCCCCTTCAGGGTTGGATAGATACAAGATTCGTTATATAAATGTCCTACCATCCAACGCATACCACAGCGACAGCAGATCCAAAATTAGACACGTGAAGAGTATCCGATCGCTCCGCGCCGTCATTTTAGCAGTGTTTGCGCTGTATCGTCGACACTGTTTTTAACCAGCTAACAGTGTTTCATTGTTCAGGCGATAACACAACACACGGACTCGGACCCCTCATTTATCGCAGGAAACCACTGCCCAGTCTGCCCTCGCATAGCTGCCTGCTTTAGTTAATGTTAACCCTCCCCCACACATCTCTCTAAAGTGCACGTATGCCTATTATTGCAACTTTATTCGTTTGCTTTCGTCGCTTCAAATAGTTTATTTTTTATTTTTTAAAGAGAGCACATTAATCTAGTAGAAAAGGCAGTGTAATGTTTTGAACATTAAATACCACAGTTGAAAAGCCACAACTCTTTCCCTCACCCCATTTCCCTCGATTGTCAACATATCCTCCAGCTCAGAGGAGGGTGGGTATAAAAACAGTTTTGTATGCTGTTTGGTAGGCCTATCTTATGTGTCACAGTCTGAGTCATAATAAGTGATGGTAGGCATTGGTCATGATTCATGAAAGAGCCACAGCATGATGTGGACACATTCGCTGTCTGAATAAGCAAATTTAAATTAGTATGCAGAAAGGAGCATCTCTGAATACTTTACTCATGACATGCTGTGATAGATTCATACATGTGATGCTGAGAGTGTGCAACATTGCATCACAAGATAATCAGGCTGGTCCCATCTAACAAAAACATGTTCTAAGAGCATTTTGCTAAAGTTCATATTAAGTTATGAAAAATCTTGGTAATATGAACAATAAGGGAACATTCCATTTGATCATTTTACAAACATTGAAGGACAATTTAGAATGTTCTTTGAACATTCTGAAAAAACTAGAATGTCCAACTATAATGTTTCAGTAGAAACCCATGAACGATGTATGATGTTTATGTAACGTTTCGAGAACATTATTAAAGACCAGATAAAACAAATATTCTTTCACCGTTACTGTAAGAAGGTTTGTTCATAACTTTGAGATAACCTTGCCAGAATGTTCTGAGAACGTTGGCTGTTATCTGGTGCAGTGGTCACAAGCTTTGTGACTGAAGTGTGTCAGTTAACAGAAACAGATCTGTCGTAGCAGACAACACTCCACGGGTCGAGCCGAATAGGGTTATCAGTTGTGTTCTTGTTCACACATTGTGTGGTTTACAAATAATGAAGCTATAGAATCAAACAAGTGCACAAGGACACTTGCAGTTGTAAAGAGGGCATTTCTATGACAATGTCAACTAAAAACATGCATTTGCATTTGAACGGATGTCAGTACAAAGTCCAAGACCACCGCTTTATCAGCCATGCAAAACATAAATCAAAAATTTGTGCACTCTTGAGGCTTACAAACTGACTGCCAGTTTTGTGCTTTGACCAATGCTATACACATACACACTCGGGACACTCCTGAAAAATGATTCCGCTATTGTGGAATACATCAGCCTGTTTAGAGCCATATAGAAGAAGAGGCTCATCTATGTTCATCATCTTGGCAAGCAACACAAATGCTTCACTGGTGCAGTCCTAGTAAGTTAATAGCAAAGCGACAAGTGCCTTATTCCCCTGCGTTTCTCACTAGGAAGGACTATGGCCATTTTTGCTATAGAGCTACTGCGGTGACATGATGTTTAACACTTGGCATGGTTTTCATATAAAAAAATATTGGTCAGTGAAAACAGAAATAGTTTTATTTTTAAACTTTAAAAAAAAAAAATTTCTAAAACAATACATTATTTACATGATGTCATGTGTAAGTTGTGTTCAATAGGACTGATGATGTGAATTCCTTTGAAGAAAATTGTATTCTACACAAAGAAATAAGATTCTATTTAGAGGGAGGCTTGAGATAATTTACATCAATTGGTCACAAAGAAATCCTACAGGTTAAGCACAAGAGATCTCATCTTTAAGTCATCGGCATCTGTTATATCACAACATAACAACATCTAGAATAGAGTAACAACTTCAGTGTCTTGTATAAAAATGTAATAAATATTGAAATGTTCAATGTGCCTGAAACATACAGTGTAAGCATAGTTCCTTTAAAAAAGCAAACAAGAATCCAATAACAATCCAACCAGGATTCTCCTCAACTGTTTTTATTTGATCAAAATCTTTGGACAACAAGGTGAGGATGTGATTGTCAGTTCGATCTAAGGCTGAAGTGAGCAGATTCAGAACACCGATCCTTGTGACTGTCTGCTCCGACTGATCGGACAGCAGATTGAGTCGTGACCAAAGCAGAGATATTGCTCTGATAGAGTTCCTTCATGGGGACTGTGCTAGAGGCCAGTATGTGCTCAGAGCTTCCTCAAAATATAATGGCCCATCCTGGTTTTTTTGTAGTAGGTGAAGTAGATGTAGATGAAGATCATTGAGATGACCAGCACTACAGCGATAATAATGCCTACTATTATGTGCACGTAATTCTCTGTGTCAAAAGAAACAAATACATGAGTAAATCAACAATTTAGGGAAATAAATCCAAGCAAGCAAAACTGGGGATAGATCTCAAGCCTGCATAATGCCTCCAACATATCGAAAGTCAGCAGCTAATCTAAATAAAAATCCACCCAAGGCAACTATAGTGACACGATCCATAAGCCATGTCACCTAAATTGTGTTCTTATAACACATTCTGACTGCAAGCAGAGCATTACAAGAACAACAAACCAAACAGCTTCTTACAAAAGTGCAAATACTTTGTGAAAGGCCAAAGCATTAACCACAAAAGAAGCCATGCTAAAATCTGAAAGCTGTGCGTAAATTATTTTAAGAAGGATGAATGAAATTTGCATTAATCAAAGGCAAAAGACTAAAAGAATAAATCACATCCATCTGTGTGATTTTTACCAGAGGAACTTCAAATGACCTAGCATAAAATCTACCCAGACAACATCATTTAGACTACTAAATTGTGGGGGTTTTCTCTCAATAATTTGCATATTTAATACAACTAAAACAAATATTATGTTTAATATCAGAAATACAAAAAAAAAAAAAACATAATTTAAAAAAACAACCACAGTTCCTTTCCGTAGGGTATTACTAAAGCAAACTGAAATTGCCAATTAAACTAAGTCACTTAGAATTGAAAATAATACAAAAATACATAGTTACCTTGTCTGGACACTTTTACGTATCTGATGGTGGTGTTAACAGAATTGTTAGCAATGCAGTGCAGATCCTCAGGTGTTGAATCTGTTATAGTAAGAGTTTCACCAAAAACTATATCAGTTGTGCTGAGATTCCAGCTGATTGTTGGTGTTGGGTTTCCCTCTGCTTCACAAACAATCACCACTGGATATCCTCGAAACACAGGTACTATGGAGGGCAGTTTGGTCTCATTGATGATCGGTCCAACTGCAGAAAGGAGCAAAAAACTGTTTAAGAGCGGTGTTTCTCCCACATATACAGTACATGATAAGTGTCTTATGTTAAAGTCCCTGTGAACCGGAAGTCGCAACGGACTTTTCTCCAGTGTTGTGATGTATTTCCAAGTGAAACGGAATATTAAATAGAGGGTGGCGTTTTACTTTAGCGCTCCTCCTCTCCGTCCCTCGCTCATAGAAAGCTGATGGTTGGAGGAGAGTGGTTAAGCCAAAACGTCAAACTGACGTCATCAGAGAAGGAACGCCCTTCCAGAACGGAAGCAAATGTTCAGAATTTGAGTAAAGATTACCACGACAAACTTTTTTTTCTTCTGTGTATTAATTTGCATGGATTAATTGTTCACCACAAGACTGGTAATGTGCGCTGACAAAGGGGTACATTTTGATTTCATGACAACTTTAATCCATATTCATTTTAATCTTGTAGTTTTCAACAACAAAACTATACTCAAATCTAGAAATTTGACAAGAAAAAGTTACATACTGCATCCGATCCCTATCATCACACAACTTGACCGTGTGTCACATCTTAAGTGCTACAACCACTAAAAGCCTGCTTGATTTGGACTTTACAACAGATGTTCTTAAAAGATTAATAATAGAAACTGATGGATCTTACTTACAATATACAGTAATGTTGAGACGATCAGATGTGACTTTAGGAGGAGGTCGAGGTCCTTCTTCTCCCAGTTCCAGCTTTGCTTCACACCAGTACTGAGCTCCATCATCAGCTCTGTCTGGACGGATCAGGAGTTTAGATGTTTTACTGACTGGAGTCTTGATGGTGTCAGTGAAGATGGATTGATTCACCAGAGTCTGTCCTTTGTACCAGTTGACAGTGAGATTCTGAGCAGGAGCAACATTGAGAACGTCACACTGGAGCTCATACTGGTTTCCCTCCGTCATTGGTTCGCTGTGATTCACAGTGCTGATGGACACACTGTCTGGAGTCTCTGTGGAGGATTTACACTCTCTGATATCTGAAGTCATGAATGTATGCTAGATATTTCTGAGAAGGAAAATGTAACAATATCAATAACAGAGAAACTCACTGTAAATAGTCACTGGGAGAGTCACTGTACACTGGTACTCATAGTTTATGAAGCAGTATGGCTTTATGTCCCATTCTGTCAGGTTTGACACTCTCCATGTGACCACCAGACTGTCTTTGCTCAAGGGCACTGCTCCCGCACTGGCTTCCCATCCCATTCCTGTATGCTGGATAGAAGTGCTGCAGTCGACTGACACATTTCCGCCATACTTCACAACAACTCTCTGTGGGTTGACCTGAAGAGGACATTCACCATCAGCAGAATCTGCCCACAGAAAAAGCAAAAAGATTTTTTTTAACATTTCAACATATTTTTTAATTGACTAGACAAACTGCACAAAATAGCTTTTTTTTATCACCTAATAATTAGGTATTTATGCACTGTGCCTTTCGATTTCCTCTTTAATACACTTAACATAAAACTTAAACATAACATAATTTGCTTAGTTAACATAATTTGCTTAGTTAACATAATTTGCATGGTTTATTTTTATACATTTGACTTCAATTGAACCAAACTGATCTTAAAGGTTAATCAATATTTGTTATATATCTCTATTAATTTTTAGCTGGTTTAAATATTTGGTGTCTTTGCGAGTACAGGATAAACAATAAATTATTGTTACAATATTTTTGTTATTTAGTAACCACAGCTGTTTATCATATATTATAAATATTACAGTAGCCCACAGTTCAAAAGATCGGAAACATGATGTTTTTATGTTTTTTAAGAAAATACTCTTACGCTCACCAAGGCTGCATTTATTTGATAAAAAATACAGTAAAAACAGTAATGTTGTGAAATATTATTACAATTTAAAAGGACTGCTCTCTGTTTTAATATAATTTTAAAATGTAATTTATTCTGTTGATGATGGTATCGTTGAACTTTCTGCATCATTACTCCAGGCTTCAGTCAGAGTCACAGAAATCATTCTAATATGCTGATCAAATAAATACAGCCTTAGTGAGCATTACAATTTTTAAATTAAGTCTCAGTAAATTAATAAAATAAATTAAATTGGACTAACATAAAAAAATATTTATTAGGCTACTAATAAAGTTAAGTTAAACATATAGGCTACAGTAAATAAATTTGACCTAAACCAACTAAATTTTGTTGACCCAACTAAACTGATTTTGAATTAACTAAATTAAATTGTGTCTGTTAAAACGTTCTTCAATTAAAGTAAGGGTAATGAATTAAGTTTTTGAGTATTGATCATGCAAAACACAGCTGGCATCGTTCTGAAAGTGATTCCAACGATATCATATCTTTGTTATCGTTATAGCTGTGGTGTGAACTCTGCCATTCTTTAATATTGATAACGATATTTAGAACTAGCTATATCTTTTATCTTAGTTATTATCGTCCTTGGTGTGAACTGGCCTTTTACTCTGTAGGCTACGTTTGTGAAATTTCTTGTTAGCCTAATTCTTACAATATAATTCAGTGTTGATAACTTAGTCTAGTGACAAAAAAAGCCTGCATTTCTGGGGTCAACAGCAGCAACAACAACAACAACAAACAAACAAACAAACAAACAGCGCTCTAGAGAAAACTTTACTGCGCCCTCATCTGGCTTGCAGATGACGACGAGCCGGTACCAAACTCAGAAGAATCAAACTACTTTCCTCGGGGTGTAAAGACCGAATAAGTTGGTCAGTTTAAAAAAACGGCATACGATTAAAATGCAGATCGCCTACGATTTATGTTTTTACTTTTACAAGTCTTTACGGTCCCTATACACACCGGACGCGAATAGCGCGTCCAGTGCGAGTGATTTCAATCAATGCAAAGACGCGTTGCACGCGTTTTACCCGCGTAACGCGTCTTTGCATTGACTTAACATTGAAATCACTCGCGCCTGACGCGCTATTCGCGTCCGGTGTGAACGCACCATAAGACGCAGGCACCATGAAAATACAATGGCAGTCTCTGAGGCATTTGTCAATGAATATTGCAGTATAGCTACAGCACTTTCTTGGGTTGAACCGGTGACATACAACACATTCAAACTAAGTGGCACATTTATTCTCGAAAACAATTACACTTACCTGCAACTAGTGAAAAGTACAGAAAACTAAATCCGATTAGCCACATATAGACAATCCGAATAAATGTGGCGAGACAAAACGACCCTTTCTTCATTTTAAAACAATGTTAAAGTCTAGTCCTGGGCTTTAGAAATGAGATGTCCTCCCCCTGTGGTAGATCTGCGTTAGCCTATTTGACCAGTGGGAGTGACTGCCCACGTGTTTGGTCAGCGGAACAGAACTGCCCCTCCCCTGTGGGTAGAGATGTGAGGAAGATTACTGGAATGCCCCCTGTTAAGGGAATAGCTTTAGCTAAGTAACTAACTTATCTATCTCTCCTTCACTTCCACTTTGAACTACTGCACACACACACACACACACACACACACACACACACACACACACACACACACACACACACACTGACCCTTAGTGACATAATAATGGAATTTACCAAGAGTTCCCATGCAGTCTTTTTTTTGACGGTGGCTAGTCTAGTATAACAAGTTCAGAACTCTATTAAATTAGGATAATATTAGTTAATGTTATCCTGCAAATTAAAATTCCCAAATAAAATAGTTGTAAAAGCTCTCTGGTAAACAAGTGAACACAAAAACACACTGATATGCATTCAGCTTATCTTATGATGTGACAACATGTCCCCACCAAGACCTTAACGTGTGCATACAGAAAATGACTTTAAAGAAGAAGAAAAAAATCCCTGAAAAATAAGTATTGGAGTAAAAAAGCATGATAACTACCCATGGTCTCCCTGTTTATTAGGAATTCGAAAGGACACTGGGTAGAGAGATCAATTTAGTAATGACAATATTGAGCTGGCAATATTGTTCAAGTGTTAATAAATGTTGAGATTTACATAGTAATTTGGCGCATGCAATGTTCTTGAAATCAGTGTTGGCCAGACATACGGTTGCTGGCCACCGGTTTTGATTTCATAAAAAAAAATGAAAGCACACAAGAACTAACACACATGTTTCCATAAATTCTGATTCATTTCAATGGGTATATAAAAAGTAACAGGTGTGACCCACAAGCATCCGGAAAGGAAAGAAACTAGTTTGGATCCTGATAAGAAGTCAGGAAGCACTAAAGAATTTGAGATTGTGCGAGGGTTTGCGGTATCGAGTTCTCCCTGAAGAACAGAGATCCCTGTCTTCTCAGTGGACTGGGGCACTTCACATTTAGGTAAATGCACCGTATCTTTTATCTTTTTTCCATGAACATGTTTATGATAATAATGTCAATATGACATTTCTCTTTAGATTAAAATGTGTCGGTGAAAGAAAAACTCATACTAATGAGACCTCTGTTCTGAAGAACTTGAAGCACAACATTGTTTATTTCTTTGGAGTCAGGGATAGGAGGGCTTTATAGTCTGTGGGGGGGAGAGAATGGAATGTGTTGAAACCGCAGGATAGATAGCAGATATCAAGAGATAATTACCTCTCAGTTTCTAAGCAATAGCACACTATCGCGAGAGAGGTGTAATCCTGAATAAAGGCAACTGTATATTCAGTGGTGTGATTCATATTTAGATACAATATCAATGTAAATAGTTCCAAAACAGAATAAACGTTTCATCTCCTAGCAAAACGCTAGTCACATAAGCTGCTTCCCAATTCAGATGCTGCATCCTAAAGCCTGTATTCAAAGGCCGGTTGTGTCACATCGGTGCGATGAAGGCTGTCCCAATTCGAAGGTTCGTCCTTTGTTCCTCGAGCAATTAAGTATATCCTTCGCAGCCTTGCCTATCCAAAGATCCCTTGCACCGGTGACGACAGTTTTTTACGATAAATTGCTGGATTACTTTAAATGTAAGTATTGGGTTTCAACTTTGTTTTCAGACAGTGGAATATAACCGCGTCATTTGAAGCCTCTGAATTGAGACACAGACATAGTTCCCTAATGAATCAGTGTTTTGAATGAATCGGTTGAATGAATGATTCAATGAATTACTCATAAAGACTTTTGAATTATAATCAATAAACGTGACAAGAATCACTTGTTTATCCAAATATGTGTAACACATTGTTTAACGATGAAGAAAAAACAACTTTACTCATAAAGAACACCTATGTGTATTCTCTTGGAGAGTCACTGAAAAATCCCCGCCATACAGAGTGAAAAAAAACACAGACAAGCAGTGAAAACAGTGAGAATCCAGCACGGATGGATCAAATTTGAGGACTGGAACTAACTGTTGTAAATCGTTAATCTACAGAGCCAAAACGCTGAACTGAGGTAGGTAGGGAATAACTAATATAGACATAACGCCTATACACAACTTTTAAAATCGGAACAGGTTTTAAAACATCAAACGCTTGCTGATTTTTGTAAATTACAGAGAAAAACTGGGCATCACACACTACCAGACCTAAATGTAACTGGTCCCGACCCGCTGAGACAAACATGAAAACAACATGTGTTCTAAAATCGCCTTGAATGATCAAACATGTTTTATATCCTCTATCTGCGTGGAATCATATAATGAAGGTACAAAAATCAGAGACTGCTCAACACACACACGACTGCCCAAAATCTGCAGACTGACTCTGACTTATGCCAACTAGCATCGACTCCAGGCAAAAGAAAAAGTCCTGTAGTGTATTCTAGCCTTGACAAATATGTCCCTTTAAGCCAATTTGAAGGCCATTGGATGAGGCCACAGCAGTGATAAAGCGCACTACTTCTCATGCACAAACAGCCACCATCAGTGTCAGTAATTTAGTTTCCCACAGCCTTATATGCTTACTTGCTCTTGTTTGTTTTTAATTAGTTTATGTAACATTTTAAAGACCTGCATTCATACACTGTAACAAAACTTGACAATAATAAAACTTAACAATAAAATTGATTATCCTTTGTATTTAATGAAAATAACTATTACTTTTCTCTAAGCAATCAAACTCTTACAATTGTATATGGTAAATGGTAAAATGCGTTGGGGGGTGGGGGGTGGGGGTGGGGGGTGGCGGGGAAATCCCTCAGAGACTTACATCATTAAGCCAGTGCAATTTATTTCTTCCAGGGAAAGCCCTATTTCCACAAACTCACTACACATCCCGTGATTATCCCAGCTTGATATTCCTGCCTCCAGACATAATTTATGTAGGCTAGGGTGTAAACAGGAATGTCATGTTTGTAATATTCTATAAAAAGAGCAGCACTTAAAATAAATAATATTATACTGCACAAAGTCTAGTACAGCACATCTATACCTCTAAGATCACAAACTTTTATATTACATTAATGAAATTCATTGAGGAAACAAAGAAACATTCAGAACGGCTGCATGCCGGATTTAACAAAAGGTCTGAGGTGATAGGATGTTTCAATGTTTTTCCATGATGAAGGTCAAAAAGTCCTTGAATTTGAAAAGTAATATAAACAATGTCATCAGCTATCCTTTATTTTTTTAGGGCATGCCTTTGATTTACAGGCATTTGGACATTCTTTCCCATTTTTTTCTTCTTCTGGTAAGCGTTGAAGGGAAGCTTGGCCGAGCTAAGGGGGGGGTTTGCTGAGAGATCACATGATTTCTGGTATGAGCTCAAGCTCTGAAGCAATACTCAACCCCTTCCCCGCAACCTGCCAAAAATCCCCTTTTATAATTGTAAACTTCTCCTTATATGAGGACTCAAATAATTGTCATGATGTTTATTTTTTTCTATTTCACTCTATAAGCCCTTCCCCCAAAAGAAAGGAAAACATTTTCAGCCATCCAACAAAGAATTTACAGCCATGCAGGAATGCGACTTTGAAAGACTGTTTGGAGAGGATCTCATGTTAATTGATTATAGTTTTACAGTACTAACAGAACTGCAGTTCTTTATTTATTCTATGATATTTAGTGGAAACTGTGGTTAACAAATGCAATTTTTTGTATGGGAACGTTTTTATATAGCCTATATAAAAAAAGTTTCAGTTTCGTTTTCATGTTTTATGGTTAAAATCACTTTTTCTCTGTACATTCAAGAACTTTAATCCAGATTTAAAAAAAATATTTATTTAAAAGACAATTATTTTGTCTATAAGTCTTTGCATTATTTAAATCTAGGTTCTGTAGAAGCCAATTCTCTATTTTAAAGAACTCTATTTTAAAGAACAAAAAAAAGTTATAAGGACAGGCTTAAGTCTTAAACAATTGCACAATATAGAGATAAAGTATGTTTAAAAGTAGTTTAATTCATACAATTTAATAAAAAATTAATTAAAGCAAAACTAATGAACTTAAACTAAACCTATAAAATGATCACATGAGGGTATCCCATAAAGGTTCTTGAAGCGCCTGGCAGAAACCTTTAAGGTTCACTATAGGTCTAGAAAATGTTCTTAGAGTGACGCTGATCTAAAAAGTTCACCGTTCATAGTTCTGCTTTCAATATTATAGCCTAGTTGACTATGTCTAAAAGGGGGTTTTATTGTGTTCGGTTGCAACCCAAGCTGGAGCAAAAATGATTAAGACGTTTCAGTTTCACAAAACAGCTCGGCTTTAGAGCATTTCCCATAAGGCACAAGAATACAAGAATTGTTCATGAAAACCTGTGCTACTGGAGGTTCAGAAAAAGGGTGCCATCTAGTGGTTACAGTTATTTTAGTTTTTCTTTCTTACATCTGAAGGAAAATTTCAACACCTAAAAAAGTGCTAAAAAAAATCTTTGTATGTGGAACTAAACTTTTTTGCCATACCTCAGCGATGAGTTAGAGAGACACTATTCAAAAGCCTTTTCTGTCATCTTTAGTGATTCATCAACAAATGTTTTTAGGTTTTACGTGGAAATGCTTTTGATAATCATTCTATAAAACAGACTTATGACTAACTTATTACAGTATACTGAGATTAAGTTCTGAGGTTTTCGCTATGTCCAGTTACAAAGGTAGTATCCATGTAGGCCTACAAAGTTGTATCCATGGAAAGCGTTGTGGATGAGCTCAAAGCTTGCGTTTTTTAAATCCAGAACACATCAAGTGTCATGTAGTTTATCCGTGAAGTGGCTCTCTTTACTTTGGTGTGGTGTGCTAAAGTATTTTGCTTGGTCTTTGATAATAAACTTATGTTTTTCTGCACTATATTGCTGTTCTTATTAGTGATGTTCATGAAATTGAACGAAGAAAAAGATAAATGGTTCCATTGTATTTATTCCCTGCCATGCATCTATTCTCTGATATCACTGTTCATTTTGTTTTTGGAGTGGCAGTGTGAAGTTGTCAGTTGGTCAATGAAATGCTTCTTAAAAATGTAATTTTTTTTTTAATGTTTTTTATATCAGACATGACATCCTAAACATTGTGGCAATTTATTTTGGGATGTTACATTGTATGGTTGTGAGATTAATTATTATTGAATCTGTGAATTAAACTGTTTTCCATTTAAGGACTAAAATAAATGTCTAAAATTCAGTTAGTTGTTGTTTGCCTTTATTTTTTCACTCCTTAAGGAATAAAAAGGAACTTTTTTTGCCACCTAAAGGTACAAAATGGCTTTGTCACTGGGGTGGTACCTTAATGGGTCAAAATTGTACCTTTTTCCAGAGGTACTTTATTGTACCTTTGTCTAAGGTACATTATTGATCCTCAAAGGTACAGTATTGGCCCTTAGAAGGTACAAACATGTAAGGCACAAATTTGCTCCTCTGACTCAAGGTACAATAATGTACCTTTGAGGGTACCACCCCAGTGACAAGCTTTTGTTCCTTAAAGCGTTTTGTACTTTTTTTTCTGAGAGTGCAAAACAGCAATTAGATTCCTTATTATTGAGGAGGACTTTGTCACAGGATGCTAAACATTGAGAAAGCGAGAGAAAGAGAGTGTCTTTAACTTTTGTTTGTTTGTTTTGGGTGGGCTCCACAGTGTGTGTTGCAGATGGACACAGAGTTGCTCAATCCTGTTCCTGAACGGATGAGTTTTACTCACAGTTGCTATTCTGTATGGTCTTTGTACCCAGTTTTGTTTATTCTTAATTTGAGAAGGCCCACCTCAATTCGATTTTAAGACAAATGCTTATTGATATGCCTCCCTACAACTCCCTACAATTCATATATGAAGACTTCAGATGCAAACGCCTCGTGCCATCTGTAATATTCTTCTAAAATGAGCATTTTTATCAAGCTCGTATATTTAAATTCAGTAATTTCACCTTTGATGACAATTAATAGGTAATTTTCATTGCCATTAAAGTGACTGAACATACTGGACATACAAGCTTGATAAAAAAAAGTGCTAAAAAAAATCTTTGTATGTGGAACTAAACTTTTTTGCCATACCATCATCATTTAAGCTATTTTAATGCCTTTTATGTAGGCTAGTTTAGATGTTATTGTCTTACAAAGACTATACCAGTTTAACACAAGTTACTGTTCTTTTCAATCTGTAGTTTTTTTTAGATAAACCCTATGTAAAAATGGAGAAATAGTGTGTCTTATGTGTACTTAAACCAAAAATAAGTTATTTTGCTTTGGATGTGGTTGGCGGCCTATAACAAAACAGTAATAACTATTATGGTTTTTAAAAATATATATTTAATCACATTTCATTTAAAGATAATCCATATCGTTATTCAACAGGTTGTAAACTCGAATAATGACAATAAACGTCTACTTTGTGTTTGCAATTTAGCAAGCCATAGCCATGTAAAAAAGAAAGCTGAGGTTGTTACTATACAATTTTCACAACACAAGATGGCGCCGGTATAAAGCTAACTCCCAAAGCGTTCAGTCACTGATCCGTGGAGCAGATTTGGGTGACTTTTTTTCCACAGAAAAATAAATAAATACTTTCTGTGATTTGGTACATTGGTGGTTGCTAACAGGCGGCTTGCCCAATACTAAAGTGATCCAAACGTCCAACAGTTTCATGTTTCTCCAGGATTTAGGAAACATCAGCAATGACAACCACAAGAACCTCAGACAACCATACTGGTTGTGAAAGTGTGGTTAGGCTCACGAGGACATGATTAAGTATGTCAAACAGACTTGTCCAGGTCTGCACTGTGAGTTTTTCGTGTCTTTAATCTTTATTGGTCTACCTCAACGATGAGTTAGAGGGTTGGTTAGAGAGACACTATTCAAAAGCCTTTTCTGTCATCTCTAGTGATTCATCGACAAATGTTTTCGGGTTTTACGTGGAAATGCTTTATAGTAATTGATAATCATTCTATAAAACAGACTTATGACTAACTTATTACAGTATACTGAGATTAAGTTCTGAGGTTTTCGCTATATCCAGTTACAAAGGTAGTATCCATGTAGGCCTACAAAGTTGTATCCAAAACAGCAATTAGATTTCTTATTATTGAGGAGGACTTTGTCACAGGATGCTAAACATTGAGAAAGCGAGAGAAAGAGAGTGTCTTTAACTTTTGTTTGTTTGTTTTGGGTGGGCTCCACAGTGTGTGTTGCATATCTCACAGAGTTGCTCTATCCTGTTCCTGAACGGATGAGTTTTACTCACAGTTGCTATTCTGTATGGTCTTTGTACCCGGTTTTGTTTAATCTTAATTTGAGAAGGCCCACCTCAATTCGATTTTAAGACAAATGCTTATTGATATGCCTCCCTACAACTCCCTACAATTCAAAGTTATATATGAAGACTTCAGATGCAAACGCCTCGTGCCATCTATAATATTCTTCTAAAATGAGCACTTTTATCAAGCTCGTATATTTAAATTCAGTAATTTCACTTTAATGACAATTAATAGGTAATTTTCATTGCCATTAAAGGGAAATAACTGAACATACAAGCTTGATAAAAAAAGATAATTCTAGAAGAAAATTTCAGATGGCACTTAGAGGCTTTTGCAGCTGAAGTCTTCATATAAAGACTCAGTAATGAAAAGGGCTGGTTTTATCAGAAGGACTAACATGGTAGGCCAACCGACTAAAGGTTTTGCGTCTTTGGTTGTTCCCCAGTGGCCCTTCCAGCCCTGCGCTGAGGCAGAGATTAAAGCCATTGGGCTTGTTTTTCTCAGACTAAATCCCACCCTTTCTTCTTCCTGTGAGAACAGTCTGTCTCAGACAGATCTCGCGCTCTCTCCGAGGGAGAAAGTTAGGTCAAGCGAACCTGCACTTGAGAGCTGCTGTGGATTCTCCCTTGGGGAACATGCAGTACTTATTTCTGGTGATACAGCCCTCGGATTCAGAAGGACCATGGAAACGGGTCCAGGAGAAAAGCCAGAGCAGCATCACCAAAAGATCAACTTGGGGCCCTGCTACAAGAGCTTGCATAAAGTACTCGACTTTGGAATTGGAGGAATTTGAGGCAAATGGACACCATTTGAGCCCTGAAACATGAGAAGATGCTTTGCACAGCTCAGATACCCGTGCCTTGCCTCCCAGCCTCTCATCGCCCTCCCCGCTGCCTTAATAAAACAAACAGGTCACGTGGTCAGGTCACATTCCCATGAGTTTATCTGGCGATTAGAGATCTGGCCTGTTGAAAAGCTAAGCAATTAATAAGGAGTCCCATCCTTTTCACATCACATCTACACCTCTTTTAGTTCACTTTGTGGTGTAAATGGCATGGGAATCGGAATACAAGTTGAACCAGATTGAGAAAAGAATTTCGCTCTCGGTCCCTTTGACCTCCAGCTGTGCTGATCAGGGATCAGCAGCTTGTGATTGCGGTGGGAGACGAGTATGTAAAAAGGGAAAGGTTTTGGGTGTGGAGGGGGGGGGGTGTGGTTGAGAGACTACTGACTCAAACCTTTCCCTCTCAAAGGCCCCCAAGGCGTCGTTAGGACTCCCGCGAGAGGGGCACTTCTACTGTTGGGTACGGCCATTGAAGAGCGCATCTGGAAGGCATTAGTCTATTATTGCCCATGCAGGGCTGAGAGAAAAGCCTATCTCATGGGGAGAGTGTGACTCTCTCCCGTCATTATTCCACTGCAGTGAAATAGTGTGAGGTTAAACATGCATGCATGAGAGGCAGCTAGTGTACGAAACAGATGAAGAGATATGAAAGTCTGTGTATGACTCTTTGTTCAAAGGACTGGCCTTTTCATTTTGGTGCAGGAAGTGGAAAGCGGCATCCTTGGCAAAAGAGCTGTTCCATCTGGACCACAAGCTCGAACAAAATGGCATTGTGAGTGCGACTCACCCCCACCTAAAATGAGCCAGCCTCTGGTGTGGCGTACCAGGTGCTCGGCCTTCATCCTCGGCGACATCAGCCCAGCTGCGACGGGACGCCCCATACAAAAAAAGTCTGTAACTTGGCTTATTTCATTGAACATTGCACAGACAGTACATTCATACGAGGGATTTTTGGCCTTTATCTGGTTTGGATTTGTCAAAAGGCTTATTCTATCATCTCTTTTCCCTCCAAGCGTTCAGCACCATCTGCAACAAAAGCCCAGAGCCTAAGGGGAGACTGCAAAAAAACTTTATTTCAGCATATCCATCAGAAATATGGGTTCTCCCTCCTGTAAAGCATCCCTCAAGGACCCATCTGCGATAGCGGACGCTCACAACTTGATCTAACACTAATGTTTCTCAAGAATTCCCCCATGTGGCACCCCCATAAACGTGCCATAATCTGAAATCACACTGTGTTTGGGCTGAGTTCCCAGACCCTGGACGATACAGTCCTCCTCATCATCACCTCCAGACCCCCCCTGCCGTGCCCAGTTCCGTCACTCCTCCACCGCCCCCCCCTCGTTCATCTGCTTCCAAAGCTTCTCTGACTGCACCAGCCCCCGCTCTTCTCTGGCCTTGGCTGGGCTGTTATTGAGCGGGAGGCATTTCACAGACACTCCCTCAGAGACTAGTGACCTCATCAGCGGGCAGGAAGTCAAGGGGTTCAAGTTCTCCTTGTGAAAGTAATCCCACACTTCCCTGAATATTTCAGCTGGTGGTGGTGGGAGGGAGTAGAGCACTGGGAGATGGATTTGGGGGTGTTAGAAAGCCCCAACTCTGTTGTTTCTCACTTTTGCCACATCGTCAGTGTTGGATGCTAATTCCTTTTTTCTTCACCTCATAAAGAAAATGATTTCAACACTGGGCCCGTAGCATATGGAAACGTGGCAGCAGATGTGGTGAGAGTTAGAGAGGCCTGTAAAAGAGAAGAATGACAAAGGAAGGCCAGAAGACATGGTGTAGTGAAGTTGTATCCTCCACGGACGCGTTTCTGAACAAATCATACTGTGTATTCACGCTGCACTGATGGAGCACGTCTGGTCTAATAATATCCTGATGAGAGAAACAGAACGTCTAGAGCTTCATTCCCTCTTGCTGATGGTGATCAAGACTGTTTGTTTGTGTTTCGTTTGTTTCTGCCAGGGGTCCATGACTCAAAAATGTCATTGGGGGAGCATTACACTCGTTCAGACCTAGCGGCATCAGTTTAAGCTAAAATGCACCAAAGTCTAATGGGTATGAGACATGTCATTAATTTTTGTATGCCGTATAGAATCTCGTACAGCTGCAAATGCAAAAAGAAAATAATGGATAAAGAGAAAAACACACATGCAAACTATTTACCAAAACACATTTATATGCAATGCGTGCATGAATCCTTTTCTTGGCAGATTCATTGGAACTCAATTAGGAAATGATTGAAAACACCCCCAACTTAAACTTTCATTAAACACTCCCTTTAGCTGAATTTCACTTTTAAGCATCCACATTTTTAGTTAAAATCTTTATATTGAAAATTGCATTACAGTGATTAAATGCTGTTCAAAATCCAAGAAAACAGTTTGTAAAAAAAAAAAAAAAGAAGAGTGATGTGAAAATGCTGCATAAAGACATTGCAAATAGGAAAGAAACAAAGGAGTTTCACAAGTTCACACTTACAAATAATCAGACCAGAGTAAAGTAGTATGCATATTTGGCGTGCTGTCCGAGGAGAGGCCTCCGAGCTCGGAGAAACGTGATGATTGGATAGATAATTTGAACGTGTTCCTTCCAAACTTTGTTAATAAAACATTACTTATTGTTCTGAGATGAGTTTCCAGACACTTTAAGTAGAGTATTATAATACTTTCGAGACAAATCAATAAGGCAACTAGTATCCAAAGCCTCAGGTTACACCTCACATTCTGAAAGAAGCAGCTCAGATGAACTCACATCAGAAACTCTTTTCACAGACACCTGCCCTTCATTCGATAATGCACCACAGCCGCGTTAGCAATTACATGCAGGCAGGTTTCTATCAGCCTTTCTGCTGATGCTGCAGAAACCATAGACGCAGATATACACATTCACACTTCACACACCAGAAGGGAAAGTCTGGTGTAGGCCACTCCTACCATGCTTAAAACAAAACAACAAAAAAAACCTGCCAGAAAACACACCAATCTGAGCCTGTCAGGACTAGTCTGTGCTCAGACACATGAGGAAACAATGAAAAGACATAATCTCCCAGTTTTGTTGACATTAAAATATGACTTTATACCTCAAAACCTCAATATGTTTTAGATATTATCCATTGCTTATACACGGTTTGAACTGAACACACACACACCACACCACAACTCACACTCATTATGAGTAAAAAAAAAAAAAAGGAAAGAAAGAGTGGGCTGTTGACCAAAAATCAGTGAAAGCATTCAGATTGAGTGGCATGCATGATTGACAGAAATATTTTTTTTTAGGTGGAAAAAACTGCATAAAAGACTTTCCGTTTATAAGATATAGGGAAAAACCCTCTGTCTGCATAGCGGCGCATCTTATGTGGGGGCTTATTGCATTTTGCAGG
This sequence comes from Phoxinus phoxinus, assembly GCF_949152265.1. Lineage (NCBI taxonomy): Eukaryota > Metazoa > Chordata > Actinopteri > Cypriniformes > Leuciscidae > Phoxinus > Phoxinus phoxinus. The sequence goes on along the minus strand of NC_136876.1, from coordinate 19,165,870 downwards.
ACTTTCCATATTAGTTTCTTTTGTCCTGTGATTCAGTCTGTTGCGAAATGGGCCATTCAAATAAAAATCAGTGCAAAAACTGGCTGAACATTCTGAGATAACCCATAAACTCCACAATGAGATCATTCAGCTCGTATCATCCAACAGTGAACAATCTAGAATCATGATGGACTGTGCTGCCTTGTGCCCTGGGCGTCTGGAGAAGGAAATGGGTGAATTGTATTACACATTAGATTGCTGCTCAACTCATTACTCTGCAGCTGCTAAAGAAAGTCCCTATCACAAGGCCTCCTCCACAAACCCACGATCTTACTAGGAAAGTAACAGCAGCACTAGGCCAAGGACAAACACAATAGTGCACATTATGGAAGAGTGATAAAAACTGAAACTGGTTTTTTGTAACACGGGGGCGGGGAATGGAAAAAAGGGGCAGAGGGAGATGAAGGAGACGAGAAAGATGTGGGGGGTAGAAAAGAAAGAAAGTGAGATGGAAAAAGAGACGGCTGAATAAGGAGAAAGTAAGAAAACTGGAACTAGAGCGATGAATCATTAGAGAAGAAAGGAGAGGTGGAGGAAAGAATTGTGTTTGAATGACTGGAGATGGGAAGTCTGATAAGTTTAGGACGACTGACTGACTAAAAGAGATTGACGGCTCTGTGCAGGGACATCATGCACCTTTGTTTTATTCAGGTGGCTTGACTCGTGTGTTGCCATATGTTAGATAAGGTATGACCAAAGAAAAAACATGCAATTGCTTATGCTTAAACATTTGTAGTATGTAGGTAATAAATTGAACAAACATGATCAATTGAATTTAAAGTATTTGTAAAGTAATATAAATTATAATTTGATAGATAGATAGATAGATAGATAGATAGATAGATAGATAGATAGATAGATAGATAGATAGATAGATAGATAGATAGATAGATAGATAGATAGATAGATAGATAGATAGATTTTTCTTTGTCTAGTGGGAAAACCATAGAAGTTTAGAGGAACATGAGAGTAAGTAATGATGACAGTTTTTTTTGTGTGTTTTTTTTGCATTGAGTAAACTAACACTTTAAACTTAAAGCAAATGGCATGTGGAAGCTACAACTTGACTGGACTAATAAATGTAGACTAAAAATCTTTATGCAATACTTGCACAGCTTACAGCAATTATCAATGTACCAAGTTGTGCAAACAGACTTGCTCAGATCTGAGGGTGCATGCCCCCGAATGGCCATAATGCCTTTGTACATACTGTACATGCATTTTGTTTTTGAGGAGTCACAAGGTTGAGTGGCTTTAAAAGGTGGAACATCATGGTGCTCTGCTATGTGGGAAACGAGAGAGGGAATAGTTTCAGGTCTGTTTGGGATAATTGGACTGCATCCCTCAGCTGGAACCCGTGATGACTGTGTGTGCAAAAAGAGGGGAGTTTGCTGGGCCTTGGTGCTGGGGTAAGTCTGGTTCCCATTAGACCAGAGGCCCGGGGGTCGGTTTGTTTGCACAGGCAGAAAATCCCACAGGAGAGAGGGGGCAGGCCACAGCGGCTCCACAACACTGGGCTACGTAACAGAGAATATCAGCTGCAAAGTTTTTCTGTACCACAACCTATCCACCATTTCCCCTGTCCTGGAAAGAAAAGTCAAAATCCCATCAGAACTGTTTATGGGTGTCCACTGTTGTTGGTTATTTGTGTAAGTTCAGCCATGTGTTAGTTATTGAGTGCACATGTGTGACTGATGTGTCGTTCACTGTTGAATCTTGTCCATTACTAATCGCCTTCTCGAAGTTTAATCTGCATGTGAGGACAAGTTATGGTTCACGAGGGCTTGGCTTCTACAATGCGTCAGTTGAAGGTTCTTCTATTATCCCTGTGGAAACACATACACCTTACGTAGGCCTAAATCTGAATCACACAAACACCTTCCATTAAAATCAACCTCAGCCTTCCTGGACGTCCAGACGCAATCTAGTCATCTATCCCTCTTTCATCCTTTGTGTCTGGAGCTGCTGTCATCACCTTTTTTGTCCCATCAGTGAGGCATACCAGAGCTGGTAAAGGGGAGCAGGAGCTCTGCTGATTACAGGCAGTTAAGTGAACACGGCACCATGGCCATGGACCCGACACTAATGGCTAAAAGAATATGGTCTGTTTTTGAAGGGGTTTGACATTGACACCTCTGTGGCAGTATGGCCAGGGCTATAAAAAGCTTTAAAGACCGTAACACTGAAGATACTAGACACACTAGACTTTGAGGGGGCAATTTCAGACAGGGAGCGTGTAAAGGCGTCCAGTTCCCCTCTCAGAAGAGGGGTGGAGGGCTCTCTGCCTCACCCCCAGTTCCTCTGTCACAGGGGGGAGGCTGATTTATAGAGTCGAGAGCTCCACTTCAACTTTTCCTGGAATCTGGAGTCTTTTTGGAGGCGCGTAGGGACGCTCAGAGTATGAGCACACACTGGAGGAAGAGGGAGGCCATATTTCTTTTTGGCCGTTAAATCAATTGATTCCCACATGTGTGAGAGTTTATTGAGGCCTACTGACTGCACAACAGCCTCCTGCCCACTTTTTTCAGTTACATACCCACTGTTTCCTGATGGATCCATATTCCTCACCGACTTAAGCCTAGAAGAGTCAAAGGGATTGTTATTTGAGATTGGAGATCCTAAGTGTAATCTCTGACATGCCTAAGGCAGTGACCCATAGTAGTGCAGAAAGCCAGAAAGGGCGAGGTAAAGGTCTTTGCGGTGAAAGGTTTGCTTGTTTAAAGAGTGACCATTATATTCTCCTGAGATGGAGTCAATTGATTTAAGAACATAAGGAGTCAGCCACCCTTGAGACAGAAAAGCAGGATGAGTTGGATGGTTTTGAAGGACAAAGATACTTGTTTTTGGGATCACTTTGCAGTTGTGTGATAGTGACACTACACTTACAAAATAGTACACCTGGACATTCCTATTAGTTTTTGAACATGGTATCATGGTAATACCATCAAAGAAGCACCATGGTACTTTTTTGTAATGTTAAGACGAAGTACGAACAACTGCTTTGTGTTATGTTCCGTCCTTTGAGTTGCTCAGGCAAAAGAAGGAGAAAATATTATTGTCAGCATCCACGCCAATGCATGACGCAACAAAATAACAATCCCCCATTTTTAATCACCCACAGTCAGTAATCTAAGGCGTTCCTCTGTTTCAACATGGACTCTCAGCCCATTTGCAACAATCTGCTTTCAGTTAGCACCAGCACAGACAACCCTGTCAGGATTCCTATGCGAGATGATTAACAGCAGTCTTCTGCGGGGCTATCAAGTAATGGTGTTCCTCAATTTATGAACCATTCTTCTCAGCAGCTGCAACATGCCAAACTTAAACGTTTAGATAAACTTTGGAATTTACTCAGCATAACTCGTCAGTAGATGGTCACAAAGAAGCTTGTGTTATGACATAAACACAAGACACACTCAGACACATAAACACAGAGATTTAGCCAACAGACAAAGAACGTCAAGACTGAAAAAAAAAAAAAAAAAAACTTGAGAAGACTGGGCTGATAGGTGTTACCCCTTGTTTTTCAATTCACCCTTCCTAAAACCTGCCAGATGTGGTAACTCCCATTAGTCTACAGGGATTAGTGCTCTGCCTCTTTTCCCTGTTCACTTTGAGTCATCAACAATGATCATCATTTAACCCAGTCCTGGATTTGGTGCATAGAGATTCTGTCAAGGTCATTTATTTCACTTTATTGTGAAGCACATCTGTGCATTTTGACAGATTAAAATACTCAGAAGGATATTCTTAGATTTTCTTCAGAATAAAGAAGCTAGTTTATTAGAGTGATAACTATATGGTTGCAGTGTTTTTGCATAAATAGTATTGCATGTCAAGTCAAGTCTTCTTTATAGCACTTTCTACGATACAAATTGTTTCAAAGCAGCTTTACAGTGATACAATAGTGTCAGATAAACAATAGTGTCAATATTCAGCTGAAGTCAGTTCAGTGTTGATTCAGTTCAGTTCAATAACTGTGTAAAAGTATGAATCAATTAAGAAATACATTAAATTCAACTATAAGCAGCTGCACAGAGTGAGTTCATTAAGAGTGTAGATGTAGCAAAATTAGTCAATTATGAAACCAAGTCGAATCAGCTCTGAAGAAAAAAATTGGTGTCATCTTTCAGCTTCATTCAGTTCATATGTTTTGCTCTCATCCAATAGTGTCAGTGCAGTCAAATCAATAACATTATGAATATTAAGTGTCCCCCAACTAAGCAAACCAAAGGAGACAGTGGCATAAACTCTAGGCCTTGCTATGTGGTTGATAAAACGAACTGGGCAGTTTTAACTTGGTTTACCGTTTCAATTATGGTTTGCTATGACATTGATTGCATTGTGGTTGATGACATGTTTCTAGGTTATTGCTACAGTGTTATGAGTGGTTACTTACTTTCCCAGTTCTATGAATTTCCCCCAAAGCAATAGTAATCAAGATGGCCTTAGCAAGCACCACTAACTAAAGTTTGGCATGATTAGCATGCAAATAATCATGACATCTTGGTCATGGACTATAGCAATCAGGACAGATATCTCTAGTTGACACTATGGTCCTTTCAAATATTTAACTGTACAAACAAATGGCTGCACGTTTAACTCATCTGTCATAATCTCCTCAAACATGAGGAATGTTGCCACAATCTAAATGTTAGTGGGGAGAAGGGCTTTGGTGAAAGCTGATGTTGTCCACTCTTCCTTCATGTTGCTCCATATGACAAAACAGAGCAATTGCAAGTTAGCTTTTCAGTTTTATGTGGAACCTTCCAACCAAATGTTCAGATATTAAACTTTCCCCCAAACACTGGCAATAATTTTGACTTCAATAGCTGGTGTTATTGCTCTGTTGATTGAATCTGGCCAATGAGTTCTTTTAGTTTTGATTGGCTGTGGTCTGTGAAGTCATATTCTAGTTATGGTACAGCTGTAACAACATCAGCAAACTTTTCCAGAGCCGTGTCCACTCCCTGCTACACATAATTCAGCGTTCACTCAAAAAGTCTTTTTGAAACAAAGTGCAATCAAAAAACTTTTCACAATCTACAATCGACTATATTTTTAGATACTCTAAAACCCTAAAAGAAGAAGTATGATACCACTGACTGAATGCTGAATAGTAGATAATAAAGATGCCTTTAGGCCTTTTGCCTAATATGTATTTGATGCATTTGCAAAGATGCATTTACAAAGATGCATTTGCCCTTAGGAAATACTTCATGACATTTTTCCCCTTCACAATGACACTTATTGTGTGAAAACAAATACAAGCTGTACACAAACCCAGTATGGTGCAATATAGCTTTCTTCAAGTATCTGCACTAAAGCACCACAGGGAATTTAGTTGGCAGAATTAGTCACATCTCTGTCTGACTGTCTGGACCCTGGAGGTCTTCAGGGTGTAGACAGAGTTGTTGGGAGCTCTGTCAGGATAGTGTGAGATTTGGAGCCCAGACATCACGTTGTCTCCTTTCGGTGCCTTTGTTATTTTATGATACTTACATTAGTCTAAATATTGCAAGACTCAAAGAAGTTGTATTGGTATGCTAAACAGGGGGGTTACACTTGCAAAGTATTAAACATTTTATACACTAGCACATTATTAAAGGAAAAGTTTAACAATCACAATCATGTTCTCACTCTCATGATGTTTCAAACCAGCTTGACATTCTTTCCTCTTTGTAACACGAAAGGAGAAATTCCGAAGAATGTGCTGGTCACTCTTTCTGTAAAATTATAAGGAAGTGGGACTGAAGCTTTCCAGATTAAAAAAAGGACAGAAATAGTAACCCAAATGCTTTTTGGATATTTTGTTTAAGCTGGAAAGCTCCAGTTCCCTTTAGCTGTAGTGTTTCTATAAGTTATCTGATGAAAAGCCCTGTTAATATTTATGTATTTTATTTATTTTTTGCATAGTGTGCAGGTCATCTTCACATTGATCTCTTGTTTTAATATGACTTTTAACTTTACATCCGTTTCTAATGTCAAAACTTATCACACTTTAGATTGTGGTAGATTGTAAATTTGTGCGTTGTTTGAGGTGAAATGCTAAGCAGACAGTGTTGTATTTTTTTGCAACCCAGGCTTATTGAAAAGACGTAAGCCTACCCGTGGTGACATTTCTGTAAAATATTAGGGTACTTTTCCTCTTGGACGTGTTGGGACGCTTTCAGTGTGAAAAGTCCAGTGAGTGGCACTAAAAGCACAATTAGTTTAATTCTAAACAGATGAACGTGAATCTTTTTTTTTTTTTTACAATGGTTGTATGACGTAGCTAGCAGTGTATCCAACGCTATCTCACGACCAATTCGTACAAATTTGTACGAGTGATTAAAAGGTGGCTAATACGTACGAATTTGTACGACCTCACTCGTACGAATTTGTACGATTTGTCTAAACCCACGTGATGGGTAGGTTTAGGGGCGGGGTCAGGGGTAGGTCATTCGTATGAATTCATACGATTTTGGCAAATCGTAAAATATGTACGATTAATCAAAAAACGTACAAATTTGTACGAGTGAGGTCGTATGAATTGGTACGAATTAGCCACCTCGTAAAATTCGTATGAATTGACGTGAGATCGGGTTGGTGTATCGCGGCAGTTCTGAATTTAAATGAGTGATGATGAGTGGCGCTATGTTTATCTCTATCACATTTGAAATAACGTCACATACACTAAACCGTAATCTGCAGTGTTAACAAAAGCAAACATGACATAAAAACGCATTTGCTGAAGCAACCATGGCATTTCATCTTGCTTCTACAAGTCTTTGAGCTCTTTTGTCATGCCTCGCGTTTCACAGGTCTGGCAGCTACCCACAGGTCTGGAGCTACGTAAATAATACAAAAAAAATTATCAGAAAAGGAACACATAATGGATCTGGTTATGTGCGGCAAACGTCTAAATGTAGGCTATTTGTTGGCAAATCATGGTAAAAGTGTTGTGTGGTCATAACATAGTATTTTCATGAGCACGTGAAAATAAGTCTTTATTAATCGATAATCTGCCTGTTAAACGTATTGCACCCTTATATATTGTATTACGGTATTGACTACCTATAGTTTTTATTTGGAGGTATGCGGTTTGTACGTGATGACGCTACGTTTTACGTCATATTTTTTCTAAGTTGAAGATAGAGTGAACTGATGTTATGTTCATGTGAAGGTTGCTAAATAAACAGCACTAAGCAACGTTTCGTTTGTTTTTCCTACACGCGAGTGAAGGTAAATGGCGCACTCGGATGCTCAACAGGTTATGGGCCCAGTCATGGAAACAAACGAGCGTGAGTAAGACAGAGGCGGCGTATTACGCGTTCTATGAAGCTTAAACTGAAGAGACATATAAGAAGAAAAGTCGGCGATCCTACAAAATGGCGAACAGAGCGCTAGGAATCATGACACCTCAATCTTTGTTTGATGGATCCGAAGATAAATTATGATCTTTGGGAAACGAGATTCTTAAGCAATTTACACACTCTAAAGCTAAAAGAGACTATTTTGCATGAGCCCACTGGTGCTAACGAAGAACAGCTAGCCGAAGACAGACGCAAGAATGCTGATTGTTATGCTGAACTTGTAAGACAGATGATAAAAGCCTATCACTGATAAGACATGAAGCTGCTGACGATGGCAGAAAAGCCCTAAGAATACTGAAAGAGCATTAGGCTATTCAGGGAAAAGCAAGCCACGGATAATAAATATGTACACATCGTTAACTCAGCTTCGCATGGCAGACAACGAGAATGTTACACACTACTTGATAAGAGCAGAGAAGCCATAGCAATGATTCTCCACGGATTACCAGATTTTTTCAAGCCGCTAGCCGTCCACATAACACAGAATGAGGATGATGTTACGTTCACAGATTTTAAGAGAAGACTGCGGATTTATGAAGAGGTGGAAAAAATTAAAGGAACTGAATCCACAGATAATGTGATTAAGACACAGACAAGACAAGGAAAAGGTTCTCTCAGGTACCACACTAAAGAAAGAAAAGATGAAGACACAAATGTGACATGTTACAAATGTGTAACAAAGGGACACAAAGCGAGAAAATTTTACAAGAGAGTGTGGTGCAATCATTGTAAAAATAGTACACACGCAGAGTTCCTGTGCAAGAAAAAGGGCGACCAAGATGACGTCAGAAAGGTTAAAGATGAACACGATAATGACCAAGACCATCTCTTCAAAGCTGAACACTCAGAATATGAAAAACCGCAAAACAAAGTAAAGATGAAAGGCATCATGGTAGACGCTGGAGCGACATCTCATATTGTGATCGACATCAGAATGTTCAGAAGTTTCATGAGTTCCACTCATTCAGTGGAAATAGCCGACGGAACGAAGTGCAGCGGAATGGCACAAGAAAGAGGAACGGCAGATGACGCTGGACAACCGCACACTGCACAGCTATGGGACGCGCTATACATGCCTTCGTACCCATGACATTTTCTCGGTAGCAAGAGCAACAAATGGAAAAGCGACAATCATTTTCAAAAGAGGAGACAGCCACTTGATTACCAAAAACGGAAGCAGGTTTGATATTCATGAAAGTGGAAACTTGTACTACTTGCCAACACTAGAAGAGGGCGTTGACCAGTGCAAAGTGTGTCATGATTTACAAACCTGGCATGAAATTTTGGGACATTGTAACCATGAAGATGTACAGAAGCTACAAAGTGTAGTAAGAGGCATGGAGATAAGAGGAAACAAAGTGAGACCGGAACCGCTATGTGAAGTGTGTACAAAAGAAAAATTCACGCAGACCAGAAACCGGGAGCCAGACAGAAAGACAAAGAAACCCCTAGAACTAATTCACACGGATCTGGCCGGCCCCATGCCAACACAGAGCAAAGAAGGACACAGATATTCACAGTCGTTTACAGATGACTATTCAAGTACTATGTTCGTGTACTTCTTGAAAAATAAAGGTGACACACTACAAGCTAAAGAAAAGTTTTTAGCTGACACTGCACCTTTTGGAGAAATCAAGTGCATTCGTTCAGATAACGGCACTGAATTCATGAGTCGAGATTTTTCAAGCGCTGTTGACAAGGAATAAGATTAGGCATGAAACATCTGCACCTTATTCACCACATCAGAATGGCACAGAGGAGAGAGGATGGAGAACACTCTTTGATATGAGCAGATGCTTACTGATAGAGAGTGAGTTACCAGATGAGTTGTGGAACTATGCAATGCAAACATCAGCCTTCGTGAGAAATACGTGTTACAGTAGACGACGTACAAAGAAAACACCATATGAGTTATTCACAGGCAAAAAGCCAGATGTTTCCAAAATGCAGAAATTCGGATCAATATGTTTTGCTTACAAACAAGAGAAAAGCAAACTGGACTCAAGATGCGAACAAGGTGTTTTCATAGGCTACGACAAGAACAGCCCAGCTTATCTAGTATACTATCCTGACACCGAAAAAGTAAAAAAAACATAGGTTGGTGAAGTTCACAAGAAAAGAGAAGCAGTGAAAGAGAAACACAAACATCTGAGACACACACAAGATATGAAAACATGAATCCAAAGATCTTCAGCAGTGAAGTCAATGCTGATGAAAATGTGGTGTATGAACCAGATCATGGTTTTAGAAGTGATATTTCAGAGACTTTGCCCGAACAGGCTGATCCTGATCAGTCAGGTAGAGCTACAGAACCCGTGATAAGAAAGAACCCACCAAGAACCAGGAAGAAGCCAGCTTATCTACAGGATTTTGAAATCGAGGATGCAGAAGACAAACTGCAAACATGCATAGATTTTTGCTACAGAGCAGTATGTGATATACCTCAAACCTACCAGGATGCCATAACATCAACAAAATCCAAGCAATGGAAGGATGCTATGGACAAAGAAATGCGATCATTAGAGGAGAACAAGACCTTCACACTCACTAAATTACCACCAGGAAAACAACCAGTTGGAGGAAGATGGGTTTACGCACTTAAAAGAGACATTGACGGATCTGAAAAATACAAGGCAAGATTCGTGGCAAAAGGTTACAGTCAGAAACAAGGGACTGACTATGATGAAACATTCTCACCCACAGCTGACATGACAAGTGTGAGAGTGGTTATGCAGAAAGCACCACAAGAAAACCTGATCTTACACCAGATGGACGTTGAGACTGCTTACTTGCATGCACCAATAGATCACAAAATATATGGAACAACCAGGGGGTTATGAGCAAAAATCTGAAAAAGATGGAAAGTTAGTATGCAAGCTAAAGAAATCTCTCTATGGCCTTAAGCAATCTGGCAGAAACTGGAATGCTGTGTTACATGTATGTTTGACTGAGAACGGTTTTACACAGAACCCAGCTGACAACTGTGTGTACACAAAAGAAAAGCCAGATGAGAAAGTAATCCTGATAGTATGGGTTGAAAGCGTGAAAAGCGTGATGAAAAGTGTAAAAGGGATACTCACAGAAAGGTTCAAAATGAAAGACATGGGAAGGTTGAAACATTTCCTGGGAATAGATTTTGAACAAGCAGAGGGTCTAGTCAAAATGTCACAGGAAAGATATGTGAGAAGAATACTAGATCGTTTCGACATGCAAAACTGTAAATCTAGGGAAACTCCATGTGAACCAAAGCTTGATTATACAGAAAATGCTGAAAAAACTAAAGAACCAAAGAAGTTCAGGGAGGCAGTAGTACGTTTAATCTACTTGTCCACATGCACAATACCATATTTAAGTTTTGTCATCAGTAAACTATCTCAGTATTTTGCTGAACCAACAGAACAGCACTGGAACACAGTAAAACATGTGTTCAGGTACCTTAAACAGACAGACATAGTACTTCAGGATACTGTGTTAATCTAAGTGAAGAAAGCTCTTTGATCTCATGGAAATCCAGAAAACAACCAACAGTAGCATTATCTACTTGCGAAGCAGAATACATGTCCTTAGCATCAGCCATGCAGGAATGTATCTACTTAGAGCAGTTGCTTAAGGGTATGGACACATACAAATATGCACAGACAAAGGTGTACGAAGACAACCAAGGTACCATTGCACTAGCCAAAAACCCAATCTGTAGGCAAATGTGCAAACACATTGATATCAAATACCATTTCATAAGAGAAATTGTAAATGATGGCAAGGTTATCTTGGAATATTGTCCTACAGAGACAATGGTAGCTGACATAATGACAAAGCCAGCCACCAAGCAGATGTTAAAGAGGTTTACTCGTGACATGTTTGGAACATAAAAGTGTAGAAATTTATGAATACACAAATTTATGTAAAAAAATAAATAAAAAATGTATTTGGTGTTTAATTTTGTTGTTTTAGTAATACAATGGGCTAAGAGTGAGTGGGGGTGTTAAACGTATTGCACCCTTATACATTGTATTATGGTATTGACTACCTATAGTTTTTATTTGGAGGTATGCGGTTTGTACGTGATGACGCTACATTTATGTCATATTTTTTCTAAGTTGAAGATAGAGTGAACTGATGTTATGTTCATGTGAAGGTTGCTAAATAAACAGCACTAAGCAACGTTTCGTTTGTTTTTCCTACACGCGAGTGAAGGTAAATGGCGCACTCGGATGCTCAACACTGCCCCTGTAATCATATTTGTGTGAAAATAAATAAAAGTTTATTGCTTCCGGTGGTCATTTCAGCTGGAAACTGATGTATTTATTGGTATATTTTTTGAGTTTTGTAGGTAGAGGCATGTTTGTTCAATGAGCCTGTGTTGTTGTTTTTTTTTTGTCTGTTCTTAGTTACATTTTCACAATGTAGGTCCTCCAACAGAGATAATTGTGCTGACAAGTAAATAAAATCTTCTCACTTTAATGAGATTACATCAATTTCATTTGAACTTTTTTGTGAGTAATAATCCACTCTTGTGGATCTATTGTATAAAGCACTTTATTTATATAGTGCTTTATACAATACAGATTAATTCAAAGCATCTTTACAGCGATAACAGTAAAATTATGCATTTCGGCTGTTGTTCAGTCAGTTCAGTTTTTAAAATCTTTTTTATTACTAAATGCAATGCAAAGGAGGAGCAAGTAAGAAAAGATTGATATTATTGGTCTTGAGTGAAGCAACACACCATACTCACCATGTAGCCAGCCACAACCTAAGCATAATATCCTCTCATCAGCACAACGTTAACCACAAGCACAACAGAGACTCTTCCAAATCTTAATGTAACAGAGCATGAAACAATAACAAGTCTTTCCCTTTACTCAAAAACTTATAAAATAACACTTAAATTTAACATTTCCCCTCCTGTTTCAATCCAGGGAATTACAAGTCCATCCAGTTTCAGTTGAAGCAACAAGATATTGTGTTTAAAAAAAGAGAATAATTTTACAAATGCACACAGACTGATCAAATGAAATAAAATTCGGACAATGTACACGACCTGTGTTGCTGCAGTGAATTTCTATTTAGTATTAAGCATATATCGTGTTTTGAGTGCATATTCCACAAGATAGCTTGATCAGGCAGTCAGATATTCCAAAAATATACACTTAATTCAGGAACTGACCAATTTGCACAGTATGTCAAGTGTATATTTTCTGTACTGATTTGCCAATTGGGCTATAATTTCTTAACTACAGCCTTCGGTCAAAATGGTGCCATTTACCATCAAGCTTGTTTGACGTAATTGCAGGTGTGTGTGTGTGTGTGTGTGTGTGTGTGTGTGTGTGCGTGTAGAAGTTGGGGGTCGCAGAGTGAAGATGGCTAACATCAACAGACACAGAATAAAGCCTCTGTACTGGGCTGAGTCATATCCCCTGCTATCAGATGACCCCTGACATTGACCTCTGACTTTGAGCTCTGCCCTCAGGGCAGCTTGAGTGAAGGCCAGTGCAATTCAGCAAAAGGTACAATGTAAACTTCTGCTTTTGTAGACAGAATGTTGTATATTTCAAGAGTTGAATGATTAAAACGCATCTCTGTGATCTTCGTGTCTGGCAGTTCTGGATTCCGCTGGTATATGCATGACCTGCTCTATGAAAGCCTGTTTCACCCTCGACTGATCCACCTCACTGCATTTCCTCCTCTCCCGTCTCCTCCTGCACGCGCACAACTTTGTGTCCAGCTGTTCCTTCATTTCCTTTCCCAACCTTCTTTGATTCTTTCCTCCATTACTTCTTTTTCTTTCTCTGACCTTTCTGGAGTTCTGGATCAAATTGCATGGCTGCTTTACAGTTATGCTTCAGTTTGCATGCTGCCGTGCTTCATTAAAACAGCTAAACACAAACAGCTAAACACTGGATGCGTGCGTGGTGCATCTGGGTTCAGTTTGACCAAATTTGCCACTCAAAGAACCTTTAGATTCTCAGAATCGTCATTTTACCTTCTGAGGAAAATGTTTCCCACTGGGAGCATGTTGGATTACCTCTGTTGAGGCTGAAGTGATTCCTAATGGTAATCCATGTAGAGAGGCCACATGAGGCTCTCCATTATAGATCATTTGTTTGCAAGATCAAAGGGGTCAAGAGTGCTCCATATGTTAGGTACATGCTGTGAACATGATCTTGCTTGGAGTGCAATCGCCCTTGGGCACCTTTGCTTATGGATAGCGAGTGTAGTGCAAATCCATATGGACAGACAGTTTCGAGCAGCATCAGTGTTGTTGCTGGTCCCAGCTGGTTTCTGCTTTTTTGTTATGGTTGGTTGGTGACTATATTTAGCAATATCTTGTGTTCTTTCCGACAAACATAGTCCCAACTTTAACATCTTAAGGTTGTGTAAACATGAAGCTGGTTAGCATGTCAGAATGTTGACTAACCACATACCAACATTATATTCCACTCAGAATGGAATTGAGAATGTTTTTTGTAATTCAATTGAGATTGAGGAATTGAACTGAGGAAGTAATATGAACTGGAATTTAAAGAAATGCGTATAACTACAATAACTAGAAGGGAAAGGTTCCCAAGACAAACTTTGATGGCTTAATGTTCAATTCAACTCAAATTCATATATATATATTGCAAAAGATGCTTTAAATTGATAAAAAAAAATACTTGAAAAATGTTAATGATGCTGAAAATTCAGCTTTTCCATCAGAAGAATAAATTCCATTTTAAAATATATTTATTTATTTAAATTGCAATAATATTTCACATTACTGTATTTTTTAAATCTTTTTTTGATTAAATACATGCCTTGATGAGCATAAGAGACTTCTTTCAAAAGCTTTTGAATGGTAGCATATATATATTTTGAACAAAAGATGATGGAAATCAGACATGGCTATGCTTTTACAATATAATGAATAAAAGGTAAAAATCATTTAACTTAATTAAATAATACAGGTGGCTAAAGTAGCTTCATAACACATTTAAAATAAAAAGGCTGGTTTCAACTGCAAATCGTAATGTGGCGTGCTTCATCAGGTGCTTGCAGTGCATTATATTAATTATAATGGGAGCGATTAAGTACAGTAACCCTAACCATTAACTATCCCTATAGGAATGTTGTTCCAGGACCATCAAAGATGATGATCCAGGAACACGTCCTACTTTTAAAAATTACAGTCACTGAAAACTTGGCAGCATGGTGAAGTGAGTTGTTAAAGGAAGTTTTGCTTGATATTTTAGTTAAGAAGCCTGGTGGGGAAACCAGCACCCATGCTGGGGACCAGCATCCAAAACACAACATATGCTGGTGAGCATCTCTGCAGGTCTTTTCACAGGAACTGGACGCAAGTACCTTCTTCTGATCCAGCACAAGTCAGATAACCAATGTGATAGTGAATGTCTGTCAGTGTTAGGTTTCCAAGCCAAAGGGGCCACAGTACTGATGGCTGCCATATGTTACAGGTCAAAACAACAGATTTTGCCTTCAGAGTTTGGGAAGATAAAGTATCAGCAAAAAAGATGGTGTCCCTTTTCCCATCCCATATGTCTTTTGTTGCATTACTTATTCCTCAAACTGGTACAAACCGGCCTTGTTGTACTTTTCACACGTTTTAAATCCCAGATATGATCAACAGCAAGTCCTGACTGGCTGGGGCTTCAAAATCCTTGCTAAATCACATTATAGGACTCGTATTACCATACAAATGACCGGCCCTCTAGGGAAAACATGGTCTTCTCAGCAATGTAGTTAATAAAGAAAAGCGTAAAAATGGACTTGTGGATTAGTATTGTGTTGTGTTAAGGACACTTGAGCACCCCTCTGTAAATAAAGGCCTAATCTCCAGGAAGCCAGAAAACCCACCCCCTATTCCTCTTGACGCCCCCCTGACTGAGCACTTTTGGGCCTTACGGTTGTCTATGTATGCCCTGAGTTACAAACAAGTATGATCACATAATTAAACCCAATGTAAACATTATACAGGCGCACGCATACTCAAACAGCACACAGATTGGAGCATGGGAACCCACTTTTGTGCTCCGCTATAATAATATAGTAAAGTCAACTACATCCCTGTGAGGAAAGATTGAAGTAATGATTGTCATATACAATGGTTTAGATGCAGTCACTGGAATAAGAATGAAAACAGCATGGTGAACTGTTGATAAAGAAGAGGCATCACCTGCTAGAGTTTGTTCATTCTCCCATGGACAAACAATCTGGAAAACGTCATGAATGCAGCTGTGCAAAACCATTAAATGGTGTACGCACCGTTCCACAAAAAACAAAGCTGGCCTTATAAAAAGGAAAATGAGCAGGTGATAAAAGGTATGGGCGAAGGGGGGCGTGAGGGATTTCAACTCTGTTAGACATGTGGCGCGACTGACACTTAAGCCACTAATGGATGATTAGGAGGAAGAAGAGATCAGCCATCTTGACTCCAGGTGCCATTATTTACTTTTTCAGTAACGGCTGAAAGGGAAGAAGTGGAAGAATAGACACCTCGCCATGAGTGTTTCTGTGTAAAAAACAACAACTTAAAATTCAAAATGGTGTCTAGTCTGTTGGTAAGATAAAGCCATGATAGATTTGGTGGCCTTGCAAGGCAAGTGCTAGCTTAAGCATTTCCTTACAAGGATTCACTCCATTTCAGCTAAACAATATAGTAGGATATAATTTATTAGCCTTTTATGATTATTTTGGATAAAGGGATAGTTCACCCAAAAATTTTAATTCAGTCATTAATTACTCCACCTTCATGTCGTTCACCTTCAAACACAGATGGAAATCTTTTTGAGTAAATCTGAGAGCTTTCTGTCCCTCCATTGACAGCCTACTCAACTACCACTTTCAAGCCCCAGAAAGATAGTAAAGACATAAATACAGTAATCCATGTGACTCCAGTGCTCTTACCTCAGTTTTATGAAGCGACGCAAGTGCTTTTTTGTGTGAAAATAAAACATAATTTACCACTTTATTTACAAAATATTAATCTCAAGTGCGCGTTAGCGAGAACTTCACGACGCATGCATGTTGTGTTACCAAGAGAGCGGATGTTGTTACGTGAATGTGAGTCTGAGATTAATATTTTGGAATGAGGGTTTTTGAGGGTGAGTAATTAATGACAGAATTTTAGTTTTGGGGTAAACTATCCCTTTAAGGATGCTATTTATACTTATTTCATTTAAATACTTTTTTAATTGAATTATGCCAGTTTAATGTAAAGAGACAACTATAAGGTTGTAAGACTACATTGCAAATTCTTTTTAGAGTTTTGCACGCTAAATAGACCAAATGTCACCTCTTACACACTCTTACACACTGTGAATACTCTGTATAAAAAAAAAAAGTCTAAACATTGTGGCTTTTTCTGCACTTTTGACATTGCCACAGCAATGCTGACAGCAAAATTCTCTCAAACAAACAATGCTATGCCATGCTGCAAATTGAACAAATCAATAAGCGTGACAGTAGACTCATCATAAGACATCAGACTCACTGGATCACACGACTGCTGACCACATGACAGAGAGAGAATCTACTGATGTTCTAAAAATATAAATGGTCTGTGATGATGACGGAAAGAGGAAGGGTATACGCCAATGGGCAAATGCTGGAGGTGTTCCCGCTCTAATAAGGAGAGGAAATGAAATATGAGCACAGTTCTGTATTTCACGCCTACATTATTTTTCTTTCAAAGGTCTCTGACTAGTATACATACACAGACATACATACATATATACATATATACATACATACATGTGAAATACAGAACTGTTTACAGTGATAACCGTTACATACTGATACCAGATATAGGCCTATGTAAAGGCTAAAGTAAAATCAGCTGATCATTATAATCACACTGCATCAATGCTGATCACTCTGTCTGGGTTTATTTTACAAACATTAATGGCCGGCTGGCTGTACATTATCCACTTCTTACAACGACAATTCATAGTAACATAACTGGACTTGAAATATTGATTTGAGTTTGAATTATTTTATAATGTGGCAAGAGACCGCATATGAGATATAAGATAAGTTATATATAAGCTATTATACAAAAATATTTGACTTCAGATTGTTGCAATTGACCAGTCAGAATCAAGTATTGGGGGCAAATTTGTATATATTAGTATTTTTAACAATCTGCTGTTGTACAATGAAAATAATAAAGCGAATTATTTATTTTTGGAACCAAAAGGTTGTCTTATTACACTTGATATTTTGCTCAGTATAGACCCTTAATATTTTGAATAGATAGATAGATAGATAGATAGATAGATAGATAGATAGATAGATAGATAGATAGATAGATAGATAGATAGATAGATAGATAGATAGATAGATAGATAGATAGATAGATAGATAGATAGATAGATAGATCTAGTTTCAGACTAATATGTGAAAGGTTCCCTTGCAAGGGCATCATCATATTTAGATAGTAAATTCTTATTTCTGATTTGAAATTCTTTACAAAATAATAATATTCTACAATGTAATATTAAGATTCACTGCTTTTGCATCTATTAAATTACATATTAAAATATGAATATGATTAAATATCTGTCGATGCAGAATGACAGAAGATATGAGCTTTTCATATTCAAACTTCAAACAGGAAGCAATGATTTTGCCTACGTTAGAAACGATCTAAATTTAGCAGCATCCTCTCAGAGACCACATGCATCAAGCCCCTGTGAGAAAGACAGTGACACATATGTGGCATTTCACAAAAAATGTTTGATGTCCCTAAATAATGCCTGAAGCATTGAAGGGAAAATAGCAATGAAAATTATTCTGAATAACAAACTTGTTCTCCTTTAGCTAGAGGAACTTATGACCGTTAATGTCTGTCCAATGAAGGGTGAGGCACTTGCAAAAGACGCTGGCATAAACCACATCAAAACGGAACTTCTTGATGGTGGAAACCAGAGTGTGGCAGACCAAAATACAGAGCATGTGTGAGATACATAACGGCTTGGAAATGTAGTTCGCTTTTTGAAGGGAGTTCCTGAGGTGAGTACCAGGAACATTCATAGATCTTCCTGGTGGGGGTGGTCAAAACAGCTGCCAGATGTGGAGGAGTCCCAGGAGCCCTGTCACATTCTCACACACAATGCACGGCTTGTGAAGTCACCACAGGAAGTGAGGTCAGGGTTCCTGACCCCTCCTATGAGCTGACAGAAATGTTTGTCAAAGAATATGGCAGCGAAACCTCTGAATCCATTCAAACGGTTCTTATCATTTGAGTATTTACATCTCAAAACGGTGAAATCAGCTCGCACAATGCTGCTTAAAATGAGACAGGAACAAATTGGAGGTGGATGTGTCGTTATTCAGGATGACTCACTGATTTCCATACATGCTCGAGGAGGGGCTTATCTACTCAACAGGATGAAATTAAGCACATGGTCCTTATTAATGTATTTTATTACTGGGTTCTTGATGCCATCAGAAAGGTTGAATTTAAATGTGTAGTGTTCAATGAAGGAAATCTCTTATGATTCATACCTGCCTTCCTTGTGTGAACACGATACAACATAACCCCAATGACAAACAAGCCTAGACCAAACGGCACACACCTGAGGCGAAACGTGTTCATCAAGACAAAAAAAAAATTATACTGCCGGATATCAACGCATACATCACTGGTGATAGGAAAAGGAGAAGGAAAAAATAAACCGTTGAGCCGAACGCATTCTAGTGAATCAACAAAGGTGGTTAACACATGTATGAGCAGATGTCAAATGAGACGTATAATTTTCCCCTGACCACATGAAGTCTCCATTTTAGGGTGGTATATGTCACTGAAACAAGATGATGTTAATTTTGATTGTAAACTCATCAGCTGAAAGGCAATGAGGATAACAGTAAGAAACTGTGTTATTTCCTGCCCAAAACAGTCTCATGAGGTGCCAAGTGCAAATGCATCTGGTTTTTCAGGCCACATACATAAACATACGCATTCAGAAGTTTGGGAATCCCACAATGATCTACAATTATGGAAGTGAAAAATGACAAAGGACATTCCCTAAAAGATAGCAATCCAATCAATATCAATCCAAAGTTACTTGGTTCTTCACCACCAGATCTCACCATATAATTGAAGCATTCATATTCATTGTTGCCTTTGTTGTAGGCTATAAAACGTCTAATTAAGCCATATTGAAATATAGTGGCAAAATCAATAGGTCTCTGCCAATTAGATACACATGTCAATCTATGTGTGAAAAAGAGGCAAAACAAAGTCAACTCAAGAGTGGAGAGGAAGTGAGGAGGTGGAACCACAAAAAAAAGCCTAAAAAACAAAAAGAAAACATCTGGACCTCATTTCTACCCTGGGGAGAGAGAAACTAAAAATACTACCATAAATGTGACTTTTTTTATCCTGAACATTTTCATCGAGTGGAGATTTTTGCGACCGTCTACAACTATATATGTTTTTGTAATACATTTATTTTCGTTAACAGGTAAATTAGGGGTGTAAAAATCATTATCCGGGCGTCCTAAGCTCTGGCTCTTCCACGCGAAGTTGCTGAGCGCGTGCGTGCTTGTCTGTGTGTGTGTGTGTGTGTATTACGTCGCCGCGCACAGATCGCGAGGCTGTTGTTCTGCCTACAAGCTCGTGGAATTAACGATTTTTTTTTATTAAACGGAAAATACAGCAGTAACGGACACGTCCTAGAGACGTAAACGCAAACTCTGAGTATTTTTCTAGCTTTTTTGACGTTTATCTTAACCATGGCTGTATTAATGATTAGATTATCTGAAGAAATGACTCCGCAAAAGTTTTGACTTTTATTAAATCATCTGGATTGTTGGGGCTCTCCCAAACGGCTCATTGAAGACTCGATCAAGCGTTTAGGAATTACGGAACTTCATGTAAACTTTGTAAATGAAGATTAAAAACATCGGCACGCGCTTCTTCTCTCTGCCAGACATCGCACATGGGGTGAGTTTCACATCACAGCACTATAACTAACGATATCTCACTGTATACATAGGCTAGTCAAATGTTCCTTGCTGTTTCAATAGCTTTATGTCTTCATTCATTTTCGTACCAGTGTGATAGACCTGTATTTTAAGGCAGTTAATGACCACCACTCCTATGCAAATGTTTAAGACAGATGTGTGTGCCCTTCTCAAAATTCACTCTTTAACAGTAAATTGTGATGTGTTTAATTTATCAACACCGACACGTTTCTATCACCATCAGCTCAGTCATTGATCTTTCTCGCATGCACCGATCAGATAATGAAATGTGTGAGATAGTCTTATCAAAGCTTTCGACACATGCATATTCCACTAGTGTCCGTTTTTTGAAGTGTGACATGCACCAGTGTTTTGCATAATTTGCGAGAAAGTAAACCGTAAATGTTTAATCTCAGATGTAATGTGTAACATGCCTGCAGTTAAACATTGACCTGCATCCTCCAGACCTGCTGGACTTCATGTGTATTCCAGCAGCTCTTCATTTGTCAACAGGGACGGGCTCTTGCTGGGCTGAGGGCTCATTGCACGCGAGGAGCTTTTGCGATATTTGTAGCCGTTGCAAAACCCGCCGTGGGGATTCGTCCATCCGTCACCGTAAAGGATGGCATTGTTCTTAAAGGTCGTATTAATAAGACAAAAGACTCTATTATGGCATTATGCTGCTGGACTGAGTTCTCTGAGTCTAGTGTTTGTTTCTTAAAGGGATAGTCCACCCTAAAATGACAATTCTGTCATCATTTACTCTTTTGTCTTGAAACGCAAAAAAATAATTGTTTTAGAGGATTTTTACTCAAAACATAAGATATATTGTTGTCTGATATGATTTTAAAGTGATAGCTCACCCCAAAATGCAGATTTCATAATTCATAATTTACTTACTCATCCTCATGTTGTTGGATGATTTCCTTTCTTCTGTGAAACACAAAAGTGGCACTTTCATTGCATTTTTCCCATGTAATGAAACTGAATGGTAGCTGAGGTTGTCCATCTGCCTTACATTACCCGAAACCTGGTTCTTGAAAAGAGTTTTCATTTAATCTAATATCAGTTTAATTTAGTTAACATTTTAATTTAATAACAAGTTTTCAAGTTTGTTGAAAGTCTTTGTTTGATTTCAACATCATTCATGTTTGCACACATACAACAATAGTTGCAAGACATAGCCTACAAGAATCAGTTTTTTTTTTATGAAGCTTGATAGTAAAAATCAGTGCCTATAGTGTCCTCTTAGAAGATGTATGTGTTTGTTGTTCCATGGAATAACCAAAAAGCATTCAGATTTGGACCAACTTAACCAAATTTTCAATTTTGGGTAGGCTATCCCTTTATGTTTTTTTGTTTTGTTTCGTTTTTTTGGTGTTGACAGTGAACTAAACTAGACAATTGTACAGATGTAGGTCAGCTCTATTGTACAGATTTTTGTCTCCCCTGGAATCCAAGGCTACATTGAAAAGCCATTGCGCTGGTTTCTGAATTTAGGTCATAGTATGAAATGCACCCGTCCCTTAAGTCCAGAATAATCATTCACTAACAACACCTCTCTGAGATACTGACTCAGAATCACAACTGTACATTCTCTCCAGGACAAAAAAAAGGGGATGGGGTTGAGATGTTTTTGTAATCCGCTTTTGTGGTACACATTGCCTCCCTCTACAAGATAAGCTGATATGTGAGAGGAAACGCTGATTATCGCATTGAGAGTTGTCCATCTATCATCCTCAAGTGTGGGTGTGAAATGTGTGCTTGGTCACGTTACTCTTCTAAAAGCTTCAAATGGAATGATTGCATTATCTTGTCTGTTCTGGGACTGCATGCAGAGTGCTTGCAGATGCACATGGGGATTTCTGCATGCTTTTTAAACGGCTTATTAGATGGAAACAGCATTACTAAAGTGGGGAAATGACGAAGAGCTGGAATATCAGGTGTTGGATCTGTTTGGTTGTGGAGATTCTTGTCTAGGGTCTTGTGTTGAGGTGGCAGCTTTTCATCACGCTGCGATCCGATCTGTAGACAGAGCTGATATGGGCAGCATGAAGTCCGCGTTGGCATCATGTGATGCCACGCTTCATTAAACCAGAACAAAACCAGCCACGCTGTCTCAGCTGACCACCACCGGCGTTCTTCACTCACGTTCACACTCTCAGCCCGTGTCTACGTGAGAGAAACTGCAGCTGTGGTCTTAATATATAACCCACTGTGACTCTATCACCAGGTCCACATGGACACTCCAGACTTTTATTGTATTTTCTGTTCTTTTTTTTCCCTGGAACTCTGCGGAATGCATTTAAACCGCATGACAATTCTCTCATCATGTACTGATAGTTACACTGTTAGCTGGCAGCGTAAACTGTTGTCAGATTATTAGCCTATGTGAAGAGCTTTGTTAATGACAGACATTCCAATTCCAAGGAAGTCTCCTGATCTTTCCACAGAGTTCTGCGTGCCTGGATTTAGTGTAGGCATATGACTCACCATGCCACTCAGAATTTTCTCCAAGTATTCACTTTCAAAGTTTCATGATGAAGCAAAGGCTTTGCCTTCAGATATGAGTGGTACTATTCGTTATGATGGCGTCTCACAGGTTGACTGTCTGATTGTTACTTGCTGGCGCTTTCTCCTGAATTCCCCTGACCTTCATTTCAACTCTGTCCCATAAACACATGTTTCAGAATGAGGTTCGTTCCCCATGACTTGGCTCTGCATGCCCACAGGTCGCATATGTGCACGCAGACGTCAATGAGGAGGGATTGTGCATGAGAGGCGAAGTTAAATAAAAAAAAGTGAATAAATAAACGGAAATCTAAGCAAACGGAAAGATAAATAAATGTTGCAGGCGGTGGTGGGAACTGGAAGTGTGGGATTTTTGGGCTTGGTCACATGAGGGGTTACGGGTGGGGCCAGGTCACTGTGTGGGCGGAGCGATTCCTCAAGGACTTTAGCGTTTAGCATTTTGGCAAGAGGCGGAGAGTGCGTGCAGAACGTCCTGAGAAAACCTTCTCTGAGGAAGAATCCCTCAAGTCAGGGAGAGCATTTAAAACAAGTCCACCCAAAAATGAAATCACTCAACTGCTCATGTCGATCTCTCTTTTCCATATCAGGGCTGGATGTTAGTCTGGACTAACATTTAAGAGCAGTAGCACTGGTGCCACTATAGATGGTGGCAGCAGCTCCGGATTTGGTAGTGCTAGTGCTTTATGATTTTTAATCATAAAGGTAATTTAAAATCGTAAATTTCACTTGCTTGAATTTCACTCTCAAAAGGTAGTATGAACCGGACCCTAAAATAAATAATATAAAAACATTCGACATTCTGCCACAATACCATGGTTACAGTTAATGTTACAACATTTAATATATGGTGATATGTTGGTGATTTGTGGACTGAAAAGCCTTCTATAACTTGTTTGTTCATGGCACAATGTTTCTCCTTGTTTCCACGTCAGCAATAACAGAGAATTTTGCGGCTAAATGTAATGCTGTTCACTAGATCTCGCAGCGATGTTGTTAATACTGCGGCGAATTCAAACACTTTCTCACTGGATCTCCCAGTGCTATGTAGTAACCTGTTCTGACCTCGCGGTGCGCTGTCTAATATTGGTCCGAGCTGATAAACTGGTCTGTCCTCAACGAGAAACGCTGTTTCGCTCCGTTTTACTTTCCGTTTTAATTTCATTTGCTGTTTGATGTCTTTCATATGAAACTCTTATCGCAGTCTGGAGCCCTGCCATATAATGGAAGTAAATGAGGACTGGGGAAAAAGCAGCACTATAAAAGTAGTCCAAACGATTTTTGTGCTCTTTTAAGTCGGTGAACTTGAGAATTCGTAAATTCATAAATTAAACATTTGGGATTTGTGAACCGAATAATTGAAAACACTTCAAATAAACGATTAGTTCACAAAACGGTGCATGGTTCATATCAAGATTTTCAGTCAATAACTAGCATAACATTTTATGGCACTTTCTGTCATTTTGGAGCTTGACCGTTTTCATTCACTGAGTGGCTAGGATAATTACCTACAAATTAAACTTTAATGTTCTATGTTATAAACAAAATGCGGTTAAGAAAATCGTCACAATCAATTTTGGGTGTACTCCTTTAAGAACAAAAGACATTTTATACAGGAAGGTATTATGGAAGACGGTCATTTTTGACGAACCAATATGTTTTGTTGTTCAGGTCAGAATTGTTGGCGCTCAGGGATCAATGCATTGTCTGGTCAACCAGTTCAGCATTTTTTCCAATAATGCTAATCAATATCTTTGGTGATATTAATAGAGACTGGGGTTTCCAGTGCTTTAGGGCTTGCACTATTATAAGGCAACATGCCATCTTGCCTCAGCCCAAAAACACTTTTGCTGGGTGTGGCAGCTGGAACAAAATAAACGCCTTCTGTTTCGGAGGCTGCTGCTGAGCAAGTTACAACTCACAGCCGGCAATATTGAGCTTGCAGTATTTGTGCCAAGAACTGGGAGTGTCGCTGTAAAGACTTGCCTTTGCTTGGGCTGCTAACCTTCTCCAATACACACACACAATCACTTTCTTACACACAAAGACTTTCTTACTCTATGTACTGTACAAACAGTAGCATGCATATTTAGTGTTAAGACAATCACAAACACAATCCCATAAATTGATGTTGTATACACCACAGTTACTTAGCCCAATCTGTCTGTCTCACACAGACACATGCAGACAAGGCTCAGGGGAAGCTTTCTAAATATTTACTGAGCAGCGTTTTACTTTGTCCATTTTAGGACAGTTTTGGAGCCATGGAAGAACTTCTAAAGGTCTCGCTTTCTATTCATGTCTAGCATCTGTGCAAAATTACTATTTATGGGTTTATTTTGCAAAAACATCGCCTAACTGATATAAATCTGCCATACACAGAAGATCGGCAAATCTGGCTTAACATTGATGCAGGTGTACACAGATCTTAGCTTCAGAAAAGCAACACAAAGGTGTATATTGGGCAATATAGTCTATTATGTATTATGTATATATGTCTAATATGTTTCCATGGTTCTTAACTTAACTTAAAATGGTTACAGATTAGTTCCTGAAAGTGTTTGCTAATGCAAAAAAAAGAAAAAAAAGAAAAAAATGCAACTCGTTTTGTAATTGTGTGTAGTTAGAATAGCAAAATAAATAGTAATTTTTAGAGGATGAAAAAATCTATGATGTCAAAGGCTGTGTATCCAGTCAAACTTTACTGCATAAAAAAAAAAGATGACCTACGCTAGAATGAATACTGGTTAACTCGCAACGAGGACAAACATGTTTGTGTCAACCACGATGTGTTCTGTGTAGTGAATAACTGGCTGCTGAGAGCATGAGATAATTAAAATGGTTAATTTTGCATATTGATGAGCTTATGCATGTTAATATTAATACATTTTAATGTTTGATTTTAAAGAAATAGTACACCCAAAACATGTCATGATTTATACACCCTCATGGCGTTTCAAACCTGTATAACTTACTTTCTTCTAAGAAACAAAAGAAGATATTTTGAAGGAAAAAAAACAGCAAAAAAAAAAAAAAAAGTAGCAAAATATCTTTTGCGTTTCACACAAGAAACACAGTCGTACAGGTTTGGAAAGACATAAGGGTGAGTAAATGATGATAGAATAATTTTTTTTAGCTTTTTAGTACATTTTTGTATTGTGTAAATTGTAAATTTTGGTACTGTGTTGCTGAATGTAAAACCACCTTTTGTGGGCTAAATGATGTTGCAGCTTTTTAAAGTAAAGAAACCTTGCAACAGCATAATTTCCTCCTGTAAATCTGGCGCTCTCGTGTGCTACGATAATGTTAACCGTTTTTCTGGCCACGGAGAGGTTTGGAGATCGTTTTTGTGTTAGTGAGCCGTAAAACATTTCTGAACGATTTGTGGCTTGAAGTACTCCATAAAGCGCTGGATATGTAGTGATGTGGCCACAGTGCGGTTTTCAAGCGTCTACCGGGCATCAGTACGTCCAACTGCATTTAAGTTTCCAGCAGGTACTGAAAGAGATGATGCCAGACCCGCACATCCTCCCCCTCGTGATAGACAGCGCATTGTTACCCTGACTGCTTTTGTTTGTGCACCTGGAAGAAGCCCACCGAGGAAGCCCTGTTGGAATGAAGAGCCGGATTGCTCGCTAGAGCTCAGCAGATTAAACCGTGGAGGGGGGGCTTTTGTCCATCAAACCTGTTCTTTCAGTTGTGGCATCTGTGATAGGATCAGGCCCATCCTCATGCTAACGCAAAGTCATGAATGTCCATGAGTGGCAGAAAGACATGGATCCTGCCCACATGGGGGCTTTTAGCATGAGAATAGCCTGGCTCTGTGCTCTCTGGTGGGACGTTACTGCTGTTACTTGTTTTTTTGTTTTTTTTTTGCAATCATTTGTTGAAACGGATCTTGCACAACTTAATCTTGTCTTTTTACTGAAACTAAATGAAACCGTTGACATTCTTGCATAACTTGCGGTAAAAGTTTTGACTAAAAGATAGATGCTTTCAGACATTTTCTGCTGGGGAAAAATCTCACTTCTCTTAAAAAGCCAAATAATTCGTTATTGTGTAATCAGTTGGTCTGGTCTGGTCTGGTCTCCCTCGACGATGAGAAGTCTCTTCACGAATGTCTTCTGAAGTGACCCGTGGCGAACGCACGGGTCACTGATAAGACTTATGTGCGGTGATACAAAACAAAACACAAATGAGCAGACATGCCAAAGCCTGGCCCCTGAAACTCAATATGACAGAAAAAAACATGCGTCAGACAATGTTGTATATTAGATTTACGGCTTGCTGTGCCAGTAATACACTTAAAGGCCCACATGATATGATTTCTGACTTCCCCCTGTAACATATCCAGCACTGATTAGCCTGTTGAATTTGATCTGCTTTGGATCGATATCTAAACCACTCCCTATGGGAAATCAAATGACAAAGGGCATTATGCATCAGTTGTTTTTGAGGGCACTAGTGGCAGTCCAGACTCACTTATAGGCGCCCTAAGCAAGAAAAGACATAACTAAAGGTATGTAAAAAAAAAAGAAGCTAACAAATACTTTTTAACTAGTGCTTAATGTAAATGCAAAGTGTTGCAGAGCGTTTTTCGATGCCATGGAAAGACCAGCAAATATGATAATCCCTGCTGCTTAAAATATAAAGACAGCTGTATAATGTATAAAGGCCATTATACTCTGTAAAATAGTAAACATGATATTATAAAGACAACATGCTGTTTGCATGTTTGGTGTTTTTTAGCATGAAGGTTCAGTTTTTGTGGGGGGAATGGACATTGCATGGAAAAGAGGAGCTTTGACATTTTGTTCCACAAAAATGGTGGCAGAATTAAGCTGCAGAAGTTGTGACTGAATGAGTGACTTTTTAACCTATGATAATCGTGCAACTATTTTAGATCATATAATATATGTGTACATTTTATAGTATTATATTTAATATATCATAATTGATATTCATGTTATATAATTCAATAGAAAATCCTAGTTTTTTGAAGTTGCGTTCAAAATCTTGGTTCAAAATCAAAGACGGATATGCTCTTTCGGTTTGAATGATGCTTCTAAGAGCGGAGGATGCATGCCTTTGAGTCTTTGACTATAGTAGGAGGTTATAAGAGGCAGGAGGGGAAGTAAAACTTTCATTTTTACCATGCCAGACACTATGCATGTGTCTGTGAGGAAATCTAGTCTTTGTTGTCCCAAATGATCTAATATGTCAGGAGGGTCTGGTAAAAATGGAAGATCATTGTGCAGTTTTGAGACATAGCCAATTCTTGTGTTGATCGTCATTTAATACAACGAATATTTGAATCCTAACACACCCACAAACACGAATATGGAGTATTTCTTTTTTTTAGCTCTCCCCCATTCTGTTTCTTATCCCATCTGTCATTGTTGGATGAAAGGTACCAGACCATAATACAGCATCGTATCACAAAAGGCAATCAAGACTGGCTTTGTTCGTCCTTGTGGGTGCCTGTTTCCTTTGTGGAGTCTCCCCCTCTTTAATTCACACCAACAACCCCCAAACGCACCCACCCTTACACACATGCGCTATAGCATCACCCCCTCGACTGTCCCATGCACAACTGACACATATGAGGAACGCATGCGGGTCACATTTGCACAATGGTACAGTGTTGTCATGAAGATCTGGCAGTGTTTCGTCTGTCGCGAACATGAGCGCACACACACGGGACACACACATCCCATGATAAAGCAGAAGAATATGAGCATGGGTGGGGTTTGCATTATGGGGGAACAGGAGCAGGGCTCTAGAACAAAGCAAGCGCAATTTCTGTTCTAGGACCTTTCATTACAGGATACTTCCTATGTGGAGACAACAGCAGAAAAGTGTGAGAAAAGCCTTACGTGTGAAACGTGATCTTCTGCGCCGTGGTTTAGATTTAACTCGCAGATTGTCACGTTTATAACGGGGATGTGCTGCAGAGTTAAAAATATCAGTGCTCTTAGTTTGACAGTTCTGTTGTTATTCATTTTATGGTTGACATTTGAAAATTCAGCAAAACATTAGTTATTATTTAGTGGCCTTCCTGTGCCCTGCTGATGTGTGGACTTCTCATCCTTGACGTTGAAGGTCTAGATATGCCTAAACCAGCAGTAGGTTCTTCGGTAGATTAAATAATGAAGTGAGATTGCATTAGCCTAGCTCTTTATCTAATGAGCAGTAGAGACGGCGTGACCATGGCTGTGGTACTAAATTAATCCTTCCTGATGTTTTTAATCACCCTCTTGTGGGCCCTTCCTTTGATCTAAGTAGTAGACATTAAACCGTAGGGGGTTAAGGGGGTGGCAAAGAGTCAGTCAAGAATCTGAATCAGAAGTGAAGAGCCTGTGGCTGACATGAATTGATAAGAGTGAACTAGTAAGTAGCTCAGAGTACAAGGCTACCTCAACACACGTCAACATCCTCACCACACCACCAAAAACTGTATATAGCCTATACAGTTTTGGGTCAATAACACTTATTTTTTTAGAAAAAACTACATTTATTTAGCAAGAATCAAGAGACTGTAGATTGATCAAAAGTTACAGTAAAGACATTTAGCTATGATGTTACAAAATGTTTTAGCTATTTATGTTTAAAAAATGTAAATATTAAACAAGTAAGACATAAGAAATATTTCTTGAGCTGCAAATCATCATATTAGAATGACTTCTGAAGGATCATGTGACATTGAAGACTGGAGTAATGATGCTGAAAATTCAGCTTTGCATCAGCGGAATAAATTACAATTTTAAATATATTAAAATAGAAAACCGTTTTATTAATAATAAATTGTAATACTATTTCACAAAAAAATAAAAATATATACATAGTGCAGCAGCACTACCCCCAATGTCCAGAATGTGAGGCAGAGGGTTTCTCCACTCCGCTGTTTCTTTTTACACAGCTCTTCGTTTCCTGTCGCCTTTTTTCGCCCACATGCTAAGAAACGCATCGGCAAATAAACAGAGATGACAAATGTAGACCATGAGCCATGAGTTCTAATGGGCTTTTGTTTATGTATGCCTCGCAGGGGAGGAAAAGACACTGACAAGTGAAGAGTAGATTTCAGCCACACAATATTGACTAATGTTCTGAGAGGAAATAATGCGGCTAAATGTAAGCTGAGTGGAATAGCAGTTCTCTCTTCTCCCCTCCCCCGTGCAGCCGAGGGCAAACGTATACCCAACTTTCCAATTCCCCCTGCCTGAATTACTATAGCAGAACACAGTCCGTGTGACACCCCGCCACTGCCTGCTAGCCGTGAAAGGGTGCCTGGGCTTTACATAGTCATAACAAAGGCTTACCGTAATTATGGAATTAATTGAGAGTAGTAAAGATAAGTAGATTGATATCAGGTTGTTCTTCATTGAAATGAGGGACTGATTAATTATGTGTACCGTACTATTCATCCAAGTATCACTGTTTCTGTTGCTTTTACTTAGAAAGATTAGCGCACTTCAGTGTAACTATGAAAATGAATGATACCGTGTTAATTATGCAGGTTGTTGAGGAGAGGGGTGTTGAATAGCAGCTATCAGATGATTTTTTTTGCCTAGTGGATGATAAAATGGGCGAAAGAATAATAGACTTAAGCCCAAAGGATACTTTGGTTTTATGTGTATGGTAAATATGCGTAGTGCGCGTGATAAATTTCAACATCGGCATATGTGTTGTGTTTGCACACAGCCCTTTTTTTTTTTTTACTGTACAAACTCAGTAGCCCACACTCATCCCGCACATGCACTTTAAATTTGTTTTATACTAATTAGTTTGTCTAATTAACAAGGTGGCAGCACTGCCTCGGTAAGTTGTTTCTCAGTCGGAAAATAAACGTATGACGAACTACAACAACAGCGAACTATTAGAGACGGCAACAACAATAGATGCAACAATTGTTGGTGCAAAATAGCGGAGATAGGGATAAAACTGTCTTGTGCGCATGTGTTGAGCCCGTTGGTATTCATGTATACTATCAAATGGAGTATACTTGAAAAGGCAATGCAATTGGTTGTGCGCACACACTAAGCATTCACGTCAAAATTTAAGTAAATCGTAAGATATTTTCAATTGGCTTATATGAATGATTATGATTTTTATACAGGTTTTTAATTTTTTTTTACCTTTACAAGCTTAGATATGTTTAGGGGTTGGGTATTGGACTTTATAGTCAGGTTTAGATTCGGGGCATACAATTTCTTACGATTTCACCATCTAGTACGAATTATTATGACATAGAGATGAGATTTTTGACTTGGGGCCAGTTAACTTAAAAAAAAATCTCAGTCAGAACACTCTAGCAAACAAACTAGAAATGTACCTCAGCTACCGCATAGTAACTACCCACATCACCTCAGTATTGTGCATGCACAGAAATATTCACATTTTCTGCAGAATACCAAAAATGCACTTAAATTATCTTCTGTTAGAAAGTGGCCCTTGTCGGCCACGTTGACCATTAATGCTAATGCTAGACGTGACTTCAAGTCTGGCTTGTTTTATTACAATCCCTTTCTATAATCGTTTTCTGTCTTGTCTTTCATTATGCACATCTAAAAATGGTAAAAAAAAAAAAAAGGAGAAATTATTATTCCCTTAGGATGCTATTCCAGCTGTAGAGCTGCTGTGGATGGTGAAATCACAACAGCTCAGTACAATTGCATCAGAACTTGTACAAAAGTGTGCTGGGATTTTTTTTTTTTTTTTTGCATGCTTAAGCAACTTAAGTATGTTCTGTTTTTTTGTTTTTGTTTTTTTGCTATGCTTTTTCATCAAATGTCTGTTGAGTTCCTCTCAGGGTTTTTGTATAGTGAGTAATGTCAGACCATATCAAATCACCATTTCCTAATGACTTTTAAGTGTGTATTGCAGCTGAAGTTATCTGTGTAATCTCGGTGTTGTTTTCCCCCCTAGCATGACACTGTAGCTTCTGCTTCTCGACATAACTGGTAAATATTGATGAACACTGAACAGGGATGAAGTCTTGAGACATAGCCTAATAGCTTTGTGTACATCTATACTGAAGTGTTGTGTCTATATGTTTGCCTGTACAGTTGAGAAATAGATCATCATTTGTTGTGTTATTCTGCTTTGTTTCTGAGATGTTTGAGATCTGCCCTCTAGCTTCTGTATTATCTAAATGCCTGGTGCTCATCCACGTCCTGGAGATAAGAGTGGAAATCATTTCAAGGGAGGCTGTTATCTGCTGCTGAGGACAGATATTTTGTGCTTTAGTGTATTCAGATGAGTCAGAAGAGGAAAATCTCTCCAGATAGAGGATGGACTCCCTAAAACTTTCCCAAAACTTGCTCATGCACAAATCTTTTCATTTTTTGTATTATTCTACTAGGTGGTCAGGGATCTCACTAAATTTCAGGAGGTGGAAAAAAAGTGTCAAAAATATATTTATTTAAAAAAATTACATTGTTCAGTCTGTTTTCTAAAGGCTGGTCAGAAACCAGTTTATTAATTATGATGATTTTACCCTCTTGATGTCTTTTTTAACAGAAATTTGCCTGTTTTCATTTTCACCCTCCTAGAACTATAGATTCTTGCGTACAATGTATCATATCTCTGTAAAAAAAAAAAAAGGCTTTGGAAAGATATTGTGAAAAATGGTATACAATTTATTTTTGTCTCAAAATGCATGCTTTTAACAGTACTGTAAAAGTAATGATAAAATCCAGATACTTGGTTGTTCTAAAATATCTCTCAACTGTAGTAAATATTTTCAAAATAGTATTTGAATACTTTGGTAGTCACAATATAAAATCCAATAAATATATTATTATTATTTTGCAAACAACATAAAAGAAACATGATCACTTTACTTTATGAAAACTTTATGAAAATAATTTTTACTTTGGATGGAAATGTAGCTTATTGCTTATATAAGTTCCTTTAAAAGGGGATCATCATATGCGGAAGTGGTTCAACTGATCACAAAACTCACAGTTCGGATCATATTACAGTTTTTGAGTCATGGATCAGATCATTTTTCAGATCAGTTCAAACATTATTAAAGGCAAGTAAACAGTCAATGAAAAAATAACAAACACATTAATTAAAAGCATAGATGAAAGTAAATCAAAGGTCTAACTGTAGTGTATTCAGGTACAGAAATGTAATATAACACAGTGTTCACTATATACATTAAATATAGATTAATAATGTTGTATGATAATGTACCATTAATGACATAAATGTACCAATAATGTACCATTAATGACATAAACAACTACATGAATTTAAAGGCTGCTGTCACTTTAAGCTAATACATAAATCAAATATGATACACATCCGATGTATTACTCAACTGTTTATGTTCACTTCAACCGACTGCGTTTGAGAGAATACTTTTTGACATCAATTTGTGTGTACATGTATCCTTTCAAGCACAAGGAAATACAAAAGGGGAATCAACTCTGCACTATATATCCGAAGCGCTTCTCTCTGTGTGTGCGCCTGTGTGCACAGATAACAGCGGGGTGAGGACCAAATCCAGTTCTCTTTCGCCTCTTCTTACGCTGGAATGGGTTAAAACTACTTGAAGGCGTCAACTGGCAAGACAAAACATGATGTGCAAATGATATACTTTCACTCTGATGATTGAACTTGGCAAACAATCCGCGAATCACATGCGTGCCGAACCGTGGAGCCTGGATCACAGATCAGCTACGATCTGTTTAACCCCTAATATGTGGCATTAAAAACTTACCACTTCTCTACAAAGACTCTCATGCATTACGTCATTACTAAGATCTACGCTTTGTTTTTCAGGCCAATCTGTTATATCACAGTATGTCTGTCAGCATTGTAGGAGTACTGCCTCGGTTTCCAGAACTCTGACGCTAATAACTTTAAAAATACACTTCATTTCTAGGAATGTTGCCGTTTCCGCACGGCCGATCGATGCATGGCTATGATGGAGATACGCTCTGTGGAACAGTTAGAGGAGGCCCCAGGCTTTGTTACAGAGCGGCAGCATCGGTGCGCTAGGACGGTCGGCGTGCATTGGTGTTTAGGCTTGCTTCAGCTTGCCCACATGCATCTTGACTCGTGAGAATGAGGCTACATGGCAGCGTCTAATGCAGCTTTGCTAGTTGCGGTAGTATTATTGTAGGACAGCATGCGATCTAAAGACATTAAAAGTTTGTGGTTTTCTCTGATTGAAGTGTATATCACCCACAGCCTCCATTCTACCAGCAGACAATGCATTACAAACACATGCATTGCGTGGCTTATAAAGGAATGTTCTTGCACATCAGTAAATGCAAGTCAGGTTACCACATTACATAATTGTTTTACTTGTGCCACAGTTTGTAACACTCAAAAATGCATTGATAGCTGTGCAATTATGACATGCATTTCTGTGCACTACTACAGTTCAAACGTTTAGGGGTCAGTACGAATTTAAAGACATTAATAGTAAAAACAGTTTATAATGTCACAAAAGATGTCCATTTCAAATAAATGCTGCTCTTTTAAACTTTCTATTCATCAAGAATCCTGAAACAAGTGTATTACGGTTCCCACAAAAATATGAACCAGCTCAACCAACATAATTTCAATATTGATGATAATAAGAAATGTTTCTTGTGCAGCAAATCATCATATTAGAATAATTTCTAAAGGATCATGTGATACTGAAGACTGGAGTAATGATGCTGAAAATTCAGCTTTGATGACAGGAATGAATTACATTTAAAAAAATATTACAATAGAAAACTGTTATTTTAAATTATTTTCTCACAATTGTTTTTACTGTATTTTTACGTTTAAAAAAATCGTGCCAACTCCAAACTTTTGAACATTAGTATACCTGTTTTTTTTTTGGTTTTTTTACAGGCAAATAATTATTTTTGGTGGTAATCCGCAGCATGCCAAAGATACTGCCAATAGAGGTTGACTTGAATTTAACCTGTAACATTCCTTTCAGATGAAACTTCTTAAACACTGCACTTGTTTTGTTGTATACACAATTAAATATCCAGTATCGGTTAATATTCAAACATAACCAATATCGGTAATTTAAAAAAAACTTGAATTTCAGCAAATAACCAATATGGTACCAATTATATTGTGCATCGCTAGTTCTAAAAATATCACAGAAATGTTTAACATGCAACAAAAATAACGATTATATGGGAGCAGTGCAGTGATACGGTGAACATGCATGAGTACATTATGGATTATAGCACGCTAGGGATGTGAAGATATTTTTACACCGGTATATAAACTTGTGACAACTGGTATTACTGATATTTTTAATGCATGCTTGAATTTGTGCTCTCGCATGCTCTCTGTATAGCCTAGGCCTATAATTGGGGGGCATCAGGGAGCCGCTATCTATCAACTGGGTATTAAAATAGCTTTTGAATGTACGCTCGCTTTTCTAATTCACAATCACACCTACTCTGACTCTTTGCAATAATGTCAATAATGGTCATGATCTGCATACGCAATGCCGCTCTCAATTTATAATTGTGGCGTCTTGTCCAACTGAACTAAATGTTTTTTATTTCTATAAAAAAAGCAAAACGACAGTGGAGTTGGTGCCACGGTGGGCAAGTAATGTGATTGGTTTATGGCCGAACACCGCGTAACACCGGTTACACACCCTACCGCAGCAAGCCTGCAGCATGCTTGAAATTCTGTGTTAACCAATCAGAATCCTCGACCAGGACTATTTGTTTCATAAACTGGCCTATATACTTTTAAAATACATATTTTTCCAGTCGTGGAAGTATATGTCAGACCTGGGTCACTAGCATGGTTGAATGAGAGTGTGTTGAATAGAGCTTTGTGGTCTTGGGACTCTGTGTTGTATCACCTTCGCTGCATTGACTGGCTTTGAATCATAACTCTTTTGGCTTTGCAAAACAGATGGAATTTTCCTCCCCCATCCGTCTGTAAGTGCTCTGCTTCACCCTTTTACATCTGATTTTATGGAACCAGCTAGCAAATCAATACAATTATGTATGACGTAATTGTACAGCTCTCCAGGCCAAGGTATTATCAGTTTAATGATCATGTGATATGAACTGATTCCATTTTGATATTACTTAGACCTATATTACAGTCCCTCTACAATGCATTCAAACCTGAAAGAACATTTTTGAGTACAGTGTGCGTGATGTTCTGGTAAAGGTTTCCTCCAACTGCTCTTTAACACGTTTGTAGGATTTGCAGTTGAATGTGCTTTGTTTGCATCAACCTGATAACATTTAACATTGTAATAACATTTCCCAAGAATAAGCTCTAGGTAATGGTGCAGTTGTGGTGGAGCTGAAAAAAATGCGGTCATGTGGATGGTGATACTTATCACGATGGGGACAGGATGTAGAATCAGTAGCTTGCCTGAAGCTCTTCAAAAAGCACAACAACAACATAAGCGGAGAAGGAGAACTTTGCTCATCTATTTACTGCAGACCGCAGACAGGCTGACACTCAAGCTGGACTAAAATAGGTGGCATAAAGTAGGGTTGGGCATTAAAAAAAAATATTGTATTCAAATATTTGGACTCTTTGAATATTAATATATTCATATATTGAATATGAATTGAATATTCACATTTTAGTTCATTTAAATGACGTTTAACAAGAAGTTTTTTTCAGTAAGTTTACAAAGTTTCTAAGCTTACGATTAGGCATTATACACAACACGCTTACGTTATATCTTAAGGTATTCTTTTAGTTGAAAACATTAAACAGTGTGTGTGTAAACTAGAAATATAAAGAACAAAAGCATTTAAGCTCAAGCAGCACGAATGGGGAAAAAATGCTAATAAAGTGTTTATATTTTTTCACGTTCATGTTGAGAAAAACACTAATATCCACATGCTCGGGTGAGAACGCGCTGCGCTGACAGACATTGCAGGGACACAAGTAACGTGTGCTATGCGTAGTTTCTAACAGCGCACTTTGTGTTTTCTGTTCTTAAACTTTGTGTTTTCTGTTCTGTTCTTTCTGGTCTCCCTCAACGAACTTAAAGGAAGCGTATGTCTCGCGATCATTTTGCTCTCTGATAAGGTATCATCTCAGCTTATTCTGGTTATTTAACATGTACAAACATGAGAACCAGCCATAATAAGCTGAAGTGAAACATCTGCCTATTAGATGTTTTGTTTTTTCCTACTGTGTGTGGTTGCTGACGGTTTGTGAAAGCTGCAAAGGTGTAAGATCTCTCTGGAGAAAGAGGCAACTGGTGTCTAACTGATGCCTGGTAACAGGTGCGTTGTGGGAAACACGGTTGCATAGACGCGACTGACTAATTGGGGCTTATCAGGTATTGCTGGGAAGCACAAACAACACCTGGGGCCTTTGTAGACTTGTCACGGGGATGTGGGCGGGGTCCTGCCCGAGTCTGGGGTCATCAGTTCAGGTTTCACTGACTGTGTAACGAGAGATGGTAATCATATGGTTGCCTTGTTGTGAACTGTAACAGTGACCTTTATGATGACTCAGTTCTGATCAAATCAACAAAGGTTTCTCGAAGTTATGTCTGTCTGTCACACACATTTGACACAAAACAAGCGGCTTGTTGCGTGCCTCTGCTCATTTCCTGCCGCACGTATCACACCTGTAAGAATCCGAATAAACTTCCTCTGCTCTGTTTTTGCGTCTCTCGCTTCCACTGAACCTTTCCCACATTAACTGTCTAGCTCTCCACTAGTCAGCTATCAAGTCTGAACAGGATGTTAGTCTTCTGACACCACAAACACTTCCTCTGGCCTATAACAGTATAGTTGTGTACAGGAAGACTGCTCTTCTTAGCCAGCTGGACTGAGGAGTCCTGCTACTGGCGATGCATTCACAGTTTTGTCTGTGGGCCCTATATATGAACGTTTTGTTTATCTTTCAGTATGATGAATATGGTTTTCTGTAGAGGAAGAGACAAACGATTTATTTCAGACGGGACGATCTGGCGTCCCTTCCAGTCTGCAGTTGCAGGACAGGGCGGGGATACTTGTAAAGTGGGGCAGGCCGGAGACGACACTGCTGTGCCGACAAACCAGCCCATCGGGTTTCACAAGCTGTCGAATCCCATGATGAAAGTCGGCAAGGTCTCCAAAGTAACACCGAGGACCAGAGTGCATGTGAGCTGGAGCTTGCAGACGACACACTGAAATTACAAACATAAGTTGTCAGTAGCGAAACTACCTTCTTAATCTTGTTCTGAGAGTGAAATTTCAGTGGGTGGAAGTAGAGCTGTTTTGAAACGCGTCCTTTGGTTTCTGAGAAGGCAGCTTACACATTTTGATGGGTAATTTAAGTTTTGGTCGGATGCTGTAAGCTGTTGATTGTGTACTGAAAATAGTTTGAATTGTAGAGCTTGCATTTGGTAGTTGATGCATGGTGTAATTTTGGAGCACAGTGTGCCTTTGGAGAGTATCAAGTGAAACATAACCTGGACAAGGAGACCATTGTTCTTCGCTGCTGCTCAAGGAAATGGCCTTGCTGGATAATATTGGCATTTG
The DNA here is from genome assembly GCF_949152265.1 of Phoxinus phoxinus. Taxonomy (NCBI): domain Eukaryota; kingdom Metazoa; phylum Chordata; class Actinopteri; order Cypriniformes; family Leuciscidae; genus Phoxinus; species Phoxinus phoxinus. Next base: position 19,127,490 of record NC_136876.1, on the reverse strand, counting down.
GCAGCAGGTTTGTGGCACTGTCTGCGCAGCTGTACCTTATTGTGCGTTTGTAGGTGACTGAGACCCGTTTCCTGGTATGTTTACATAAGTCCGCATCTGTGAGTGAGGGGTTTTGAACTGTGTGCAGCGAACAGAGATGTTGAAGTGAGGTGTGTGCGTCACACAGATGTCTTAGATTCCTGCCTTTGTCTCCAGATGCCATTCCACATGGTTGCATAGTCTCTACAGTGACTCTGGCCTGACGGGGGATTTGCGTCTTTCAGTGTTGAGGCTTTGGCAGCTTTGCTCTGGCTGGGCTGATGATGTGTCTTGAGCAGTGAAGAACAGCTCTGTTTGAGTCCACTTGTGAGTGGTGTAGTCTTTTGTAACCACCTGCCTAGAGATATTCTAGCCAAATATCTTGATTCGTCTACTATATTTAATCACAAAAGTATGAAAGTGTACACCAAAGCACATCCCATTGTATTCAGACTTCACTCTAAGTACTATGGGATGTACTTATTGGGGTCTTTTGTCATTTGTGAGAGTAGGTGGCAGACAGGAAATTAGAGATTCTGGACATGATACAATACCGGGGTTCAACGTATTGAGCATGTGTGCCTAACCACTAGGCCACAGCTCAAAGACACCTTGCGGCTAAATACTTTATCTCCTGGAGATCTCTTGTTTGCGCTTTTGAATTGAAACAAAAGGCCTTTTGCATGTGATCCGACACTTCATTTCTCTCATGTTTTTAATGTAAATGTAATATTTAAATCTGTAGTTTAAAGTCGCAATGAAATAGAAGTTATTTCCCGTATTGTGACGCGCATCAGAGTGAAATGGATTATCAAAAAACAAAAACAATATAGGTCATGCACACAAAAAATCCATAGTTTGTTGATTGGATGGAGGCAGATCTGAATGCGAGCTTGCAATTAATAGCAAGAACGGGACCAGGTTTAAGTGAACAAAATGAGTGAAAATCACAGTCTGGCAGAGAGAAATCTGTTGTTTCACCAGAAGATAGAGTTGGGATGTTAAAAATTAAACCATGAAACATATGTTTAAAAGAATTGTTCACAGTAAGATCGTTAAGATAGTACATTTAGAAAATAGGCAAGTTTAAGTAAAAAAAAAAAAAATCAAATCCATCTAGTTGAACATCAATAGTGGTTGAATAAAGTGCAGGCGTGTAGAACCATTCTGAAAAGTGGGAAAACACATGGATATTATGTTGGATATTACATTTTCCACAACTTCTTGGCTATAAAGTAGTTCCAGTCTTGATCGCATCACAGTTGCACGTAACTTGACACATTATAAAAGGCACTGGACAAGCAAATTGTATGACAAACTATTTAAATTTCAAAATTACGTAATTCTAGCAGCTAGCCAAAAGCTGATTGGGGTTACTGTCCCGCCTAAAATAAATCTAAAATACTGTAATTATGTGTAATAATGTGACTGAATGTCTGAGGCCAGGCCAGACGCAGGTAATCACACTTGTTTGCTCACATTCTGTCTCTGACCTTGTTACTCAAATCTGTGCAATATTTTTTTATGCATTCAGCAGTCCGTCATCAATTACTAAACATTCTAGTATGTCAATCTCAGCATTTCCCCTATGTATATAGTCAGTCATCAGCAGTTGAAAGGGGGTTTTAGATTAGGGGAAAGTTTTATAGCCTTTGTGGCCTTGTGGAAATGACACACTAGTCAGTTGTGTTGGAGATCTAGGTGATTCTTGTAAAATGTGATAGACATTCAGATGACAAGGTGATGGTTTCTGTTATGTTGTTTTACGCATCTCGTGAGGTTACAACACGCAGTCTGAGAGTACTAAGACTAAGCATCCAGTCCTACATACAGTGCAGTTATGTGTAGGTGTAGAAGACTGTCTGTCACATGCACTTTTATCTTAGTTCATGGGGTAAGAACAGATTGTAGCTGAAGGACAGTTCTGGCATGGCGCCTTTACTCAGTAGGGAAATTCCAGAACACTACTTGAGCTATTTTTGGTTTTCAACATGTGTCTGATCAGTGCAGGACCACTGCTTGATCCTTAGATAAAGCCTAGCGCACACTGCGAGGATGAAGCTTGTTAGGGAGCGATTGTAGCTACAGTCCGGAGCAGAGTAACCTTGTGTCTGTAATTGTGTTTATGACAAAAAGGTTTCAACCTGGCATTAAGATGTGTCAAATACATGTGTAAATGGGTTCTTGAATGTTTTATGTATTCTGGGACGTGTTTGTGAGCACACCCAAACAAGCGATTCCAACTTCACTGTGTTGTACCAAACACAAAAATCATAGCTCCCCTCCTTATCTTTTTCATTCACTTCCTTTCCTGCTCACTCGTAGGATGTGTAACATGAGTTTGTGCATTTAGTTGTATATGTGTGCACTGTGCAGCACAGACTGATCCCATAAAAGTGACTTGTGATGAACTTAGAGGGGAGGGTCTTGGCGAAATCTGAACACAAGTTATCACAGGAGATTTGAAACGCATGATAATACCAGGTGGAAACGGTAATGCAGCTAGGACGACCTCTGAAACGGATCACTGAAAACACATCTTAATAACAGGGGGGAACAGGACCTAATGTGGACAGGCTGACCAGATTTCACCTTAAGGTTTAGGTCAGACAAGACTTTGCATAGCATTATGTGAAGCATATCATTAGAGCTGACATTAAAATGGGGTTGAAAGATTTTTACCTACAACAAAATTGCAACAAAAAACAACAACACTCCCCCATTTTCCATTGTTTGGACACACAAGTAATCCCACCACAATGTGTTAATGTTGCCCATAGGGATGCTCATATTGACCGTTTAACCGTTAACCGAAAGTAAAAATTTTGACCGGTTATTAATACTATCAGTTAAACGGTTTAAAAGTAAAAAAAATTATATATATATTTTTAGCTTTTTTTGTTGTTTGTTTGCTGCATGGTTAAAAAAAAATAGTATAGCGTATAATTGTTAACTCACGCCTCACGGGGTGCGTCGACAAGCGCAACCGCACTCGCCTAAAGACATATTTCGCTGAGCAAGCAAAATGAAGCGAGCGAAAAGAAGTAGCCTACTGTGTGGGACTATTTCGACAGAAAGGGCGACAAAGTTACTTGCAAAATATGCTATGCGATATTAAAATAAAGCAGTAGTGCAAGTACAATGCAATAGGCTATCACATCCACAAGCAAATGAAAGGCGCTTTCTGAAGTTGGCCACTCTAGCGATACGTTATCTCTGTATTCCCGGGACATCTGTGCCATCATCGGAGACCCAGACTAACCCCACCTCATGTAGACATGTTACTTAAAAAAAAATAAGAATGGGGGAAAACATTTTTTTTTTCAAAGCTTCAACCTGATTCAGTGTTTTCTTCTTGTCATCTTAATTTGTTAATTATTTAAGTTTAAAAAATATATTTAGTGTAGGCCTATTTTAGTCTTTTAATATATATTATTTCATTCTGTTTTCTCTGTTGTCACTGTCAGAAATGCTGCAGGTGTGTGATCATTTGATGTGAATCCAGGTTCTGTTGTTGATCTGTTCTGCATGCTGCTGTTTGCACGTTAAATAAACCCATGATAATTTTTTTGGTTGTATTTTTAACGGGTCACAGACACTCGTTCATTTTATTTTTATTTAATGCCAATTCAATATTATAATCTTATCAGTTAACGGTTAATAATCGGATAACGAGCGGCGGTTGTCGGTCGGGAAAATTAACCGAAATGAGCATCCCTAGACTCAAACAGATTGTTTGGTGCTTTTAGAGGTGCAGAAATTACAGCTTTTAATGATTTGGTCCGTTTTTTAACATTTGGCCTGTCAGTAATTGTTATTTTTTGTATTTGTTTCCAGGTGACACCTAAGAGCTTCCTGGGCCGCTGAGACGTGACTGCGGGCTGGGCGTCTCGTTTCCTGTGGCCCTGCTGGCCCAGACAAGCTCAGACAACCTGCCCTCTAAATGACTACTGGCCGTCCGGTTGCAGGGCTTTGCCAAGCTGTCACCATGAGCAAATACTCCCAGTACTTCAACAAGACCCTCATACGGGTCCACTATCAGTCTGCCAAGCAGATGAACGAAGCAGATTTTAAAGACCGCATGGAGAGTAAACAAAGCCTGGACACCCTGAAAATTTTATTTGTCATTATCTGCAGTATCATCATCTTGGAAAACCTCCTGGTGCTTATTGCCGTGTTTCGCAACAAGAAGTTCCACTCGGCCATGTTCTTCTTCATCGGAAACCTGGCCTTCTCTGACTTACTGGCTGGCTCTGCTTATATTGCCAACATCTTTCTGTCAGGCCCTAGGACATTTCATTTGGTGCCTGTCCAGTGGTTCATACGAGAGGGGACCGCTTTCATCGCCCTGTCCGCCTCTGTTTTCAGCCTGCTGGCTATCGCTATAGAGCGCTACATTGCCATCACCAAGGTCAAGGTTTATGGCTCCAACAAAACTTGCCGCATGTTCCTTCTGATCGGAGCGTGCTGGGTGATGTCCATCCTCTTGGGAGGTCTTCCCATTATCGGCTGGAACTGTATTAACAACCTGGAGGATTGCTCCGCTGTCCTACCCCTCAACACCCGATACTACGTCCTGTTTGTCGTCACCATCTTTACCATCATCTTGCTGTCCATTGTGATCCTTTACGTTCGCATCTACCTTATTGTGCGCACCAGCCAGCAAGAGGCCACCAATTCTCCAGCTTACGCTCTCCTGAAGACCGTCACGATCGTGCTGGGCGTCTTCATCATTTGTTGGCTGCCTGCCTTCACCATCCTTCTCTTGGACACTTCCTGTACGATCCAGCAATGCCCTATCCTCAATAAAGCTGACATCTTCTTCAGCATTGCCACACTGAATTCTGCGTTGAACCCGTTGATCTACACGTTGCGGAGTAAGGACATGAGGAAGGAGTTCCTCAGGGTTTTGTGCTGCTGGGGGCTGCTCTACTGCGGCAGACCTCCTCACCGCTGCATGGTGCCACTCAAGAGCTCAAGCTCAATGGAGCACTGCACCAACAAACACGAACATCAGTTAACCCCCATCATGCAGGACTGCACTACCTGTGTCTGATTTCGTCTCCACCGTTCCCAGGTGCTTAGAGATAAGGGGAGACTCCATCTTGGAGACAAGGCACAGAAGCGTTCAGAGACCTCATGGATGAAATGAGAATCACAATCAACGTCTTTGGACTCTTGCATTTAGAGCAGATATCACAGGTGTGGTACTGGACTCCCTTGTGTCCTTTGCTGCTTCTATCCTTGCAAAGGTTTCTGACCATCACAGAATAAGACCATCACATATTTGACATTTTCAGGCAAATTAAAGAAAGCCAAATTCAAATGGGAATATGTATTTTAGCTCTTTGACAGAACCCGAAAAAACCAAAATGTAAAACACTGCACTTTGTAGACTTCTAGGCAGTTAGGGATTGTATATTTCTCCTATGCTGACTAACCTACCAGAAGTCAAATACAAGATGTATCCTATCCACAAGTTTGACTGCCACTGTCATGGTTCAGAGATATGAGAGGACATACTGAAATGTAAGGATCGACAATGCACTCCACATGAGCCAATCCACCACGCATGCTTGCAGAACCTTCCCTATGTATTTATCGAATTACTTGATATGATATACATAACACCCTTTGATTACCGACAAGAAAAGTATTCCGCTTCATTGTATTGCATGAAAGTCTAACCTGTGTAAAAACGAATATGTATGGCAAACCTATGTACAATTGTCAATGTTACTTCTATTTGTCCATCTAAACTCACTGTCCCTTTCCGGTTTTTTTTTTTTCATTCCTAATTTTTCCTAAGAGGAAAGCACAATCGGTATATGATTACTGAATTCCTGAAATGAGTTTCTCACAGCAGCCGATGTAAATTCTGGATCTGTTGGCATGACAATGTTGTAGCATCGCTGCGGCAGCGTGTGCTTCGTTTTGTGCCCTCTTGACGAATGGAACTGAATCGAAGAATGAAGTGTTACAAGCGAACGTTTTCGCTGATCGACAGTATTACTGAACTTTATTGTTCACCTGTTGATTATTGAGCTTGCAGCAACAAGAAGGCTCACACACTGTGAAGTATTAACGACATTTAAAGTTAATTGAAATTGATAGGCCGTTGATGGGACAAATTGAGTATGACTTTCTCTATTTTGAAGGCATGTTCATTCTGACATATGGGGAATGTTAGGTGTTACCCTGTCTTTTAAGGGATCACAAGTCTTCTGAAGAAAATTTAAACTTCCTGCAACCATAGGAAGTCCGGTGTTTCCTATGCTTCCTCCTGTTGTTATGAATTGGCCTTAATGTTGTCATACGTTAATGTCATCACACTTTCCCTTACACTCTCATACCCAATCACCGATTGATCCCAACATGTTTTAGTTTCCTCTGTTGATCGGTTTAGTTCAGCAGAGAAAGCACTTTGGCAGCTTTTCCAATGCCGGTCTAATGTATTTTGGTTTTTCTTTCTTTTTTTTAATGCATGAAGAGTTTAAACCTGTGTGAGCATCACTATCACTCCGTTCAATGTAAAATATCGCCTACCCTGTGGAACAATGCTAGTTTTTTTATGATAAATATATTAATGTATGTATGTATGTATGTATCTATGTACAGAATGTATGTAATGTGTATACGTGTAGAATGTCTTGTGTGCAATAGCCTTTTGTTTAGTAGCAAGCTACCTGTGCTAAATCGGTACAATCCAAAACACTAATGTAGGTACATACACATTAGTTCATTCCTTTTTTTTTTTAAATAAAAAAATAAAAATAAAAGTCATTGCTTGATTGTCATTCTCTAATTTATATTTTTGAAGGGTGTTGTTGAAAATTATTATTGCTTCTTGATTGATGTTGGTAACCAGACGGTTGATGATAGCCATTGACTTTCATAGTAGAAAAAAAAATACTATGGAAGTCAATGGCTATCGTCAACTGTCTGGTTACCAACATACTTTAAAACATATTTTGTGTTCAACAGAAGAAAGAAACTTATAGTTAGTTTAGTTTATTTCGGTCAACTTCAAAAGTAAGAAAATAAAAGAAAAACAATTTACAAGCAAACATAGAAATGAAAATTCAATTATGGTGTAAACAATATTTTTAAAAGAAAAAAAGTTGCTTGACCGAAAAGGTCTCGGCTGAAGCTTATGCTTATTGCGCCGATCCTTTTTACATTTCATTTATTTTACACACAACACCAAAGTCATCTTGCATACACAGAGAATGACTAAAAGAAAAAGCTAAATTCATTCAGCTTTGTATAATGTAATCTTCATTTTTTTTCTTAAAGCTAAATATGGATTTACATGTTTTCAGTTCATCATCGAGACCATTCCACAGTTTAACCCCCTGAACAGACAGACATCTCTGACGCTGGTTCTGGTCTGTGGTTTACTGAACATGAGAGTTCCTCTGAGCTCATAAGCAGTAGATTTCATCTGAAACAGATTTTGGACAGTCGGGAAAAAATATTTTGGCTATTTTAAATTCTACGAAGTCATTAAATTAAGGTTATATTTAATACATTTAATAAAATAGGTTAGAGTTTATGAATAGCATGTTTGTTGGGTGATGATCTGTTTTATTTATAATTCGTACTGCGCGTTTTTTGCAGAATTACAATTGGTTTTTATTGTTGTTTTGTATGTATTTCCCCAGATCTCTACGCAATATGCCATGTATGGCATTATTCGAGACTGGTGCTGTATGTTTAGGGCCTTTGAATCAAGAAATTGTTTTATTTTGGACAGGATAGCCAGAGTTTTTGACATTTTTGTTATGTGGGTTATGTGGGATTTCCTACTGAGCTTGTGGTCAATAATGACACCTAAGAATTTAGTTTCACTTACCATTTCTAGTTCAGACATTTCAGTTCTGATCTGGACATTTATATGTATTTTTTTATTACTGAATAAAATAAATTTAGTTTTATTTATATTTATTTAATGACAATATATACAGGTTTGGAACAACATGAGGGTGAGTAAATGATGACACAAGTTTCATTTTTGGCTGAACTGTCCCTTTAAGTGTAACTTCTGAGGCGGTTGTTGCGTGCTTGACAGAAATGATTAATGCCACTACGCAATTTGCTTTGAATTTCAGTCCTACGCAGTATTGGGTTAACAATCTGTACTCAAGAGCTTATCCCACATATTACAGAAATCGAAAGAGACAATAAAAAAAGGGAAACTAAATGTTAGCATGCACGAACATGGTTAAGAGCAGACTCGCTATGACATGAATCTATTTACTAACAACATTGCCCAACTGCTGGCCTTGATTTCTGACAGCCCAATAAGTGCCAGTTCCAAGGTTTTGTGGGAGTGCAGATGTTTAGCCAAAGGGTTTTATAGGAAAAGGGGAGTATGACTAGATCAATGGGAATGGCATTATGGGAAAGGGGTTGCTGGGACGGCATGACCATAAGCTGGGGTACTCTTAGCTAAAAAAAAAATAGAGATTGTGAACCCTGACTGAGTGGGCTTAAAGATGGTCTGGCCTGGTTGTTGTCAAACATCCAGAATTCCTGAGTGGGAACAGCAACCCACCCAGGGAGACAACACAGCTGGGAATATGGCCAAGAGTTAACAGGAAGTGACGTCAGTCATGGTTAAACAGCTGCAAACATATAGAGTTGTTCTCAGTAAATTCTGTGTGTGATTCATGTTCATTCTCTACTCCCACTCCACGCCGCATGCATCCAGATCCAAAGCAAAGCAGTGACTACAACAGTGTCACCTAGTGGTCAGACAGCCAAAGAAACGAGTCTAACTCATATGACATTATACTGGCCTATTGCGCCATCTGTAGGATAAACGAATATTGCATGATTATGTGGGCTGATCAAACTATGAATGATTGTCAGATTGTTGTGGTTGGCAGTGTGGTGACAGGAGTAGGTTACTACTCTCAGACTAATCTAAAATAAAATAATCAAAAACAAAAATACTTTTCAAATAACTAACGTTTCAATTTGTATTTCTTTATTACATATATGTTATGATTATACATATGTTATGAACATGAAAAATATGAATTAGTGAAACTCAGTGCATCTGTGTGATTATTTTTTCTTTTGAATAGTTCAATATGAACATGAATAATACAATAGATTTAAATAAACCTGAACACTGAAAATGCAAATGCAACATGCAGGAAATGCTGCTGCTGTTGAATTTCTTTAACATTAGTTTCATGTTGAGTTTAGGGTGTTTTTATTTCACAGGACTCAGCATGTATTTATGTTTATTTATACGTTTATCTGTTTGTTTGAAGATCCTTTGTTTTCTTTATTAAATATTTTAACATTGTGACAAATGAATGCTACATATATAAACTTGATTGAAATAGATCAATCGAATTGGTCGGCTCGGTTTCAGATTTCTATTCGTCAATGGCAGTTAAATATTTACACTGGAAGAGTTGAGGCGAATTTGCACCCCTGAGCGAGGCAAAACGTGGTACATCCTATATCGGTTGTGTCTTCTGAAGCCGCACAAGGGGTGCACATAAAAATAATCATTGAAGACAACGTACGATTTGATATTCCTTCACTCTTAAAGTATATATTTCATAATACTACAATACTTTTTATATACTCACAAGAACGTACCTGAATCATTTAAAACCAAAATAGAAACGCACAACTTATTTGACACCGTTGACTCCCGTGCTTTGAATTAGAGTGGTAGCGTCCAACTCGCGTTTCCGCGCGAAAAAGCGGCCCGCGCGTATTTCCCAGCTGCTAGCATCAATTCATAAAGCCCGTTGAGCCCCTTTAGCGCGCGCTGCTGTTGACACTGTCAGTTTTAATAACCGCTTTTATCCATCGGTGTTGTTTTAAATCGTGTTTTTAAATAGTATTTTCTTTGATCAAACTCGAACTTGAAATGCCTACCAGGACCTCACTGTCTCTGCCAGAGGATGTCAAGGAACGGTACGGTGCTGTGTTTGTTTAAAGCAACGACTAGGTTTGATAGCTTGCTAGTTCGCGGGCTTTGCTCGCGACTCGTTACACA
>NC_136876.1:18412445-18512445 GCF_949152265.1 Phoxinus phoxinus | reverse complement strand
ACTGCCCTCACAGTTGCTAGGCGACAAGAACAGTCCTCTGTAGGCTTGTCCCATTTAACAACGCTTGGTCTGACCTTCGAAGGATCAAGTCATGTTGAGAAGATCGTATTTGAGTTGAGCGCACATGAATCCCACCACAAAGTCGTAAATACGAGTGGGAAGCTCAGAATTTTCTTTAAGCCCCGATGTTTAGGAGTTGGGGCGTGTCAGAAACGTGGCGGACCACAATTTATATAGATATTTTAGCTTCTTTTTTTTTTTACAATGAAATAAACTAATTCCCTGCACAAAATAATAATAATAGCATTGTAATACAACATAAGAAAGTTTACAGTGGCTTTGTAATTAAAAAAGCAAAACACACCTGAAGCACATTTGTTGTTCTTCATTTTCAAGAAATACTGTTTAAAAACCTTGCTGTATTTTTATGTAGTATTAAGAGGAGGTACACGGCCATAATTTCTACGATGAAAGAGACCGCCGTAAACACGACTTCTCAACTTGTGGAAACAAACTTCCCAGGACGACTTGAACGCACCACCAATACTACTCTTTCGGTGTACCGTTTAGCACATATAGGGAAGTCTTCAATTTCGGATCTTGTCGACATGGCAAAATCAATTACTCAACTGTTCTTTGTGGGTGAGCCAAAACTGCCAGTAGACAAGCATTATGCAAATGTGTAGCAACCAAGCAACCTTTCGACAAAAAATCTTAGCAACCACATTTAAATACTTTGGCATCGTGGAAGTGACTTTTGCACAGCACATGTTTTTCAAGATGAAACGTAAAATGTAATTGATAGTAAACCGCGGTTCTAATGATCATGAATTACTGGCTTGCTGATGCTTTGATATAGAAGGCACCAAAATAAAACAATGACCTTGATTCCATGCGGTTTTGTTTAGCGGTGTTTCTAATTTTACTTCATGCAGAATGTGGGCTTTGTTTCATTTCACCATTTACAGAGCACATAATCAATTTGAGATGAGGAGAAAAGGTCTGATTTATTGTGATCCTCATATTATTGTCCTCGTGTCGTATAAATATTCAGACATGGCGGCGGGAAAACCGGCTGGCGCGCTGGAAAAATGGCAGACTCATTCATAACCGCAGTAACGAGATCATTTTACCGATCGTAACATGCAAATAGACCCTTAATGAACAGCAACAAGGAAAAACTACAGGCTCAAAAGCACACTAGATTATTTTATTAGTTTTTGTTTTTCTAATAAGGAACACTACAATTTTCTCATATTTCTTTTTTTCTCTCTCACTAGAACAGTTCTAAAGTTGAGGTATAAAAGGAGTTTATACAGACTACCAAGTCTGAAAATGGTGGGGTTTATATACAAGTGAAATGGAGAGAGGAGAGGTAGAGAGGAGGGAGAGAATGGTAAATACAGAAGGAAGAGTGTACTACAATTCTAGTAAAATAATGATAAACAATAGAGGAAAAAAACACTGATGGCATTTGATTAGGTGCTGTGGAATCCACCTCAGATCAAAATCCCAAGTTGGCAATCCAAACAGTTTATCGGTTCAGTGAACTGATACTGGGCTGAATTAAAACAGGTTATGGGTGCGCTTTTGGGAGAAAAAGACAACGTCAACAGCCAGATCTACCAGATGTAGTGTTCAAAATCATCATTCTGTCACATAGCTAATGCATTTACTCCAATAAGACATCTTATTCTGTCAATTTCGTAGGTGTCTGATAGTAGTGCGAGGGAATTTTCACAGCACCTCAAACAAATGCAACCAGCTCTGACAAAACCACACACACAAAAAAAATAACACTCGAGACTCCCGATCCAAATAAAAATGTAACTGAAACGCTAAAATGAATATTACAAAGACTAACAAATATTACTCTTGCTCGTGAGCGAATCCAAAACCCCCAGCGATAAAAAACAAAACAAGAAAATTAAAAGCATACAAAAAGAGAAAATACACTGAAACATTCCACAATCTGTACAGTGACATCCATAGATGACTGATAGAAAAGAAAACAAAGAAATTTGGTGTAGTAATAGCATTAGTTGGAGATATCCATGTGAAATGTTTATAACTAACAGCAATCTATAGAGGACACAATGATCTGAATAATAGCTTGAAAAGCTCCTCAGAGTTTGTTTTTCCATGTGTACATATAAACAAAACCCCAATTTACATTTCAATGTTATTAAGTCCTTTGTGTAATATATAGAATTTCCATTCATTTATCAAAACGCCCTGGTGCTTCCGTGACTAAGGGTAAACTTGGGGGGGCTGGGAGAGAGAAAAACAACAACAAATCCCGGGGATACAAAAACAACTTGTCTGTCTTGTCTGGAAAAAGTAAATAGAAATTCATTTGATGTTCCTCTACTAGCTTTAGTCCATCTGTTTCAAATCACAACACATCCAGTGCTTATTTTTGGTTCAATTTGAAAGGAGAAAAGCCCTTGTTGCTTGGCTATGTTAAAAAACAACAAAAAACAGAGTTCCTTTGTTTAGTGAAATTGTAGGCAACAACAATAAAAAAAAAGAAAAGAAAGACAGCATGCTTTACCAAGGAACAGGTGCTTTCAATTGCACGTACAATACAATCAGTTCAAAAGCACGAGTGAGTGACGAGACAACCCAACCCTTATAAAACCGACACCCGTACACACAACACAGTAACATGAGCGGCCATAGCGCACACGGCTAATCAAAAGAACTCCTTGATATCTGTAACAAGCACGTTTCGCTTCCGCTGTAACGCTTCTCCTAGTCAGAATTATTGGTTGGCAACGCGTATGGCCTCCTCAGAAAGGTTCGAGTATCGTGGTCAGTGTGTCACGGATGCCTGTTATGAAATCGTGCGATCGATAAAATACCACGGAAGTCCTAGTGACACCAAAGGCCAGCCGGAAGTGCTGGATTGGGCAGTATGACGTGTCGTTTTTGTTTCTGGAGTTGTTCATTTTGTTTATTTGGTCTGTTACTTACACCCCCCTCCTTTTATAGTATCTTTTGTTTTTTTTTAAAAACAAACGTTAGGCTAAATGGAATCACTAAAACATCTCAACACCCTACATGCATGGAAGACAGTGGAATATCTTTTTTTCTTTCCCTTTAAAAATATTTCTAAACACCCACCCAATGTCCCAATCCAAACAAATACTCCAGCTATCCGTCCAACCCCTTTCCCAAAACAAGGTTGAGTTCCTGTCGAGTCTTTTATTTGGTGGCTGGTGCATCTTTGTGGGGGTGAAAAAGCGGCAGAAAAGAAATAAAAACCCTGGCTAAACTATTGAAAACAAGGTCGATGTCAACATCTCTTTTACATCTGTTGAGAAAGTGGACAAGTAGTGAGGACACATGAAGTCGCTGACCGCACATCAAATCGCCCTTCATCTCCTCCGCTGAAGGTCTTTCACACCGAACTCTTCTGCGATCAGCTAGTTAAAGTGTTCAAATATCCGGCGTACCTTTACACAGATGGATCCCTCTCCATCCGACCACCAGCTTAAAGTGTGATTGATAGGATTTGTGCTTAACACAACGTTGAACAATGCAGGACAGATTGTTTTGTGAGAAACGCTTCGCAAAGTCGGTTTTGCTTAACTGAAGCAGCGATGAAACCGATCGGAAACCATATTTAAAAAGCAGACTAAATGGCGTTCTCATGGGTCAGTTGTCTGAGGTTGTTCTTCGACGAGCGGAAGGTGCGACAACCATTGACAGCACTTTGGTACAAGCAAGGAGGGAGTTGTTGCGTAATCCCCATCATGACAGGTCGGAACGGGAAAGGTAACGTGGAGTTGGGCGGAGACTGTCCAAGACTTTGTGTTTTCCACACAAAGACAGCTGTAGAGGATGTGTGTTTTATTCAGACTCATCCACAGCAAATGTGACGTTCTGCGTCTTTTGCACAAGAGGAGTGTGTGTGTGTGTTTCAGTCAGTCTGGTTCAGCGTAAGAACCCTGGCACACCATGAAGAAAGAGGAACGAGGACTATGGAAGACCTTTGACATCTGCAAGAGTGAAGGACGAAAGCTGTGAGCAGGAGAGAACAGGCGAGACAGGATGATGAGATGCTGTGTGTGTCAGTGTGTGTGCGTGTGGCGTAGCGTGAGCTGCATTAGCTGGAGGTGTCGGAGTGGATGCTGCCAGGAGGTCCTGGTGGAGAGGTGATGGAGGAAGGGTTGGTGTTGTCTTGCCAGCTGTTGTTAGCCTGTGGAGAGAGTCACAACAACAGAATGAGGTAAAGTAACATGCAACGGCACTGAAGACATGAATGAACATGAATTCTCACAGCAAAACAAAAAGGAGTCATTAATTAGCAGCTTTTTAATCCTATAAAAATTATATACATCATCTCAAGAGTTGATGGATATATGGAAATGTTGCTTGTTTATACTAAAAATGATACACTCTGGTTTAAAAGTTTAGGGTCAGTAAGATTTTTGTTCAACTTTATTCAGCAAGGATGCATTTAAATGAATCAAACGTGATAGTAAAACACTTATAAAATGTTCAAACGATTGAATGCATCACGGTTTCTCCCAGGGTTTTTCTGTCCCTTCTGTCACCTGATGGAGTTTTGGATTCCTCGCCACGGTCGCCTCTTGCTTGCAAAGTTGGGGACATTTAATATTCAACAATATTATTGATATGACTGTACTGATGCTGTTGAATGAGAACTGAAATGAGCTGGTCGACGACATCACGGTTTTCAGCTAGATGAAATAAACTACTTTAAAAAATAGATGATCTTTCCAACGAATCTGAATCGACACTGAACTCACTTTAGCTGAACATACAGCATTTAGATGCAGCTAACTGGCATGTATTAACCACTTATGTTTCCTATAGCAGTATTAATGTAGAAACAGGAAACATACAAGCGACAGTTTGCAGGCAGCAGACATTTAAATGATCTAGTCTCCGCCTACACAAAGATCCCAAATGGTTTCCTTCTCCATTTCTCGTATAGTGAGAGTGTGTGTATGCGTGTAAGAGCTGCACTCACGTCTAAACGGTGTGGGGTGTAAAGAGGACTTCCTGACAGATCTTCATAGCCTGCCGTCAGGTGTGTAGCACGGTGCAGGATATCCACCTGTAGCACACATACTTCACATGAGTATCAAAGGACAAACAATCACAGCTCTACAATACAACGCCAAACACCTACATTCAATAGATTTGCTGTATTTATGTTAAAAGATTCATGCCACAAATAAAATATTAATAAACTGAAAAGGTGTAATGAGTCTGAATATGTATCAATGGAGCCTCACATCTATAATCATTCTCTGATATTTCTCACACATCTGATAGTCTGACATGTTGTCCCATCTGTTAACATTTATTTGAAGGAATAGTTCACTCAAAAAGGAAAAGTGTCAATTTTCATGTTTGTATGTGAATTTAAGCCTCTGTTTACATAAGAACTAGGGCTGGGTATCGATTCAGATGTTCCAATTCGATTCGATTCTTTTTTGATTTGTTTTGCCCATCCCTATTCAGAACACTTGTATTAAACTTGGATTATGTTGTCTTCCATGATCTTTTGAAGCATAATAGTTGTTGCGTTGACTTTTAATGGATTGACAAAAATAAGAGACTAATATTGTTTCAAGATGAACGAAATCGTATGGGTTTGAAACAACATGAGGGTGAGTAAAATGATGACAATTGTCATTTTTGAGTGAACGATCTCTTTTAGTCTAAACTGTTCTGTGGGACACTCATGTAAAGTGATCCACTCTTAGCTCTCTAGTGGCTCACACTCATAAAGAGTAGCAGCAATGTCATGCCTCTTTTGATTTTAAATCCATACCTAGTCAATGTCACATAGCAATGATGGGGGGTGGGAGATAAAGAATTAACAGGAGAATCAGAAATAAGTGTTTAAAACATTACCACATATGGATTTATGTTACACACACATTGAAAGTGGCCAAAATCAGATGTGAAAGTTTTTTTTTTTTTTTTTTTTTGCTGTTTAAACATAAGGTCTGATCCTTTCCACATAAAAAATAAAAACAACAATAAAAAAACAATTGGGTGAGTGTAAATATGGTCTAAAGGGGTCTCACACAGAAGCTGTTTTTTTGCAAGGGCAGTAGAACGCAAGGTCTTGTGACATTTTTTTAAAAGTGTACCTTTTAACTTGAGTTCCACATTTTTCAAATGCCGTGTTATGCGTGAGACGCTGCACAATAACGCAATGGTCAAATTATGTCTAGCATGTTTACACAGAAAATCTGCCAATAGCACAGTGGAACGCAAAACATGTTCTGTGTGAACGGCCCCTTAATCAACAGAACAATATGTACAGGACTCAAAGTTAAGGATTTTTTTTGTGGAGATTTCTACTCATCCCACCACACACAAAAAAAATAATGACAATTACTATTTTACCATATATTTGGTGTTTTATCATTTCAAAAAAAATGTAAATGTACAAGTTCCCAAGTAATTTACAAGAAATAAAAGCAAACAAATGATTTTGCTAATTTAAAACTTGCCATTTCTTAAGTGTAAGAAGCTAAACTTACACCTAATCCATAATATCCAGCTAGATAATGTTCCTCAGTGATATTACAATTAGCATTATTTGTAAAAACAAAAAAAACAGTTACAAATGTTTGATTTTATGAGGGACATGCAATACTAGTGTGATGGGGCGAGTGACTGTTCCAAAACATTGACACGAAACACTCTCAGGGTGTTTTTACACTGGCAGTTTAGTTCGGCGAGGTGCCGAACCCGAGACTACCTGTAGGAGGTGGTCTGAGTTCGGTTGCACTGGAACTGTGCCACGATTCACCAAATTAATAAAAAACACAGTATATCCACCTGCGTTGTTTTCTATCATGAGCCGTGCATGTTTGTGATGATGTAAGATGAATGCAAACGCACCAGGGTTTGATAGAATCAAGCTGAGTGTGAAACCAGACGGGAACAATCGCGCTCGCATTCAGACTGCAGCAAACGTGCCCAGTGTAAAAACGCCCTCAGTGGCTCCGGGGCATCAGTACATCCTTTCTGTTGAGCCCTGATGGGGTCTTGATGAAACTCATTAATTTAACAGGAAGTAGATAAAGGACGTGGCTGTGGATGACTGATGAAGAAATGAAACGGAGCGGTGCCACACAGGGAAGATGGCGGAGGATAGAGCTCTACGCTCAGGACTCCGTGAGTCCGAGTGAGCCGAGGTTGCTCTGGGGTGGGAGCTAAGGCGGATGTCATGGGTTGGGGCGGTAGCTTTGAGGAGAGGGGAAGAGAGCACTACACTGGGAGCAGGTAAGGAAGAGGAAGGGCATTGAGGGGACGTCCTCAGTGCCTACCTGCTGCACAGCGGGAGTGACGCTGACGCCATCCCCGTTGAGTGATCGCAGCCCGAGGTAGGCATCTCCTGTGTGAGAAAGGGTGTACGACCCAGACGACCCTGCAGGCAATATACGCAGCCGATCAGGCACGCAACTTTGCCCGGGTTGGTTTTGGAAAAGCCTACAGTGGTGTGTGTGTGTGTGGCTGAGCCAGACATGAAAATCAAGACAAGCCACATTCCGAAATTCAAGACTGCCATGATAAACAGTTCAACCGTTTCTGTTGACTAGAGACGACAGAACAAAACAGGTGAACAACGGGAAGCAACAATCAAGTATATGCTATGTGGAGTGGTCCTTTACATGAAGTTGTGCAACTCAACATCCTACTTCCTCTCTAGATGATGTAATGCATTGTTGGTAAGCTGGCCGCAGGATGTAAAACAGGAAATGTGGAGGAGAGGCTTAAAAAAAATGTATATGTAGTGACGGAGAATTGTTAAAAATGACAATACCAAGTTAAATCACCTACCTTCTCCATTCTGCTTCCTGAGCAAATAGAGGTTCAACTACACTAACCAAGTGTGTGTGTGGATGTGTCATGTGAATATGAAAATAAAACGACAAACATGAAGTCAACATAGCATTGATAACTCAGGCAAAGCCAAGAAAAGAGGCTATGTTAGTTATCAACGGAAAGACAAATATTTAGGGGGGTTACCGCCACAGGTTTAGAGGAAAACAATCATGCAGAACCAGAAGTGAAAGTGAATGTTCATATGGCCAGAGGCTAAAGTGGGCGGTACAATCGAAAGTTACTTTATATAACGTGATGGAATTTTTTTAAATAAAAAATAGATAATTTAATCAACAATGTGGTCATGTCTATCTATATTTCGACAATCCAATTCTGATTTAATACTTCAATCAAGGGATTCACCGAACTTTTTCAGCCAAACCCATTCGACCTAAAATAAGTGTCCTCTGAGATAGTTTGAGACCCAAAAAGGAAAATCCTCTCATCATTTACTCGCACTCATGACATCCCAGATGCATACGAATTACTTTCTTCAGATAAACACAAACAAAGATTTTTAGGAAAATAATCCATCTTCTGTGAATCCATATAATGCAGGTTAATGGGTACTGCTTTTTTGACGCTTGAAAAACCACAGCGCGATTGTGACGGTAATCCAAACGACCACAGTGGATGAATCAATGTCTTCTAAAGCCAAACAAATGGTCGGTGTAAGAAAAAATACTAATATTTGTAACTTTTTAAACCATAAATCATTGCTTTCGGTCTACTGTCATACAAGCATTCATGAGAGGGACATCATGACATGTCGTAAGTGCGTTGTGAAGTTCACGTGAGAAGTGAACTTCACAACAACACACTTGCATCACGCATCATGACGTCTCCCACGTATCACAGTAGACTGGAAGCAATGATCTAGTTTAAAAATATGAATAGGTATTTTTCTTTCACACACCTACCAATTGGTTTCAGAAGACATCGATTCATCCACTGTAGTCATATGGATAACCGTCATGATCGCTGTGTGGGTTTTCTTAAGCGTCAAACGAGCGGCAACCATTCAATGGCATTACGTATATATGGACCCACAGAGATGGATAATTTTCCTTAAAATGAGAGAGTAAATGCTGAGGGAATTTTCATTTTTGGGTGACCTATCCCTTTAAGTTAATATTGTAATAATTTAACAGACATCTTTTTAGTAAGCATTTTATTTAGATTGTAATCAAATGTGTAGCCTTTTTTTATGTAACATGATGGATGCAAAACAAAAGACAAGAGAACTCATAACAAATTAACACTTTTGCCATGAATTCTGCCTGAATGAACCTCGTTTGAAGCAGTTTTAATATATACTCACATATACACCTGTGACCGCACATCCACTGCCCTCTATACAATTCTATATTAATGTTGCGACGTTGTTTGATAGCTGTAAACTAAACTCTGCTTCAAGTTATGCCTAACAACACCCCTTTATTTCTACCCCATTTCTGCTGTCGCGTGATGTGTGCCAATATACCGCCCCGGTCCAAAGAAAATCGAACCGTGACGGCTTTATCCTGCAGATGTTTACAAAACATTTGTTGCCTGGATACAATCGGGTCGACTTTACAGCAGCGCAACCCAGAAAAACAACATCTAAATCTTATATTCCCAGCAAGTGCATAGTGCAAATACCAACAAACAGTATTATCTGTATGACTGGAAGACAAAGAAAGATCTTATGATGGGCAGACAAGAACAGACTGGACGACAGGAAAACAACAGAAGTGAAAACGAGAGATGTAGTGTGAGAAAATAGTCTGATGAAATGCAGGAGTGAGATTGTGATAAGCTCAGTGTGGTTTTACTGTCTGCTATAGATGATGGGAGGGCTGCTGTGCACTTTACCTGAGTTAGGTGTTGCTGGAGAGTTTGCCTGGCTGGCCTGTGCCGACACATTGGCAGCGTCCACGGCTGTTTTAACGGCGTACAGGTTTGCTTCCTCCTGGAACTTACCAATGTTCTTCTTGTACCGAATTCTCTTGTTGCCAAACCAATTCGAGACCTGAGGAGAAACCACTCCAATTAGACAATTTCATCACAGTGAACGACAACTAATTAAACACTACCCAGTCCTATACAGAAAAGATTTTCATTAATCGCAATCTTTGAATGATTCTGACACAGATTCAAGCTTAACTTTTACTCTATGCTGAAATTCAACAGCTGCATGAAAATGTTTTTGTGCAGCGCTGCCCGTCCTTCAGATGCCACTGCATAATGTTCACTCAACTGCATAGTTTACTCTACTGTTCACTGCTTGAGGTCAGAATGTTTTTTAAATAAACTAAATACGTATTACTCACCAAGGATGCAGTTGATCAAAAGTGATAAAGACATTTATGACGTTACAAAAGATTTTGGTTTCAAATAAAGTATATTCACACAATGCTGTTCTTTTGAATTTTCTATTCATCAAAAAAATCCTGAAAACAAAATGGTCAGAGTTTCCACAAAAGTATTAGCAGAACAGCTGTTTTCAACAATTATGAATAGTTTCTAAAGGATCATGTGACACTGAAGACTGGAGTAATGCTGACTCAGCTTTGATCACAGGAATAAATTACATTTTATAAAATGTATCAGTTACTTTAAATTGTAATAATTTCACATTATTACAATTTTTCCTGTATTTTTGGTCAAATAATAGAAACTTTGGGTTTTACCAACCCCTTACTATTATTGTTTTAATTAATATTTTTGCAGTATTTGTGCTTCCTATGCCTCATTTCCACCATAGCTTCATACACTGGAAACTTTGAATAAGATTTATTTCATGTAGTGGTTTTGAAAGTGGTCTTCTTTCAAAACCACTTTGTGTGATATCAAGTAACAAAATCATTATTTATTGGCGGGTTTCATCAAAATGCTTCATTATGCCATTATGTAGCTAGCTATCCATATATCTAATGTCAGCTGTACATGATCGCTGTAGCTTGTCTGATCACACAAAATTCTAGCTGACGTTAGATGCAATGTTTCCTTCTATTGTTAGTAAAAATGTCCTCACTTATCCCATATTAAACAGAAAAGTGTAGAAGTTGCCAACTCTAACTTTTAAAGCTATTGCGGTTTTAGTTGTTTTGACTTCACACCAGTTACGTGGGAGGAGACCGAGCTGTCATAAAATGTTTCCAACTTGTAATTAGGAGTTCAACAAACATGAGTGGTTATTACAAGTGAGGAAACTTGTAAATCACGGCAAGTCTGTCATGATGTGAACAGCACAAGTTCACAACTCAACTTTGCAATTGTGCTTAAAGGGATAGATCACAAAAAAGGAGGACAATTCTCTCTTCAATTACTCACCCTCATGTCGTTCCAAACCCATACGACTTTAGTCTATCTTTGAAACACAAATGAAGATATTACAATTGCTAGTACGATAGTAAGTTTGAGCTTCCGTTTACTATATTTGATATGCTCTATGCATGTGCGTTGAACAATGTTTATATGTGAATAAAAGCTTAAATGGAATCTGTTTATCATATAAAAAGCACTCAATTCATATGGATTACTTTTAAAATCTCTTTATGGACTTGGTGAAGTGTCTAAGTTTGGTTGGGTAGACTTTCAATGGAGGACATAATCCTCTTTAAGAAAGGTTTTATCCCAAAAATATCTTAATTTGTTTATCGAAGACAAATAAAAAAAACGTATGGTTTTGGAATATGTTGGTGAGTAAATGATGACTCTGTAATATGTGAAAAAAGCGCTCATCTTTGCAATATGTGCAACATCAATAGTTACCATCAAGAACTACTCATTGGAATGGAAATGATGCTGAAGCAAAGATTATGATCTGTATATGCTTTTGAGCTTTCCTTGTGGTTTCCTGATATTCAAATGCTAGCAGCGGCATTGTGGACATGATGCAACGTTAACTTTAATGACTTTGACACTTTCTATATTTTATGAAAACCTTGTTAAAGGTGCATAGTTCAGTTACAATAAAAATGGGGCAGAATAACGAGTTATTTCCCAGGACGTTTAGGTCTTTTTCTTACACTCCATTATTGGAAAACCGGATTACAAAATTCCAAATTTTGCAGTAGCCCATGCGTGGCCTTACCTGAGAGACAGTGATCCCACATTTCTTGGCCAACTCTTCCTTGGCTTCCTCACTGGGGTAAGGGTTGGACAGGTGAGAGTAGAAGTACTCGTTCAGCACCTCTGTGGCTTGCTTATTGAAGTTGCGTCTCTTGCGTCTGAGGACACAGTAAGTGGAGAAATCAGACGAGTGTTTCATTGATACGAGGTTAATAATTAGTGGAATAGTGTACCAGACCAGAAGACGACACCAAAATTAACTTCTCAATCCTAAAGAGACACGCACCTGGCATCGAGGAAGCGAGAGCGGAGGATCATGACAGCCTCACAGGTGCTCTGCTTGAGCTGCATCTGGATAGAGCTGAACTTGCGGTGGATGATGGCCACCATGCGCTCGATCTCTTTGGGTGAGATAGGCCGTGTGCGGGACTGTTCCCTCAGCAGGTTCATCACATGATTGGTGAACTCACTGCAGGCCTGTTATCAAACAGAATTCAGAATCATTACATATGTACAAATACTCAACTTTGAAAATGTTGGTGTCGGTACGATTTTTTAAAAGTTTATTATGCTCACTAAGGCTGCATTAATGTGATCAAAAACACAGTAGAACAGTTTTGCAAAATATCATTATATTTTAAATTTATCAAATGTATCAAAATATAAATATCAGTTTTCCTATGATGCAAAGCTGTATTATCAGCATCATTACTCCAGTCTTCAGTGTCACATGATCCTTCAGAAATCATTCTAATATGCTATCAATGTTGAAAACAGCTCAATATTTTTGTGGGAACCTTGATACATTTGTTTTCAGGATTCTTTGATGAATAGAAAGTTCAAAAGAAAAGCATTTATTTGAAATAGTGAAGAAAATTATAATGTTACAAAAGATTTCTGTCACTTTTGATCAATTTAATGCATCCTACTCATTTCTTTCAAAGAAAAAAAATCGTACCGACTCCAAACTTCTGAAGGGTAGGGCAAATATGTAGTATATGAAATAAAACATTTCTAGAAAATATAATTATCTGCAGGATATTATAACTTTCCTCCCATTCCCATCACTCCACCAGTGAAAAAAACAAAAACCCACAAATACTTTCTGAAATCAATTCACAAGGTCCAGGCTGGTGTCTGATTCTCACCTGTTCATATTTCTCTAGTTCGGAGTGGTAGATCTGGCGGATCTGTGCGAGTTTGGCTCTGTAGTCGGAGTGCTCGATGCTGCCGTCGTTGGGTGATCCTCCAGCCGCTGCCGCAGCTGCGGCCGCTGCCGCTGATCCGCCACCCTTCTCGGGCCCAGACACACCCTCGGCCAGCAGCATGTTATCCAGACGCATGATCTGGGGGTCCGGGGGGTCCTCCTCCTGTACGCCTCTGATGCTCAGCACTGCAGAAGACAAAACTGAGCTTTCAGAAACTGGTCACAACACACCATGCTGAATCAATGGTATTTCATTCCCTATGCCACAGAAACTGGTAGTCCTTCGAAATTAAGTGTGCAATTTGTGCTTCAGCCAGCAGAGGGCAGCATGGTACCTCAGTGGCAGGGGTCCAATAATAGGAGAGCATGTGCTGTCACTATAAGCACAAGCAGCCATAAGTACACACCTCTCCGGCACTGAATTAAAACAAGACCTCTGTCAACTTCCTGCTATGGGCCCATCGCTCACACACCTATACGAGCACCCCGTCTACACTCCTGTACATATGTACACGCAGGGCCGGGCAGTGACTGAGGGCAAAGTGTAATAAAGATAACTTACAGAAAAACATGAGCCAGAGGGTCTTTGTTTTTCCTCTAGACCAGTTTCACAAACTCTTAGTGGTTTGCGAGACTGCTAGAAATGCCAATGCCACATTAATTCACATGAAAGGTCTTCTTTCTAAGTAAGGCCCTGCTTACACCCGGTATTAAGATGCGTTTTGGTCAATCGAATCACAAGTAGATGAGGGAAACATACCCGTTTACACCTGGTGTTTTAATTGTCTCTTTTGTCCACTTTCAACCCCTTCTGTCCTGATTTCATTGAGGAAAGGGTCTATGATGAGGGTAAATGTATGGGCTTTTTTAGATCTTTTGATCTGAAGGACAAAATAAAATTGTGCAATTTACATCTGAACACGACTGGAGATGATGGTAAAACAGACGGAGCGCATCAGCTTTTGTTTCTGCTCTGACTCTGACTGACCTCTGTGAGTGTGTGCTAGAAATCAGGAATGGTGAGAGAACATCGTGCTTGGTACGTTTTTCGTCTTCAAAGCGAACTTACCATCTGGCTAGCGCACTTCCCATAATGTTTACTCATCAGGTCAGTATGCGGAGAGCAGACGGTCTTTTCTCGGCTGTTCAAACCGATTCGACCACATGAGCGTTTCCACTATGAAAGCAATCATATCAAATGTGTTTTCAACTACCTCTGGAAGTGGTCGAAAGTGGACAAGCTCAAAACGTTTTAGACCTCGTTTACATTTTGTTTTTAGCCTCGTCCACTTGTGATCTGATCGACCAAAACACATCTTAATACCAGGTGTAAACAGGGCCTATATATAGAAAAGGTTTATCTGTATTAAAAATAACAGGTATTTCACAAGTGAGCATGTATATTCATTGTTCTTTCTGAAAGGTTAAAGGGATAGTTCACCAAAAAAAATAAAAAATACATTCTGTCATTTACTCATCCTCGTGTCAATCCAAACCTGAAAAGCTTTCTTTTTGGAGGAGACATTCAGCAGAATATGTAAGCTTCCATTTCTCTATAGCAAAAGTGGATGGGAATCAGGGACAGTCGTGAACACCAGTCCCTTTCATTGTATGGGGAGAAAAAAAGCTAGGACATTCTGCTAAATGTTTCATTTTGAACTTCAAGCAAGGAAGAAAAAAATTAAATAAAAATCACAGGCAATTGAAACATGAGTGAATAAATTATGATTCACCAAACTATTAACATTACTCAAGGGAATATCTTAATGTGCATTTCCAGTAGATATTTAGGGTGTCCGCTCTAGATGTGATTCATCGGAGTAGATGCAATAGTGCCTGCACTAGTGCGTTGGGTTTGTTCTGTTTGAGCAACTTTCAAAACACAAACAGGGCAAATAAAAGGACATTTGTTGGAAATGATCAGGGGTTACATCTGTGGATGTTCTGTCTGTACCATCCCCGCTGAAATCAAAGCTGTATTTCCCATCCTCCCTTTAACTGATAACACATTTAATGACTTCAGCACTTACCCTCCCCCAATAACAGCACAGAATTTGTTTCCAGCTCTCCCTCTTTTTTCCCCCCTCGTACTTTTTGAAAACTTTTTCTTTCCCTTGGCAAGCGCTCTTTTTTTTCTTGTTCTCTCTTGCCCCTTCAGGGTCCCTCCACTCAGGTCCTCCCTCTTTCTTTCTCTCCAAGTCACATTCCATCTTTCATTTCTCCCCCTCTCCGAGCTCAGGAATGCAGCAGACCCAGCCGCCTGAACTAATGACCCCGATTCACCATCCCTCCCTCTTTACCTCTCTCTTTTTCAGCCAGCAAAACTCCCCAAAGTCAAACAAAAAGGAAGAACACTTTTTCTCAAGTACATTAAGTTTGACTCAAAGTGAACTCGGCGGTAGGATCATTTCTGTGACTAACAACAACCAAGTGTGAGCATAATGTTGTGCGCTATGAAGCCACACTATTTATTACAGGGACAATAGAGAACAACACTCATGCATACGATTTCATGCATTCATTTGACTCTTCCTGGTTAGGCTGTAAAACTAAGAAACTATTTTATATATATACCCACCCCCACCCTCCCCCTTTTTATTAAAAGCTTCAAACTCTGCATTTTCATTCTAGCAGTACATTTCAATAAATATATTTAAATTACTACTCTAATAAAACAAGAGAAAAAAATAAATCTGTTGACTTATTTCTATTCATTCTGGTGGTAAAGTATTTCAATAATTATAATCAAACAAAAGAGAGAAAAGCAAATATTTTGACATCGGTTTCTTTTTTTAAAACTTTTTATTAAAAAACTCATTCTGCTGGTAAATTATTTCAATAATTATTTAAATTATTAAAATAAAAGAGAGAAAAAGCAAATCTGTTTTTACCATTTAAAAAAGTGATCAAAATATTGAAACATGAAAACCAGTTTTTTTTTTCAAATCAATATCTATTTTATATACAGTATCATTCATTTTAGTGGTAAATGATTTCAATAATGATTTAAATGATTGTAAGGCATTCTCAGAATAGCCACAAAGGGTGCTATAGTGCTCTGCCTCTTAGTTTTCCCTTTCACGCCAACCATTTTCAGGTCAGAGCAACAGTTTGAAAACAATTGCTGAGAAAGATAGTTAAACTGTAGACATGTTTATAGCTAGCTAACCATCACATCGGGTTTAATTGTACATATAATATAACATCACTGTCCTGAAGAGTTTAGGTTTGTTAAGTGCCATAGTAACAAAATGTACACTTGTAATTCGTGCTTGTATAATGTGTCTGGCCAAAACTCAAAACGCACCTCTGTTGTCCTGGATTGTGACCCAGACTCACCGTGTGTGTATGTGCGTGTGTGTGTGTGTAGTATGATGGGTGAGGGGAGGGTTGTTGTTTTTACGACCACAGCCCCACAATCAATAGAGTGAAATTTACCACCTCCCTAAAGAGTATCACCCACAATATCCATTACGAGCTCTGCCTCCAGCCGAATCCCTCAAGCATACAGCCTTTTCTTCAGCCTAATTATCTCAATTAAGCTGTGATTACTGATAATTACACAAATAACCCACAACATTCGGCACTAGATGATATGGACCCCTTTAAATTTCTAACACCCCTTTATATTTCAATTTATTACCAACCTTGACTTTAAAACCCATAATAAATGTATCCATGACTAACGTGGTGATTTCACTACGGCTGGATACGTTTTATAATAGCTTGGCGGTAAACGCTTACAGCTACATTCTGAATCCCGACCATATTAACCAGAAAAGCCACTGTGTCTCAATGTTTGTACGGCTTTAAGAAGATTAATAAAGCCAGCCTGTTAAATCTTTCAATTAGCACACTTCATTAATACAAACACACCGCCATGCTAATGAGATAATGTACATTTTAATGCGCTGCATCTGTCCAAGTTGCACTAATATCCTTCCATTAAATTTATGAATGATCGACGCCAATGCGCGCCCCTCCCGTTCGAGGGGAGGAATCCCCTCATTTGTAAAGGATCGGTGAAAAACGTGCAGGCAGGGGGAAAGGCGCAAAGGGGCCGAGTGGAAAAAGCCAGCAGACGTCCAGGCGTTAGCAGACAGAGCTGGCGAGTCGTATGAAATATTCAGAGCGCCCAGCTGGGTACGACTGCATACATAATCAGGCGCAAGAACGCGGCCAGGTATGGCACAGGTGACGAGTTAAGCGCAGACAAAGGTATTGTGTTCACTGCTGGAAGCAGTACATTAATGCTGCCATTTTCTTTGCATTACTGGAGAAACAGTCCATCACGGCTGTGTTGGCTGCCTTTGCTCGGGCCTCGTCTGTCTTTTTCTCTGTACCTCTTAACGCATTCTCTCTCTCTCTCTCGTTCGTTCACCCTCCCTCCTCCTTTGGCTTGGGCCGCTCTCCCGTCATACCCCGCCTCCTTTTCTCTCCGTGCCCCCAGCCACCTCCCCCCATCCTCTGTTCTCCATTTCAGTCGAGTTCTCCATGTGAGCCGCAATCCCTCATGCTGTCAGCCCCCCCTCTACCACTCTCTGTAGACAGACAGGATTAGCATTTTAATTGCATCAGCTCCCTTGGGTATTCTCAGCCTTTCACTGGGAGAGCGCGAGGGAGCAGAAGGGGGGAAGAGAAGGTAAGGAGAGAAAAGAGGAGAATTGTGGGGGGAAAACTGCAAAAAGGAGTCACAGGAGGAGATAAAATAGCGAGGAGGAGAGCAGACAGAACGAGCAGGAGATGGAAAAAATAGAGGGGGCAGGGAGGCCGAGAGCGAGAGAACGGGAAAGGAAGGGTTTGGACGAGTTGAAGATGATCGCGGTGGGCTGCAAACGAGTGCGGGGCGACACTTAGGAAATGACAACGCTCTGACCGCAACAGCCAATAAATCAAAAGGAGGAAGGCGAACACGACGGGGGAGGGATCAGTGCGCGCTGAAAAGCACGCCCACATGGACGCAAACAAACAAGCTAACCTGAGAGCTAAGTGGGATGTAAATAAGGGGAATTTATCTTCAAAACAAAAACGACTGCAGTGCCATTAGTCGAAGTGAAATACGAGGGTCATTCCTGCTTTGCAATACGTTTTCAGGTCCACATCACAAGCATGTCTTAATGTAAAGTGCAAATACTAAATATTCCTGGTGCTTCTTCATTTTATTCTTTCTCCAATCTATAAAAAATATTATAATGTTGTTTTATTAGTGTCAATCTAGACACTACCATTCAAAAGTTGTTTTTAAAGAAATTAATATTCAGCAAGGATGCATTCAATAGATCAAAAGAGTAGGTAAAGACTCAAAAATAATTTCAATAATTTCAAAATTGTTTTGAAATTATTCATCAAAGGTATTTCCACAAAAATATTAAGCAACACAACTAGTTTCAACATTGATAAGAAATGTTTATTAAGCATCGAATCATCATATTAGGATGATTTCTGAAGGATCATGTGACACTGAGGACTGGACTAATGATGCTGAAAAATCAGCTCTGCATCACAGGAATGAATAACATTTAACAATATATTTAAACAGAAAACCGTTATTAAAAACAAGGAATGCAGAAAGTGCAGTGCGGGGTGTAAATGTATTATCCCAGTGCACTTTGGGTGTAGGGATGGTTCAGCTCATAAAAATAACAATCCAAGGCACTCGAGTAAATAGTTTAGAAAAATATAAAAAGCCTTTATTTCTTCATGGCTTAGGTATTTTAAAAACAGGTGACAAGCAACGGCACACCAACGCTAATCAGACTTCATCAGGGTGTGTAGAAAACAGTTATTTTCAGTTGCAATAATATTTCACAATATTACGTTTTTAACTGTATTTTTAATCAAATAAATGCAGCCTGGTGAGCATGAGACTTTCAAAAACCTAATAAAAAGAAAAAAGTAGAGTAAGTTTTTTTCCTGTGTCCTCAATATCAATTTCATTAACTTTTGTAATATTCCTTTAAGTGATGTTTTATGGTATTAGTTGCTGGTGATAAAGTGACAGAAATCAACATAAACACAAAATATAACTCAAGATGTCTCCCTCACCCATGCTCAATGTAAGACCCTCACATCTTGATTTGGTTATGCACTTCGTTCATTTATTAAGTGCTTGAGCTTGACCAAAGCCCATTTCTGAAACGTATACAAATGCTTCCTGAAATTATAACATGTATATTAAACTTGGGAGTTCAAATGGTGCTGCATAACAATCCGAGTAAACGTAGAGCTTTTTAAGCACGTAAAAATGTAAGTTGCATTCCAACTTATGAAGACCTGCAGCGGTGTTGTGGGTAAAAGCTAGAAAGAGAGCCCACAACAAGCGCTAACGTTAGAATCAACGCTGAATAAACAACCTAAATAACAGGCTTACGGACAGCCAGTGTATAGTGCTGGTAAGCTATAAGGGTTAATGGTTCAGAGAAAATTGGCAAAGTCACTTAAGCAACTTAACCTGCCTCAGACAAAATGAGGAAAGGAATCACGCCACACGACCAGAGAGACGTTCAAATCCAGAAAACAAAAGAAATCGAACGTGACGACACAGCAGAGAACGTGCCGGAGTACAGTGTGGTGGGATTTGTGAAGGTTTCTCGGGAGAAACTACGAGAGGAAGGGCATGTTGAGTGAGTGCCAAGGTGGTATAAAGCTGCAAAATCCACCAGTATGTTCCTGTTGTAAGCAGCTCAGGTTAAGCAGCGTCTGCGGGGCCTATTTACCGGCGCCCAGTGGCGCGCACCTGGTGGCTCGTCCTCTGACATGCGCGCAGACCTGCGTTCACGCCCTGTGAGGAGTGGCCATTGGTCAGCGTCAACACAGGAGGATGTGATTAGGGTGTGAACGGCGCTCCTACCTTAGGCAAACACGGCGTCTGCTCCAACTTGTCATTTATCAGCTCTTAATTAACTCAACTAGCGTCTCATAGACCCGAGCGGCGGTACAACAGGCTTCGCTAGGCACGCAGGGACCGGTCAAACAAGATCACGCAGGTGAGAACACACACACCGTCCCACCTCCGCGAGCTCGACACGGTCAGGTGAAACATCGCACAGGGGACAAAAGAAGCCTCTGCAGATGACTTCACTCCGGGAGGAAGAGGAGGAGGAAGAAGGCTGTTGCTGTGGCGATTCGTCCTAGCGACACGCCCCCCTCTCGCGCGCTCCCTGGCTCATCAGCGCAGCTGCCTCCTGTGCTAATTAGCACCGCCTCTTAAGGAGCTCCTAAAGACCTTGTGAAAAATGAACGCTCATTTGAGAGGTCGTTAATTTGCACTGTTATGCAAATTAGGTGGCAATTAAGCAATAGATCAGAGGCGCAGCTCCCATTTATAACGAGCGAACGAGAAATATGACAGAGGCAAACAGGGCCGGGGAGAGTGGCGGCTGGCTGCACTGAGGGGGAGTGTAAACTAACCTTCGCCCACTGCAGCTCAGGCTGACAGACACACAGACAGAGCACTGCATTGTACCATGTGTGTGTACAGGTGAATGGCACAGCATGTTCAAGACGACGACGACGAGACCGCCACAAGCTGCAGCGCTGGAGTCTGAAGCATTCAACTGCATCACCTAGTGCTCTTCATGCAACCATAAAACTACATTTTTAATGTAATTTTTGCCCTTTTATTATTTATAGGAATGTGAAAAGAGGACAGGAAACGTTGGAGAAGAAAGGAGGAGGGTGAGGAATGGGTAATGACGCAAACCAGATCGAAACTTCTGAGTTGTTTTACACGTTATGAAGTTGCAAAGGTATTTTAGATGGTTGTTTACTGCCCCACGTTAAAAGAGCCTCAATGATAGTCTTAAATATGGTCTTTTTTCAGTGTACACTAGTGTTCAAAAGTTTGGGGTCAGTATGGTTTGTTTTTGAAAGAAATTAATAATTTAGTTCAGCAAGGACACATTCAATTGATCAAATGTGACCCTGGACCACAAAACCAGTCTTGTGTGTCAATTTTATGAAATTGAGATTTATACATCATCTAAAAGCTGAATAAATAAGCTTTCCATTGATGTACGGTTTGTTAGGATGCTGAGGGTGCAAAAAAAGAAGAAGAAATATTTGTCCATTTCTGTCTTGCTGCATCCACTCACAAAAATAAAATTGATATATTTAAGGTAGGAAATTTACAAAATATCTTCATGGATCATGATATTTACTTAATATCCTAATGATTTTTGGCATAAAAGAAAAATCGATAATTTTGACCTATACAGTGTTTTGTTGGCTATTGCCACAAATATACCCGTGCGACTTGTGACTGGTTTTGTGATCCAGGGTCACAAATGTCACGGTAAACACATTAATTTTACAAAAGATTTCTATTTCAAATAAATGCTGCTTTTGAACTTTCGACTCAAAGAATCCTGATTTTTTTGTTGTTGTTATCAACAAAAATATGAAGCACGACTGATTTCATCATTGATAATGATCAGAAATGTTTCTTGAGCAGCAAAACACCATTACAACGATTTCTGAAGGATCATGTTACACTGAAGACTGGAGTCATAATGCTGAAAATCCAGCTTTGCATCACAGGAATACATGATATTTGAACGGATAACAAATAACTGTAGCCTTGGTGAGCATAAGAGACTTCTTTCCGAATTACTTAAAAAAACAACTTAAGTCTAAGGATTTTCCACACCCATTTTTATCATAATGTTACACTGCGTCCAAAAAGTAATATTGCAACCAATATTGAAGGTATCATTCCAGCCTGCAGTGCAATTGGTTTAGGATGTGTTACTCGCCGAAGGTTAATACTTGGGGTAAGTGGTTTGTTCAAATCCCTAACCCTACATTTGAGCCTTAGCAACCCCCACTAACTAGCCGTGTGTCCATCTTAACCTACATAATAGAGCGAGTTTGCATTAACACCTTCGCGTGAGACAAACAGATTATTGTAGCTTAACAAAAGGCCAATGCCTCAATCCAAATGGTATGCGTAGAAACTTGAAACTCCCTCCCTCGAGAGAAGCTTAAAGTGAGAGGAGCTCGGAGCAAACTCTGACAGATCACCCCAGCTCAAATCCCTTCTCCAGTGCTCTAGATTAGTCACAGACTGCAGTGAGGACCTCCACACAGGGATGGAAGCCTCCCATCAATTGTAATTAATCCTTAATTAGTCTGGATTAGGTGTAGGGCTCTGACTCTCTACACCCCACCAAAGCCACGCCAGCTAATGTAATCCAGCTGAGGCCACATTTACATATCTTTAATTAAAGAGACATGGGCTTCTTTCAAACACTGCTCCCTAGACCAGCAGACTGAGGGACATCTCCATGAGTTTTGACACACCGCAGATAAATACGGCTGTCGCTCCTCTTTTGATCGCTTAATCCCAACACAAATTTAGGATGTTTAATAGAGTGAAAACTACGTTCTACTGAACTGAATTCTGATCCTAAAAGTTCAGTAAGTGGATGAAAAAAAAAATGTGTCCGCATAGTGCTTAAAAATAGGAACGCAACATTTTTGGTTAGCATTATGAGATGTGGTCATAATTGTTTTTTATTATTTTGTGATAACAGTATTCAAAACACAAACATCTAATTGGAAATGTTCCGGATGAAACTTAATATTCAGAGGAAATATTCAGTCTATAGAAGTGGTTGGACACAGGGCCTCAAAATGCCTTAATATAAGATAAAATGAATGTAAAAATTACCAAACAACTAAAAGCAAGATGTATGTGTGTGTTAGAGCGTGTACACACACACACACACACACACACACACACACACACACACACACACACACACACACACACACACACACACACACACACACACACACACACACACACACACACACACACACACACACACACACACACACACACACACACACACACACACACACACACACACACACACACACACACACACACACACACACACACACACACACACACACACACACACACACACACACACACACACACACACACACACACACACACACACACACACACACACACACACACACACACACACACACACACACACAAGGGGTGTAACGGTTCAAATTACTCACAGTTGGGTTTTAGGGTCACGGTTTCGGTACGGTTTGGCATGTGCTATGTTCAGGGGAAAAAGTACTATTGTCAAATAAAAAAAGTAAATAAGTAAATCACTTTCAGGGTTTTCAGGTCTTGAACAGTAGTTTTCAGGTGCAGAAATTAAATCAAGATTAATCTTTAAAGTTACAAAAGCTATTCAGTCAAAAGCAGTGATTGATTTCTTTGTCTTATTGTTTGATTACCATTAACACGTAATACGCATGATGTCACCGTTTTCACAAATTCACATATTTGTTGTTTACATGGAGTAAGTAATAGTTTTCAAAACCTTGCACTTTGAATCCCGTTTTCAGGCCCACAAAACGCCGTTGTCGTGTAAATTAATGGCCAAAACGCACACAAAGTCTTCCGTTTTCAATAAAAAAACGGTGTCGTGTAAACATACCCTGAGAAGCGGCTTTCCGTGTGCTTCTCACAGCGCGTGCGAGTCCTCTTTTGTGTCTTCTTGCACTTGAATGTTCAAATTGGCAAGGCTTAAAAGAGTTTAGTTTAAACACAGTTAGCAATGTGTGCTGTTCAGGTCTCACCTGCACAAGTGCCAATTCAAAAACCAGTGTAAATGACTGGTCATATTAAAGCATAGAGCACTCGCATTGAACTCATTTTAGGGGAAGCCAGAATGCATATCCATCGATAGAAAACTGTCTGTTTTACAAGTTATTTTCAACAACCATAATATAAATGTGTATGCATCAAAGTGCGTGTCGAACCGTGGGTGGAGAAAGGTATGGTTTGATTTTTTTACAGAGAACCGTTAAACCCCTAATATACACACACATATAATTTGATTCAAGTAAAGGGTATATAGCCTAATAGGGGTTACTCTCGTGACATTAAATGTTATATTTCTCGTTGAGGTGAAAAGCTGTCAATCCATGAACCGCATTATTAGATCGCTTTCTGACGGTGCCATATATTAAAACAATTGAAATCATAACATATTGCACTATCATTTATAAGCCTACACTAACACAGGAGAATACATCAGTATGTTTCTAAATGTAAACTGTAGTTCATCGCAATTTCAAAATAAAAGTTTAAACCCTCGCTCTGAGTTTGCATGTTTTGATGTCCACATGTTTTTGTTACAGAAATTACAGTGGTTGTAGCATTTCAATCATTACGTGGCCACATATTTGATCATTCTGTTAAGTGTAACAATCACCAGGCTTGTTGGCACCCTTTGCAGGCATTTGTTATAATACATAATGTATATAAGTTGATTGTTTATAATATTATGTGTATTACAACAGTGTTGTTCAATAAAACTATAAAAACTTTTGATTATATAGGCTATATGTATTTCAAGTCATTTTAGAGGCTACTCAGGACTATTTTTATTACCACAAAAAAAATCTAATTGTCTAAATAATTGACCAATTAGCCAATTACCAAAACAATCATTAGTGACAGCCCTAGATTAGTTAAATGATAAGTAAAATGTGCCTGTATTGTTTTGCATTTTGTGACTTTCAGTCGAAAAGACTTTCCAGTCATATTTTCTCATTGAAGATTTCTTAAATATATATATATATATATATATTTACAAATATCGTCTCATTCTCATAAACCCAATACAGTGCATCGTCTCGTGAGCCAAGCGTATCGTCCAGTAAATCACAAAGTATTGGAAAAGCAATGGGGCCTTTGAATATTGTTGTGAACAATGGTAGGCACTGGAGTCAAAAAGGTTGCGAACCACTGGTCTATAATGCTAATGCTTCATATAATCTCCCCCATATTTACATCTTTGGTCACGTCAGCAGAAAGGTTGCTGCAGAGTGCAGACACATGCAAAGCATAAAATTACTGCATTTTGATGAAATGAGAACATCACACACTGATGAATTGTGCACAATAGGACCAGGCACAATCATTTAGTAAATAGGGTCAATTAAGATTTCATGTCATCTTCAAATTGCATTTTCCAATAAATTAAACTATTAGACCAGAGGAAGTACTTGGCTGATCAACTCAAAGGGCCTGGACGCATTTTAAACGTTTCCTTGCATTCACAAGTGCACCGTCCAATTTTGCTCGTCCAGTCCTGAGAAAAGGCTTGATTCCTTGAGGAACAACGTAATGAGAGGAAAGACGCTCAGCCCACACAGCATTAGGACAGAGCCGAGTGTTCGGGGTGACGCTCTCTTCCCCCCACCATTCTGGACCTTGTGATGGGGGGAAGGGGGGGGGCGCCTGTCAGGGCCAGGGGTCTGTGTGATATTAGCCGTCTGCCAATCCGGCGTGGGGAATGGACACAGAGTAATTACTGCTGCTCTTACTGCCTCATCAATCTCTCTCTATCGCTGTCTCTCTCTCTCTCTCTCTCTCTCCCCCTTCACACTCTATCTTTCTCACTCCTAGAACAGAGGAGAGAAAAACAGATTGAGTGACAGAGCGCCACACAAGAAATGTCGAATGAAATGGAGGGGACACTACCAAATGATGATGATGTTCGGGATGCTAGTTTTATACGTTTGGCTGCTATAAATGTTCAAAATAGCCTTTTTTGCTGTTGATTCTGAGGCCAGGTTGAATGCTTTAGTCACGGTGCACAAACGTCTAGTTTCGTCTCTATTGCAGTTTATTTAAGTTGTAAAAAGTCTCACACTCCACTGGCTCTTTTACCCATAGGCCTTCAGGCTCTGTCTCGTAAAACGAGTCTGAGATTTCCAACAACTCATAAAATTTTACAAGAGGGTTCAAATTAAGGTCTTTCAAAAATGAATGATAATTAAAAAGCCTTAATTAGGTCGTTGACCGACCAGACTGAGAAACTGGAGTTATGTAGATCATACAGGCTGGTTATAAACAAGGATTTGAGACCAGATGGGCTTGCATGCATGCAGAACTACATGGAAACCATCTACAAGTTTTACACGATAGCTTGATGGTAAAGTTTTTCAATACTTGGAAAGACGTTTGTTAGTGCCAAACTGTTTGAGCACTTTGAATAATTTCCTACTTCAACTGACAGGATAAGTTATGAATCAAGCCAACCTCAACAAAACTTCACCTGACATCTCCAAATCATGTATCGTGTAAAATACCACTAAGGCCAGTTTATTTGTTTGAACAGTGGCCAGTTGGAATTTAAAACTTTTCTTATGACCACTCGTATGTGGTCTAGTTGCTAGTTATTAGAAAAAACTACAAGTAAAATTGTAAAGTACTACAAGAGACCAGAAATGATTATTTAAATGGAAACTGGAAATATATGGGGAAACGCATCATAACTCATCAGTGCACTGGAGAGATACTGGACATTTTGTCCTTTTAAAGCCTATTAGACACGGTTTTATAAACCATTAACCACATTCAGACATTAAAAAACAAAACTCATATTTAATTCATGCAGTACTAGGTTTATTTGAGGCCATTGCATTCTTAGTCCTGCCAAATCATGTATTTGTTTCTGGGATTTCAATAGCAGAAACGCACCGAGAGCAAAGTTGACCTGGCCGGTTCTTCGGGTAGGTACTCTACAAACATCACATGACTTCACTATTATGAGCTATTAGCAAGGGAGTTAACAGCTGTAGAAATGCCAAGAGATTCAACCATAAAAGCTTCTGCAACATGAATTCAGAATTCAAGATTTTAAGCTCTCTGTCTGCACAGAAGGGAACAATTCGGTTCAATATGTACCCTCAACAGTAAGTGAAGGACACAAAAGAAAGTGCAGTCTGACATGATACATTTAATCTAAAACTGCTCTGAAGTTCTTTTTTTTCTGTTAATAATTGATCATGCAATTTTTTGACATTATATTGAAATATTGTTCCTGTAAGAAATATTGTTTACACAAAAGCACTATGTATGTGAACCGCAAATAAAATATATAAATGCAAATAAAAATATATATTCGATTTTCGCTGTGGTTTATACCCCAGTGTTATATATATTTTAACCTAAAACCTTAATGGTAAAGCAAAAAAACTGTACATGTACATGTTTCTTTTCAACTACCTATAATTTTATTGGCCACGCTTCATTTGCAATTCAAAAACCTGTAAAAACAGAACGCACAAAAGCTTGTGACCTCTGCGATGAGCTGGGCAGCCAGAACAAAAGTCAGGGTGACAGAAAGGGTGAGAATCAACTTGCTGCAACCATTTTTTTTAAGTCGATGGGGGAGGGACAAGACCGAAGAGACAATTGGCTCAGAAAAACCTCATCTCTCTCTCTTAATTTGTTCCTAAGGAGATTAATGAACAAATCTTACATTTCACGCACATGAAGTTTATGTTAAACAGATGGGAATATTCGAGGGTGGGGGGGGGTAGTGTGACTTGCATTTGAGCAGAACATTTCCTTAACAATAAAAAACAATCTTCCCAACTGCAGCAGCACTCCGAGGAATTCAATGCCCCTCCCCCACTCTTTCCTAACCCTCCCCTCCACCTCCATTACCATATCAAAGCCCCGAGTTCAGAGCAAGACTTCTCTTTCAAGAATGGAAGCAAGGCATCAGGAGGGAGGAGGAGGAGGAGAGGACAAGACCGCAGCGGCAGGGAAAGGCCTGAGCTCCAGCTCGCTTTTATCCCTGCTGTTCGGTGTAGGACAGAGAGAGAGTGAGACAGAGGCAGACACACCGAGACTGTAGAAAACAGATGTAAAGACTACTGATCAGCACTACAATCATGTGCAGTAGAGGAGGCTGCCTTCTTTAATTCACATTCCAGAGGCAGGAGATAAAAGCAGCGGGGAGTCTTGGAGAAAAACAGTGCAGGTATATATACACACACACACACGGAGCTGGGAAGGAGGTGGGGGACGTGCTGATCACCATGATGGACACCATCCACCACACAAGTACACTCAGAGGCCTGCTTAGACAAAGTCCAAGCAGATTTTAAAGCAAAACAATACATCTCTCCCAACACCATCGCACAGAGTGTGAAATATTGGACTGCGACAACCCTGTGCTTTTATTCAAATGCTAAACTGACTTTTGTTAATGTTTCGATCTCACCGACCGCTCAATACCATAGATAGGAATTGTAAGGAATCACATTTTACCTAACGTTTATGGTTTCTTCTCTTTTCCCCCCATTTTACTGTTGCACAAGACAAAAAAATAAAAAATAATCTAAACGCATACAGCGAATAAAACTAAGCATTATTCCTATTATAATACAAGAATGTTAATGTTTACAAAATTGTTGCCATCGATTTTGGATACAAAATTCCTTAATGGTTTGAATTTTCCTAAATGTTTTTGGTTTCCATATTATATGTATTTAAAGATGAAAGATTTGCCAGTGAGTATTTTTGAACTTCATGGGATCAATGTAGAACAGTTAACTTCATGAAAACCATTTGGATTCATTTTTAAATACATACAAATCATAGATATAACTTCAACCTCACATTGATTAAAAATCGATCCGATTTATGCTTAGATTTGATTTAGTTTACGGTTTTATTTATTTTCCTATTTGACTGCAGAAGACAGTTTAATAGGTCTTGAAGAAGAAAAAAAAACTCATTGAATTAAATATAAACCTTGAAACGTACTGTTATTTTTCTTCCCGACTTTAGTCAACCCATTATTATAAAACAAATGTCATTTAAGCTGACTTGCAATCATTACACACGACTGGTAGTCTTCTGTAATAAAGTAAGGCAGCCGGAGACAAATAGAAAAACTACTTGGTACATAAATCAAATTCCGTGATACAAAAATAAAACCATTTGCAAATATAAAACTTTCTTTCAGGTTACAGTAAACTAAGTTTTTCAGGTACAGTAGCATAGGTTTATTTAACACAGAAATACTACAGAAATTGAATCAAATGTAAAAATAAAATTTTAGTCTTCACTAGATGGAATATAAATTGAGTCTTTACTGTTAAATATAAATTTATTCATAATGAAGATACAAAAGCGATTTCAGATTTTCTTTTTCTTTTTTTTATTAAATTAAATTAACAAAACAACAGTTTATTAGGCTGCTGTCCCTTTAAGAACAAATGCACAGATCTAATATAATGTTATACATCTGAATTGCCCCCAACTGTTTGTGTTCACGTAGGACATAACAGTACTTCACACGGTGTGCATTTTTACATAATCATTTGTGTATTTGACCATTCAAGCGCAATAAGCTGTGAAAGAGAACTGAACTCGGGATCACATGCATCCTTGGCTGTGTCCGAAATCCTTTTTCACACTATAACTTTAAGCAGTACTGCGAGGTTAAAGAAGTGTAACACAGAAAATCGATTTTTTTAATTTGTGAAATGATGCAAATCGGCAGAAGATAGAATCGCAATTCATATGTGAATAGATTTTCCCCCCACCCCTAATAGATTTCAGACAAGATATTACTTTTATAAAAGATATGTTAAATGTATATAATATAAAATACAATGGAATTGAGGATTCCATTATTTATCGCAAAGTTTCGGAGCAAAAAAATAATTTTGTCGCAATGAAACTGCCATAAACAGGCCTCAAACGTGAAACCACGGCTCAGATCAGACAGTAATGGCCTTGTTCCTGTCATCTAGTAAATCAGCTCATTTACGCCGAAGTCTTCAGGGTAAAACACGAATTCTAGATTAAGTTTGGCGATAACCGAAGTGATATATGGAAAAATTCTGACCATTAACTTCGCCTGTCTGCACTGCCGACAACACCTTCCATTTAGTGCTGCATTTCTCCCCGGCCCTTTCTCCACTGGCAGGCTAAATGTGAAAATCAAAGTGAATGACATTAGGTAAATAAGACAGCAGGTTGCCTTGGCAACAGGGACAACCCCCAATACCCATTCCTCTAGCCTACCCTTTACTTGCATCCAATTATAGGAAAGTAAGACTGGGTTATTGACAGATTGCCACAAACAGACCGTTGCACATCATTTTTGCACTGTAATTCCACATGAGCATGCTTGTTACAGAACCTGAGATGGATTCAAGCTGCAGGATATGACAGGAAAGAAACGAGAGAAACCATGGCACAAAGACAACGCCAACACCTCCATAAATATTTAATCATTTGTCAGCCTCTCGTTTGAGCAGAGAAAGCTGCAGATCTGCCAGAAAACTGACCACTGTGGATCTTCGAGTTGAGATGCGAGAGCCGTTGCCTGTTCGGACTGGGATGGATTGTGTGGATGGGGTTCACAATGAGAAATGTAACAAAGCAACAATGAGAGTGTAGCAAATACACTTGTTGCTAGTTCAAAGCTTTTGAAATGCATTCAAGTGAGATTTCACACATTGTAAACATTGAATCCATTGCTATGACACTTAATGATTGCAGTGGGCGATACAATAAGACACCTGGAAAGCCCAGAGGAACCCTACTGACGCAAAAAAAAAAAAGAGCATGGGGACTCAATAAATTCAGACTGATGATTATTAAACACCTGTCTCTGCATATGGTCAATGCAGAATCAATAGTGTAATGAAAGAGATCTCCTCGAAATGTGGGAGCTCGGCTTGAAGACACAAACCTGCACAGAAGTTCTGCATTGGCAGAGCAAGTGAACGACTTACCAGTTTTTTCTTTGATCTCGCATAAAACACTGAAGAGAGCCGGCTTCATCCTGTGACAGTTCAGTGCGTGTTTTCTGGAAGAGAGAAGGAAAAACGTTAGAGAGAGACTGATTAGATTTCATTTCAAACAGTGAAAGACCGCCGTAACGATCAGTATTTGGCCATTTTAAGTTTATTGGCATCTGTCGAACGCTGTGCCCAATTAACAAATTGCCCTTCTGTCCGTTTTAAAATCTACCAATAGCCTCGTCAATAAGAAATAAATCCGTAGAGGGAAATTCCATAGGCCAATGATAGAGCAATTTATTTACATACTTTGTGTGCATGTATACGCGTGTTATTTTAGTGCCCGATTGGCTAAATCAATTATTCAAATAAAGGTTATGGCACAAATGCTTCCACACAAATTTTCCAAATACAGTTCCCCATCTTCTACCACAATCTGGCATACTTCACAGCATGTCAACAGACATGCGTCTACAACACTTGTCTTGATACATGGCCAGTTATAATGCTTTTCTACTTCCTTAGAGTAACTACTGCTGATCAATAGAAAACAAACAAATCCATTCACTGATTGCATTTCGCACCTTATTGTATGTTTTGAATTAGCCCAATAATGGCTTCACATTTTTGTGAATTTTGAGTAGGCTATATATATCATGCAATACAAGTGTTCATCTCATTCGCTATCCTTTTTACATATTTCATCGACTCTGCTCTCTAGCTATTGGTTGAGCATTGTTTTTAAAATACCAACCATACAAGTCTCCTTTTTAGAGAATCATTAATGATTGATTCTTCAAAGTCTCAATTTAAAGCACACGTCGTTTCGCTGCCAAACAAACCAGAGGATTTATGGTTATTGAAGACATACCAACAACCTTTAACATTCGCAGCAGAATATGATTACAATCACAGGTGCAAACATCTACTCAAGAATCAATCAAGATGTAATGGACACACTGAAACTCAAGTCTTTTAAAAAGCTCAGTGTCTGTAGATTGAGAAGATACAGCAGCAGTCTCGGCTCACTCCAGCTAAATGAGTAACTGACACGTGGTCCTCATTTGTCTTCAGGGAAAAGCATTCCACCCTTTAATGGTATTATCCAGCCCTTTTTACACCCCGAACGTGCTTAATTTATCGAGCAGGTCTGGAGAATATCAAAACAAGCGAGGACCCTCTGTCTCGCAGAGGAAACATTCTTCTCAAAGCCAGAATCATACGTGCTAAATCCAATCATCGATCATTTCAGGGCAGTCTCCCATCAGCAAACTTTATTTCCAGGCTCGGTAAGCTCTGATGCCTGGGAAGCTTATCTACACGCAGCCAGATTTCAGCGCTACTGTATTAGAGAGCAGATGAAGCATGCTTTCCAGGAGCATCGTTAACCCCTAACAAATGCCAATAATCGAGGTGTTCTCGTTAAAGCCAGCCAACTAACAGCTGGGATTAAAATGGGCAAGGAAACTGATAAA
Source organism: Phoxinus phoxinus (assembly GCF_949152265.1). Lineage (NCBI taxonomy): Eukaryota > Metazoa > Chordata > Actinopteri > Cypriniformes > Leuciscidae > Phoxinus > Phoxinus phoxinus. The sequence continues at coordinate 18,480,228 of NC_136876.1, read as the reverse complement.
CCCACAAATCATGTGACGCACACTTCAAAATACTCTCGGCATCGCATATCAAAAAATGCACTGCATTTCGTAAAAATTTGATGCTACAAAACCCTCCAACTGCCCTGAATAATCTTTTATGAGAAAGTCCTAAACTGAACACCACAACACTCTCTACCTAATATTGCAGTTGGCCGCAACTAAACAAAGTTAGAATGCTTCCCTTTTGCTCCGAGGCAAACAGATAACGTGGGAAATCCCAAAAAAATATTGTTTTTTTGTGGATGAGGCCTTAAGCTGATGACACACAGTGCAACTCATTGGGTAATTATGTTGGAAATGGGCAACGGCACTAGCTTGGGCAAAGCTGAAGCGGTTACTGTTGATTAGTTAGCTTGTCTTATCACATTGCCTACTTTCCAATTGTCTTGTGTATCATCCAACTTGAAGAAGTAAATCTGAAGTTTTCTCAGCTTCCAAGACTTCATTCGCTGCCTAAAATGTTCTTTGTTGGCTTCGATGTGTTCACACCCAAATGTTTCAGGTATGTAGAATTCAATGCAAGAGGCACAAACATTTAAAGACATGAGATGGCAAAAATATATCGCTTTTGTGGGTTTATTGTGGGTATTTCTTTTTGCAAATATGAGCAAGACAAATACAAAAACATCAAGGAATGACAACTGATAGTACAAACAGAAACCTAATCTCATGTCAATGGATGAGTGATCATGAAAAGACTTGACTTAACTGATGCAACCAAAATCTTTCCTGAGATGTGACATGGGGATAGAGATTTTTTTTAAATCAATTGTATGAATATGTGAAGTCTGTGGTGGTTAAGAGCGTTTGGTTCACTTGGCCTGAGAGTGGGTACATATATGTGGCTTTTACACAAAATAATCTTAAAACGAAAACCATCTCATGAGGTGTTTTGAGTTGGCTTTACTTCAAGTCTGAGGTGTCCATCGCTTATAAAGCGCAATGTGAGCGCAAAGCGCTTCAGGTTCACTTTACCTTCTCATGCACATAATCAGAAATATTTTGGCCATTATAGGTTACTACACAAAGTGAATGATGACATGCAACAATGAAACAAACAAGGAGATAAGTCACTTATTCTCATTTCTAAAGATAACGAGGGGCATAATTTAAATCTATTGTCAAATAAACAGAAAAAGAAAGGTTTTAGTTTAGTTTCCTGTGAAAATTTAGGCATAATCTTAACTGTCTTACTTAAGATTTAAATTTAATAAGGATATAATAAATTAAATATAACTGTTTTGATATAATCAAATTGATTAGCCTATAATAAAATATAATGGGAAAAAAAATCAAAACATTCAAGTGGTTATTGAACAGTAGACTAATCACAACTAAAACAGCCCCGACTAAAAGCCCATGTTTAGGGCCAAGGACAATGTGAATGCAAAAAAGATCTTGATTCACATTTTTGGTCTATTCAAAGGGGTCTGAATTTGGTTCTTTTAAAAAGCAATCGCATAATTAAAAAATAAAAACAAAAGGTTTAGCCCCACTGAGATTTTTTAAATCAATGACTGAAGTGCTTCTTTAACTGTATGAGAGTGCATTTTTCTCTTTGTCATCAACATGGAGGGGATGATGGGGGAGAGAAGAGGAGGGGGTGCTCATGCGCTCCTGTACTGACCTGTGCTGGAAGTTGAGCGGCAGGGCACACCCTGCTGTGCTCCCCCCCAGCTCCCCCTCCCTCTGTGGGGTCCACTGCGCCGGTGCCTCCTCTGGCCAGCATCTGGACACAGGGCAACAGGGTGAGAGGCTGAGGGCGGCAGGCGCACAGACAGCGCTGGCATCTGCCCCCACCGTCCCGATGACATCCCACCCCATACACCCCTTAAACTGGGACCAGAGACCCCCCACAGTAAATAATGCAGATCAAGAGAAGAATAGAAAACAGAAATCAAGTACTGTGGCACATGACAATGGAATCAGAACAAGTCTGACTTTTGCCAAAAAAAAAAAAAAACATGTTCAAGATGTCGAAACAAAAACCTGGGTAACAAAACAGTAACTAGTGAGTGCAAAGTAAAAGGAATCGCAGAAACCTCACATCTATAAATAATACAAACCTACTTAATGAATTAGGACGTATGCATGAAAGTGCTTTTATAGCGATATAAATGCTTGACTAGCTCTTTTCTGATTGATGTAATCTAGTCAATCAATTCAATTGACCTTATCTACCAATGCAAAGCAAGTCTTGTGCATTACATTTATTTTTGAACATGCAATGAATAAGCAATCCAGACAGAACCACGTCTCTTTACTTTCTGAGCAAAGCACGTGCCTCCACTCAGCAAATAATGCAGGTTTGGGACACATTATACTAATTAATTTAAGAGGTATTGTGATGAGCCACAAATCCATTTAATGAGATACCACAACCGTGCATATTTCATTAGTATCAAATAAAGGAAATCTGTTTATAAAAGAGAGAGAGAAAAAAAGAAAGCAATATGTCTTATAATGTCCAAGATTGCTGACCGCACTAGGTACAATCTCTCTGAAGCGGAGTAAAGCTCTCCACACCGCAAATGAAGCTGGCTTATCTGCCCTAAAACCATCCCGCACTTGACAAAATAATAATGCATATTTCTCTCAGGTATCTGAACTATTTCAGGTCTGTGCGGAAGCACCGAAGGGCTTTTTTGCTTCATAACTGAAGGTGGCAAGGGCTTATACTCAAGAATAACTGTAGAATATCAGTGACAGAGAAGAAGTGACTAAAGAGAAAATGCATTTACGTCCATCACTAACCATATCTTGCATTATGCTTAAAGGAATAGTTCACCAAAAAAAAGTTTCTGTCATTTACTCACCCTCATGTCAATGAGATGCTTTGAACAAGGTTTATTTACACTGCCCTTTTTCCATACGACTTAAAAACTTTCCCTTTTTCCCAGCTCTCAAATTTGATTCTGGTTATTTAAACTTGGCCATTTCACAACCAGCTATGAAAGACAAGAATTAACAGAGTTTGGCATCATTAACATGACACATGCTGTGACATGCCAGTTTGAAGATGCAGATGTTCCAGATTTGAGAACATTTTTGCAATTTACCTTTAAGTAATAGGATAGAATCTGCATAGATTAAGGAGGCATTTCTACCTAATTTCTAGCTTTTAAAAAACTATTTTGTCATCTTTATTGTTGGGTACGATCCTTGCAACAAAACTTAAAAAAAAAACAAAAAAACAATACTAAATTCAATTGGACCTTTTCAGACTCCCCTTACTTCAAAATGGGGTTGAATGAAATGTTTCATGGTATACGAATGGAGGGTATTCCTTCTTTTGAGCCTAACTTTTAGGCCTACATTGTCAATTTCAAACTGCAAGTCTGCATGATGCACCCTTGTTTTGTATATGGTAAAAACTAGGCGTGGGACAAAATATTGATCCTTCTCTGTGCGAATCCGATACGAGAATCGATAAGCTGGTGCCAAATATCGATATTTTAATTAATAAAATGAGGCGCTCTAAATAGATTTCCCTGCTCCCAGCGTCGCTACTTCATGGCGCTCAACACATGAATGAGGGAAACGTGAACATAGCCTAAGTTAACTAGCCTAAGAAAAAGAGTCGTTAATAGGATGGCGGACAGCAGTGCGAGTAAAATAATAGATGCCCCAGCCACATTTAACGTACTTCGGTTTTTATACCATTGATGGGACAAATATGTTGTAAATGGACATCTTTGACGCTTTTTACCGACCACTTACACAGATGCACACGGGAGCGTTTGTACATTTTGTTGGTACATTTTTAAATGTATCAGGTTTATATAAATACGATAAGTCGATAAGCAGGAAAAGGTGCAAGTTTACACACAAATAAACGTTTAAGCTTTTCAAAAGTATAAGGATAAAAATGTTTCATTTACTTAATGTTAAATTTAATTTACAGACTGAAAAACTTTTTGGACTTAAAGAGAGAAAACCTGCACTTAACCTTTTCACAGACATTATGTTTTCATAGTTAGACAGATGTCGTATCATTATAGGATTGTCTAGCAATTTATCGATTATCGATATCACGATACAGAATTGCTGTATCGTGATACCATCGGTATCGTGAGCCATGTATCGTATCGTGAGGTACCCTGTGATTCCCACCCCTAGTAAAAACTTAGACAATTATATTTTTGGCTTTAATAAAACCATTTAATTTGGATGTTATTACAAGCAGCATAGTTTTTAGACATCCAAGACAATTTTGGAGAGTTTGAAATCTCGGTCTGTTCCTCAAACAAAGCAATATGACTTCAAGATAGAGCACAGGTCATATTGGCAACTTGCATTATACTTTATAATTTTTTGAGCTTGATGGTCACCTCGTTCACTTTCATTACTTTGGGGAAAAAAAGCAGCCAGGACACTCAGCAAAATGAAAAAGCAATTTTTAGGTGAACAATTCCCTATTCCTTAAGCCTGCTGATTGCTTATCTTCAACCAAATACCTAAAAACCCTCTTCAAACAGTCATGCACACTATCATCATTCAACTCATCAGTCTTTTGTACAAGGGAAACAAAGTCACTACACAATATCACCCAAGAAATGCGGTATAGATATAAAGGCAATTTCGCTGGGTTTATAAGTTGCTCGAGTAGCGACCCTCCATCTCATTAATAGAAACTCAATTTGTGGACAGCTGCACACGCGCACGCATTATAGGAGAATTGATTGCGCCCAACACACAATGAAAAGGATGAACACCAGGGAGGAGGAGGAGGGTAAAAGAGAAGTGAATTAATTAAGAGAACCAGGTGGTCAAATGGCTTGGTGGAAAATCACAAGCTAATGACACATCACAGGGCATACGCGCACATACGATCCCTCATTAAAAGGCAGCTTTTGTGCGGGATCTGTGGCTCGGCTTGACCTTTCAACAGATCGCAGGTCACAGCGCGCAATCTAGCGATCCATAAGAGATCAATTTCAGTGCGGTCAATAGAAATACACTGAACTGTACCCGAGGAGGATCTGTGGGTAAAGGCGGGAAAGTCGTCAATCCTGTCGGGTGTTTTCGTCTCGAGGTTAAGTCTGACACTGTTTGACGGCGATGACTTAATTAAGCGCGCGCTGATTATCTATGCTAATGACGAGGTAGCACATTAATCCAATTCATTTATCTAGTGGGGCCTCAATCTGGCAGACGCACGCTGAAGACCAAATGGCTTCACAGAGCCCATGGGCTCCTGATAACAAACATATTGGTTGACCTCTAAAACCTTTTTGGCCCCATTTAGCAAAACCAGAGGAGGGAAAAAATACTTGCATCCTTAGGTTTTAGTAATTATAGTATTATTATCCAGTTGGAGCATATTTAGTGCATTGTTTCAGTGGAAAACAGTGGAATTACAAACACAAGGACTCCTAGTATTACAACTTTAAACTTTTTTGTTATATTAGGCTAACTTTCAATGAAAAAGTTTGGATTGCTCATAAACCGATTATTTAATGCATTTACATTCGTTTGTGACTTAAGATTGTTTTCGAATGCCAATTCAACTTTTAACTTGAAAAGGTAAAATCCAACAATGTTGTAAATAAATGAACATACTTTTTTTTTTATTAAGACACCAAGTTCTAGTGAGAATATCCGCAAATGTAAATTAAGAAAAGTATCAGTATAGTTTTCTTTAATGCCATGTCAGCATCTGTGGCTATATTCATGGCAACTACTGAATTAAAAAAAATACAAGAGTTGCATAGCCTATATATATATATATATATATATATATATATATATATATATATATATATATATATATATATATACATACACACAGTACACAATAAAAACCAAGCAAACAGGGGAAAAAACACCAATTGATTTTACACAAGATTTTTAACATTAACATGATTAAAAATTCTAAAATCTTATCTGGTACTAAACAAGTCCTTAAGTGAGCTTAATACAAATGTGTTCTACTTGCATTAAAAAAGGGACAGTCCAATAAAATATGATTTAAATTAAGAAAAAGGTGCAAGCCATTTTATCACATACGATTTTCCGTAAACAAATATTGACTGTATTTACAGCAATGAGGTGTAGATTGTGTCCAGCTGCTGTTGCACACTATCTATCTATATATCTATCTATCTATCCACACTTGTCCTCCTCCTCTCACAGGTCTTACCTCGCCTGGGCTTCGTCGAGGCTCTCGTCGGTGATGGCCATGATCTGCTGGAGAATATCCCCTATGTCTTGCTGCGGTTGACCGAGGGACTGCTGCTTCCGAACCGAATCGGGGTCACCCACGTCGGCTTGAGACAGTCCGCCGAGTCCGCCCATGCTAGCCAGCATTCGGGTCTGTTCATCCATAATACTTAAAAGCCGAATCTCGCCGTTTCCCCAACCGCAAACCAATGAAAACCTGTATCAGCGATCTGTCGTGGTGACCATGTAACCACCAGCAGCGTGAATACAAACGTGGAGCTCAAGGAATCACTAACGTTAGATAAAAAAAACAACGAGAGCGCGACTGGAATGTGGGATTTAACCACATCAAAACGATGCGCGATTGATGGGAAAGGGTGAGTAACTAACGTTAGTTTGCATGGGGGGGGAAAAAATATCAGACCGCGTGCAATTCCTGCAAAAACCAGTATTGTCTAAAGCAAAACGCTGCACACTAGCACTCCCATAAAGCAGTCTAACAAGAAAATAAAAGCGTCCCTGGAAACATGAAGTATCCCACGCGCGGCATCTCAAAGTATCGCCTCTCTAAACAACTCGCAGTCCGCGATAAAACCATTCATGTCAACAATCTGGCTTTTCGTCAAGAGGCTGTTGTCGCTGACAGCTATTACAGTAGAAATCTCAGACACTACTAACAAGCTGGACTAAACCAACCAGAGCGGCTAACAAGCTAATAGAGAGGAGGAAAAAAGTCCCTGCTTGAAAATAAATCGAAATAGAAACTCAAGCGTTCGCTTATTAACGTCTCCTCACTTAGGAAAAAGACAAAACTCAACGGTCAAAACGAATCCCGAGAGCAACGGACGAACGCGACCGCTTTTAAACGTAAATACGAGATCTCCGACACAATTGATTCGCAGTGTTGGCTAGCTGCTTAGCAGCGGAGCTAACTAGCATTCGAGCGCTGCTAGCAACAGATTCACACGGGCTCCACGAACCCCCGGGACCAACAGCAAACTGCCCCCGAAATGCCCCGGCTTTTTAGGTGGACGGCTCGAAACGGCTCAGAACGGCAACGCTCAGCTCCATGCCAGCCAACTCGACACAGTTGGTTTGTTCCCCAAGCCGCGGTGCTGTCGTAGAAAAAAAAACTGCCCCTCTCTTGTGTTTCTGCCCTCCTCGGCGGCTCTTTTCTCCCCCTCTGAGCGAGCGCACCACTGCGCGCGTTCACGCTACTACACACGAGCGCGTACGTCATCATCGCGCACAAAAGAGCCGCTACTGTGTGGAGCCTCTAGGGGCGCCAGTGACGCGCACGCACGCGCCTAAGCAAGTAAACAACTTGCGCGTCTCTTTCAAACAGACCGCATGCTGTAATTTTATCATGTAAGTGGCTTTTGTATAGTTGTTACCATAGCTGAACTATGGCATTTGTACTCGTAAGCGCATAGTAACCAGAGGTGCCACAATGGCTGGCACCTAATTGCTGTGCTTTGATCTGTGTAGCTGTGGTTTCTGTTAGCTGCATGTGGAATTTTGATAATTACAATTTCATAGTTGAATTAATTACCCTAAACGGATTCACTCCCTTCTTCCCTAAATAGGTTACATTTAGAATTAATCTACAACATTTCTGCTAATAATTACAGCGTTACTGTATTGAAACCATGGTAAGTTTATGTAAGGGTGGTTTAAAACCGAGAAAGGTTCAATAAACAAAACATATAATATAGAACCTGCAATATATGGAGACACTTATAGGGATTTCGTTTTTATTAATTAAAAAATTGCATTAATTAAACAGCTTGTAAAAAAAAAAAAAAAAAAAAAAAAAACATTAATCATGAAAGTATTATTATGCTATCAGTTCGAATGAGTCAAGAACCCTATAGTGTTCTATATAGAACCCTCCAGTGATGAAGTGTCCACATTCCATAATCAGCATTTCAATGTATTTTACAAAGCATAATTAACCCTTAATTGTGACCAAAATGTCTTAACTGCCTCTGTTCAAAACATTTCAAAAAAATATTCCATTACTCAAATGAAATAGCTAGAAGATGCAAATCAAACATAGGGCTGCCTGAATGGTTGTAAAACCAAAATTCAGAATGTCTGATAGTGCTGCCAGTATAGGGGGAAACGCATTACAAGTTACATAATCGGATTACTTTTTCAAGTAACAAGTAAAGCAATGCATTACTTTTACATTTACAACAAAAATCTAAGTTACTTTTTTTTAGTTACTTTTTCAAATAAGTAACGCAAGTTTTCTTATTTCTTGACTGACACCTCTTCTGTCCCCATGTTGAGTGAAATCAGGAGATGCGGAGGCGTTCTGTGTAAACATGATGCTTGTTTAGACTAAACGTGAGCATGAATTTAGATTCAGAATTCCTCTAAATAAACAAAATGAACAGTGAAATGCAAACTCAGAAGATTATGCAAACCTGCAATGGTTAAATATATTAAATAACACAAATATACTGTATGCATTTAATCTCACTTTACTAACCAATGTCTTTCCTGCTGACCTTCGATGATCCAATTCATAATAATAAGCAAAAATGACTTTAGGTAAACATCACATTTGTTTAGTTTTTGTTTAATCTTTATTGCTGAAGAGTGTTGAACTTTCTTCTGTCATCCAGAATGGCAGCACAGCTAAAAGGTCCAGCCTGATGCTTATTTATGTCACTTTTGGTCTCAAAGGGCCTTAAATTTGCCAAAAATATTACTTAAAAAACAGGAAAGCCCAGCCCAGGTGTGAAAAGGTAACTCGACAGTATCGTAACACATTACTTTACATAAAAAGGAATGCAATTAGTTATCTTTTTTAGGGAGTAACTCAATACATTACTTTTACTTTCCCCGACACAGAATGCTTTAAAACATGTCTTTGGGTAAATTGGGAGCTACTGGTGCACTCAAAAGTAAAGCCTGTAGAAATAGGGTCCAAATGTACTGTTAATATGAAGGAATTTTCCATATTGATTTTTCTCAGGGGTTGGTTTCGCTGCATTTGGAATTACGCATTGCTTTTGTCCTGTAGCCAAAAAGGTTTGGTTACTAACATTCTTCAAAAAATATTATTTTATGTTTCACAGAAGAAAGCAAGTCATACAGGTTTGGAACGACATACAGAATGGGTGAGTAAATGATGACAATGTTTATTTTTTTGGGTGAACTATCCCTTTAAAATATGTTGTGACAACATTAAAGTCTGAGGTGTATTGCAAAACGTATAGGTTTTTGAACCGCATCAATGTACAGTACAAGAAATGCTTCAAGGAATTGATCAGTTTTGAAGTCCCCCCGGTGAAAATCAAGCTTTTAATGTTGGTTATATGTCTATGTGGTGTTTTTAATATGCTTTAAGACAAACCATGTGCAAATTCATAAGTCAACACCATTGCTGAATATTTTCTCCTTAAAATTGCAGAGAACAAAAGGTAGTCTCAAAAATGCGGTTTGAAATCGCTGGTGTTTCTGACGTCACAAACTACATTATAACCAATCAGATCACCGAGTGGATCTCTGAGCTGGTGTGAGTGAGTGGAGGCGGGGCTAATTTACATATTCATAGAACTGCATATACTAAACTTGGCGAGGGTTTATAGTTACATTCAAGATATTTTAAGGCTTTTTTTCTTTTAAGGAAAACGCATTTAAAATTACGTTAAGAAAATTATTGGGTTGGATATAGAGTGAGTTACGATTTCTAACTTTAATTGAATCTAAATTCAGTTAATGGGATTAATTAGCCAAAGTTTCACAAAATGTAGTCTAAGAGAATTATCTTTTTTAAATTCATATGTTTAGAGGATTGTTTTTGGAGAAAAGAGTTCAATAAAATAAAAATGCTTTCAAAAAAGTGAAAAGCTGAAGATTATTTTCTTGATTACAAAGTAAAGTTAAATGAACCTATTAATTATCTAATAATATGTTCATGTCTGCCCATATAAATGCCTAAGTATAACATTCCTTATTTAAATCGATGTGTTTTAGCTAGTGCACGGACAGAGCAGATTAAAAATAAGTGGTCCCAATTTTTTTTGCAAACGTGGACGTTTTGGGGCAGTTCATCACTCAGAGAGAAAAGACAGGCTTCTCAGACGAATGGCTGCTGGGATACATGGAGGGGAGAGACTCAGCCTGGAGCATTTCAATGGGAGTTTGATGATGTGTGTGTAAAGAGAGGAATGGGACAAAAGTGGTCCTGGTTTATGCTGACGCGTAGCGGATCTCTCGGCTACAATCTAACACTAATCAATCTGAAGTGAGAATGAGAATATTAGAGAACAAACTGTAACCTGAACTCGTTATCACAGCGTTGCTTTCGCACAGTGAGATTTTGAGTAATTGTAAATCTATATTTTTTTCAATCTTTCTCCTTTCATTTCCTAAATGATGGACAATGTGGCCCAGTGGAAAAATGTACCACTATATGTATGTATGTATGTGTGTGTGTATACATATATATATATATATATATATATATACATTTTTGTAATATATTAAAATATTTCAGTAATGTATTACCATTTTTATTATATATATATATATATATATTCACACACATTATATTGTATTTTATATACTGTGTACACATATACATACACATGCATTATAAATATAGAATATGCACATTTAGATTGATACATGTGTATATAATGTATGTATATACACATACATTATATAATAACATATATACATACATTCTGTATATAAACAAAACATGCATATATGCTCATATACACGTGTGTGTGTATATATAATGCATTTGTGTGTATGTTTACATATATATACACACACACACATATAGATATGTGAGCATATATTTATGTTTATTTATACATACACATTACACACTCACACATATGTGTATCTATATATAATGTATTTGTATATACACATATAAATGCATATACCGGTGTATGTATATATATGTGTGTGTGTGTATGCCGTAAAGTGACCAAATGTCTATTTTGCATAATACAGAAATGTATTTTAATTGATTAAGAACCTGTTCTGCTCATAACAATACAAACCAGTTCCTGACAGACACTGAAAACAAAGCATGATTTAATATCCCCAGCTACAAAAGGACCATTAGATTTCTACTCCATACGAACGTAGACAACTACCACGCCACGTGCATAGATTAATCTTTGTCAATTGACGTTTAATTTAAAAGTATTTGCCACCATGAGACTAGTGTTCCCCCCTCTCGACTGTGAATAGGTATTCTTCTTAAAGCTGTTTGAGGCAGATGCACCCTCGGCCCACAAGCGCTGAGCCTCATTTTCATCTAAATAAGAATCGATCCCTCTTGCTGTGCCACCCCCAGTGCTTCTGACGCTTAACCCCACTCTCCTGCGAAACCACCTCCATCCCTACATTAACAGAGAAAACTAAATACAAGCCAAGTCAAATCAGCCTACATGCGCGCCAGAGAAAAATGACCTCGTTTTCCAGCAGCCGAGGTCCAAACAGTTGAAGCTTTTTGTTGAAACGTCTGTCTTTGATCACAGTGGACGTAGCATTGAGAGTGAACGTGGCTTTGTTCGAGCTCAAATACTGTTATTGTGGCACGGAAGTTCAGAGCAGGTCGTGTTTAGTCTTGTGGGCATGGAAATGTGATATAAACAGAGAGGATGTGAAGTGGAGAAATCTTCTAAGCCTGTTTCTTGCTCAGCAGCCCTGTGCTATGTTGAATAGAGAACAAGGGATGGAAGTGTGTGGGGGAAGGGGTCACAAGAACAAACATAATAGAAGGCTAAAAGGCCCTCAAAGAGCTCATGACTAAAGTCCAGGGGCCAGTGTCTTTTCTTTAGGCTAATAACGACGACTTAAAGCATATAAATACTTGCTTGCAGTGTTTGTCTTGGAAACAAGACACCAGCTCAAACAGTTCATTCAATTTTACCATTCAGGCAGAAGGAGAAAAAAAAAATCCAGGGATGGATGAATGAATATCATCCTTAGTCCATTAGACATGCATGATATTTTAAAGACCATTTAAAAGCATTTGGGGCTCAAACTGAGTCAAAAAAATGTACATGACAGAACTGTGAAAGAAAAGCAGAAAAAGTTTGAAGTAAATGACAAGGCATTTAATTGTATTCAGATATCTTTACAATTGTACAAAACAACATACAACAGTCTTGAAAGCACACGGGTAAAAGTAGAGCTTTGAATAACTAGTCTGCCATCTAGTGTCCATCTTCATCTACACATTCTGAACCTTTCTCTCTCTCTCTCTCTCTCTCTCTCTCTCTCACACACACACACACACACACACACACACACACACACACACACACACACACACACACACATTAAAGACAATCCAATATTCAAAATTCATCTATTTTGTGTCCAAATTACTAGGTAACAGAGAATTGTTAGAGGAAAAAAGTAGAATGTTACATTAAAAAGTTTTATGCATTACTACATTAATGCATTACCACAATGGTCATATCAGATCAAAGGGCTTTTCTGTGGAAGCACAGCATCCTATGGGAGTCATCACGGCACTGTAAACTAGGAGGAAGCACTAGATATGGCTCCTTTTATCAGCTGTCTGACTGGGGATGAAGGGAGATCCTGAAATCCTGCCCTGGAAGCTGTGTGGGAGTGGAAAGCCAAGTGTTAAATAACTAATTTCACACACTTCTGAATTACAGTCAAATCACCTGGCACTATCAAGGCAGCTTGCGTTGAATTGCATTTCATGTGATTTTACTTTGCAAGTAGTAGAGCTGCACGATTAATAAGTAAAAGATTTCGATTCAAATACCCAAGCGATCGTATTCCTAAACGACGATGATTCTACAACTAGTAAACCGATCACAGCGAACACTCAAATCTGTGTTGATGCTGCCACTGACCCAGACAAATAAAACTTAGTAGACTGCAGAAATGAACATTTTGTCAGAACCTCTCTTTAATGTTTTCGTTTTGTTTAGTTGTCTGTTCAGAATTCTGGGAGAATCATTAGGCCATCTTTAGTTACAAAACAATTTTTAATTTTCAATTTATCCAGAATCATGCAGCTCTTGTAAGTAATGTTATTTTTCAAACACTTTATTAGATGTTGCTGCTTTTGTGTACTTGATTTTTATCTTGTGATCAACAAAAAGTACACCACAGTTCAAAAGTTTGAGGTCGGTAACATTTTTAAATGTTTTTGAAAGAAGTCTCATGCTCACCAAAGCTGCGTTTATTTGATGAACAATACAGTAAAAGCAGTAATATTGTGAAATAATATTTTTCAGCATCATTACTCCAGTCTTCAGTGTCAGTCATGATCCTTCAAAAATCATTCTGATATGATTTGATGCTCAAGAAACATTTCTGATTATTATAAGTTGAAAACAGATTCAATTATTTAAAAAAAAAAAAAAATCTTACTGCCCAACAACTTTTGAAGGAAAGTGTCTGTCTGTCAATTATTGAGCTATTCCAGAGACTGAAACACATATTCTCACCTAGTCTGGTGCTGGTCTCCTTTAGCAGCAGCTGAGATTTCTCATGGAAAGACAGCAGCTCCCTCATTATACAACAGTGAGAGTCCATCTGTGAAGAAACACAACTGCACATGACAGGAGCTCTCAAAAAGAAAGAAAGAAGAGTAACCACTTATCTTACTGTACTAATTTTTAAACTACATTCATTTTTTGTTTTATTTCTGAGCACTCTAAACTTTATTTAGAGACATTATGTATGATACAAAATACAGCGTTATGTTTGCTTGGGTGCGACGACAAAAATACAGCATGATCAGTGTAGTCTAAAATGACTCCTATAAGCCAGATCTTTTTCATTTTGGAATGTGACGGAATTTTCCGACTTTCCGCATTTTCACTGTTATACGGTAGAGGGCGCTGTGACATCTTCTGAAAAAGTACAGAATCTCCAGATCAAAACACAGGGAAAAATACAAGCAATAGAAACACTGCTTTAACGGGCATGTAGGCTAACGCAGTCATCAAACAGCATATACATCAAAACTGCCTAAAGTTACTGAATTAAAGCCAGGAATAGGTAAAGGACTGTGCAAGCTTTGATGGACTCAGATCATGAGTTATCAGTTACTTTGAATCAATCTAATGATTGACTTGCCGGAATGCTTGATTTATTCAACAAACCTCACGTCCAGTTGGACAATTGTCATGTCCAACTCAAAATGAGCTGAGAACCATGTTGTGTCAACATTAAAATATGCCACAAAAAAGTTATATTATTTTTGTTTAGGATATTTGTTAAATATAGTATAATTTAGGCCTATATTGTAAATAGCAGAGAAGTTGCGAAGTGATTTGTCCAAATAAATAATGATAAAAAAAAATCCTATGTAAGCTTATCTTCGTTTATCCCATTTATAAATTGTCTCATTTGAGTATTCAAAATGGATCACAAAACCAGTCACATGTCGCACGGGTATATTTGTGGCAATAGCCAACAATAGATTGTATGGGTCATAATTATCGATTTTACTTTTATACCAAAAATCATTAGGATATTAAGTAAAGACTGTTCAATAAAGATATTTTGTAAATATCCTTCTGTAAATATATAAATATATTTTTGTGAGTGAATGCAGCACAAATTCACGAACGTAAATGCACAACTTTAAACGCGATTTTCTCAATGTCAAATTTTTTTTTTTGCACCCTCAAATTCCAGATTTTCAAATAGTTGTATCTCAGTTGTTTTGTCCTAACAAACAATACATCAATGGAAAGCTTATTTATTTAGCTTACAGACGATGTATAAATCTCAATTTCAAAAAATGTACCCATGTGACTGGTTTTGTGGCACAGGGTCATATATAGAAAATATAAAGGAATTTGATTTTTTTTTTTTTTTACTAAATAATAATAATATCTAATAAAGTTGGATATATTGCTACAGCTACTCGCAGCCCACAGCTCTCAATTTTATTTTAGGCCTTTTGTATTAAAAGTTTGGGCACCTTTAGTACATTGTTACAACAAACTAATTGTAAAGAAAGCTTAACATTTAATGAAAAATAAAAATACTTGTAGCAAACTTAAAATTGTGATAATGCTAGTGAAAGTGGTGTCAGAACTACCGGCCCAACTGATTTCAATTCCTGTCGAACTGTAACTGGTTCTGAATACTTTTGCATTTGAGTGAATCCTCAAGTCTTAAACGTCCTGGCCTCACCACTAGCTCCATGTTTCGGAGTAGCTTTTGCTGTCCCATGAGTACTGCCTTGTAGTCGGGTTTGTTCAGAACGAGTTGACTCTGTGAAGACTTGGCAAAGGATGATGGGTCCAGTGGCACCCCCTTCTCCTCCCCCCGCTCCACACATCTGCAACGGGACAGAGATGCACAGCTAAACGACATTTCTGTATCCACACGTGTGCTGTGCTTGTGTGTAGTTGTGCTCACTTGTCCAGTTCGTCAGCTTTGGTCCGGTGTTTGTCCAATAGCGACTCCCATGACACACTTTCAGCCTGTAACCTTCATAAGCACATGATGACCATTAACAGCTATAGTCATGAAATAAATTCGATTCCCACTGTAGCGTCTCGGACCGATGAGAGCAGATGGAGAATTACCTGTTAATGTCCTCCTGAATGCGCGCAGTGGTCATGTTAACAACGGGGTCACTGCATATACAGAGAGAGAGAGAGAGAGAGAGAGAGAGACATTTAATAAACTTGAGTGTGCTTCAGGAACGAAGGACTACTGATTCATAATTCCTTTTAACTGAAAAACTGACTTTTACCTCTCAGTAGTTGGGAGTGAATTCTGAGTTTCTCTGCTAATTTCTTTAGCCAGACTGTCCCACTCTTCATGCAAAGACTCAACTGGAAGTGAACGACGTTCATATAAACATCATGAAATAGATTTTTGACATAAAATGTAAATGCATTTTATGTATTAAATTCTGTTTTTGCATTATCAAGACAATGTTATCTAGCTGGCTAATTCTATATGCACAAATTACTTTTTGGAAATATCAGTAAGAATATGTTGGAAATTACACTTTTTCTAATACACTACTATTCAAATGTTTGGGGTCATTAAGAATATTTTTTTTGAAAGAAATTACTACTTTTATTTAGCAAGGACACTTTAAATGTATCAAAAGTCACAGAAAAAACATGATGTACAATGTTACAAAAAAGGTTTCTATTTCAAATAAATGCTGTTCTTCTGAACTATTAATCAAAGAAAAACACTGATAAAATGCAGCACGGTTTCCAGAGAAATATGAAGCATTATATCCTGAGCATCATATCATCATTTTAGAATGATTTCTGAAGACTGGAGTAATGATGCTGAAAATTCAGCTTTGATCACAGGAATAAATTATATTTTAAATATTTAGAAAACAGTTATTTTAAATGATCATTTTTGTAAAAAAATTACTTTATTTTTGATCAAATAAATGCAGTCTTGGTGAGCATGAGCGAAAAATTATTTGAAAAACATTTCCAAACCCAAACGTTTGAACGGCAGTGTGTATAACTGTATAATTTCCAACTCTTTTTGTTTAAAAGCAAAAATATTTTAGTGAAATTTCCATATATATATATATATATATATATATATATATATATATATACATATGAATGAATGACTGGCCCTGACTTACCTTGAGTCTGAAGTGTCTCTGTATCAACACCAGGAACAGTGTACAGACTGTTTTTGACCCTCTTCACTGTCCTCTATGCACAATCAGGGAAATCAAAAGGTTTATGGAAAAAGCCAGTAAAGTATATTCACTGTCACAATGGCAACACTTCATTTATTTTCCTTAACAAATATTCATTTTACAGACCTGCATAGCAGCTTTAATTAGCATCTCCAGCCTCTCGTTATCAGGTAAAGACAGACTGATGGTTTCACACAGGGCTAAAAGACACAAAGAGAAGAGAAAGTCAACACAATCCTAAATGACGTCCAGAGAAAGGCTCTTGGGCTCAGCACTCACGCTGTGAGGAGCCGGGGAAGGCCGGCAGAGAGCGTCTGCCTCTGGAGGATCTCCTCAAGGATTTCCTCCGTGAGCGAGGGCTCAGTTCAGGAGCAGTTTCCCTCACGCCGTCCTCAACCTTCGAGTCCTCTGGCCGTTCCTCTTCTGAACGCTGCATCACTGAAGGAGCAGGCGATGTGCAAGGAGACTTCTGAGGAGGACCTGACATGTGGTTACTGTCACGAGGACGTTTGACTCCATGAGACACTTCTGAGACCTAGTTTAGATGATGACATAAAGCACAACACACTATTATATAGATAAAACAGAGGTTAACTATTCATTCACATATTTATAGTGGCATTTTTACTATAGACCAGGGCTCACCAAACTTGGTCCTGGAGGGCCACTGTCCTGCAGAGCCCTCCAGGACCGAGTTTGGTGACCCCTGCTACAGACTTTGGATTCTGTATTAAAACATGATGACAACTTTGGGGGTCTGTAAAATGTTTTGAAATAAGTCTTCAAGGCTGCATTTATGTGATCAAAAGTTACATTTGCGTTACTAAACGCAAATATTTTAACGTTACATTAAAAAAAAAAAGAACAGAAAACAGATTTACCCTGGTGTCGAAGTTGCTGGCATCACATCTGTGAGAGATTAAATGGTCATATAGATTACAGCACACCGAGCAAACTACACAACCTTGTTTGCTGCATAATTCAACATTGTAAAGTATTTTAAATAATAGTTATCAGTAACAGTTATGTGTAGCATCATATATGGCCAGTTTAACGTTAGCTGACAACAACATCAATCGCGTTAAACGCTGTGCTTTATTCAAGTGAATCCTTCATGCAGAAATTACTATCATATATGAGTGGGAAACATTTAGTACATCTATTCCCCGAGTTGTATAATAAAACACTCACGGCTCAAATCCTTCTTTCTGAAGCTCCGCCATTTTCTTTCAAAGACCGCGCGCAGTGTCAGATATGCCCCGCCCACTTTCATTTCGACCGTGATGGTTCTTGGGAACTGTAGTCAAGTTACATTAGTGTTGTGTGACTTTTTTTAAGAATCACAATTCCCATTTTTGGTTGTGAAAAGACTATTATATATGTTTGATAAATATTATTTATTATAAAATGTATAATTCTTAAAAATTGTAACAATATGTACAATTATATGTAGTAGGACCATTCATTTGCGGCCAATACAGCATCATTCCGTCTGGGGAATGACAGGCACAAGTCCTCCACAGTGGTCAGAGAGATTTAGTGGAAGTGCTAGTGGAGGAAAGCGTCTGACTCGCTCCTCCAAAACACCCCAAAGTGGCTCAATAATTTTCCGATCTGGTGACTGTGCAGGCCATGGGAGATGTTCAAGTTCACTTTCATGCAGAGGCGGATCTACCCGGGGTGGCAAATGCCACCCTAAAAGAAAGCCTTGCATGTTCTGTCGGTAGTCTTGCTGTGTGTATTGGTGCATTATAATGCTGATAAACGGACCCTCTTCAGGGTAAAATATTTAAACCATTGTGCACATGATCCTCTCATCCAAAACCATCACTGATCCACCGCTGTGCTTCACTCCGGGTGTTAATCCACTTTGAGACTTCTCCAAACTGTAACCCCCATATATTTGGGAAAGACAGTGAAGTAGGACTCAACACGAGAACAATACATGTTTCACATTGTCCCCAGCCCAAGATTTGAACTGTTGGCACCAATGAAACCGACATTTGGCTTTGGCACGAGTGACTAAAGGTTTGGCTAGAGCAGCCAGACCATGCATATTGACTCTGTGAAGCTCCAGACAAAAAGTTTTATTCGAAACAGGAGAGTCAAGCTGTACATTTAATTCTGCAGTGAGTTGAGCAGCTGTGGTTTAATGATTTTTGTATACAATCCGGTTAGTACCTGTGTATCCCTTTCGGACAGCTTCCTCTTGCATCGACCGTTACTCCTGTTGGATGTGGTGGTATGCCGAAATTACTTTGGACACCATAGTTCTCCATACACCAAAAAGACTAGCTGTCCTTCCTTGTCACATATGAGCCAGCGGACACTTTCTCTTTTGAACTCTATTTTTTCCTTTTTTGAACTCTATGTGTCTCCTATGTTGTGTGGATTGCAATATTTAATGTACAGCTGCCTGCATGTGCTACTACTTTGCCAATTGAAACTTCACACTCTGCTCTTACTGATGGAATGTAAAATCAGTGAAGATTGGCCACCAGGCTGCACATATATAGGCATGAAACCTCCAACACTGTATTGGCCAGAGTATCGTTTCATAGTCCAGCCCCTGTAGCTAGCCTCTAAAGACTTTTAAAGGGGTAGTTGATTATGATTTTACTTTTCTAACTTTAGTTAGTGTGTAATGTTGCTGTTTGAGCATAAACAACATCTGCAAAGTTACAAAGTTCAAAGCAAAGGAAGATATTTGCTTTTAAAGAAATTGCTTTTTAAGGACTACAACAGGCTGGTAGGGACTACACGACATTCCTCCCGGGTTAGTGACATCACTAACCCTAAAATGTATATAAACCCCACCCCCAGAACACGATTTATAGATTATCATGACAGAATATGTTAATCAATGACTAGAAGATAGTTAACTCCACATTATTTACATAAATTCACCAACTAACCACAAGATAGACAAAAAATGTTTTGTCAAAAATGTACAACTTTAACATGCTATATAAACATATTTTTGGGGTATTTTGAGCTAAAACGTCACACACACTTTGGGGACATCAGAGACTTATTTTACATCTAGTGAAAAGGGCATTATATCACCCCTTTAAAATTAAGAGCTTTATTTAGGCTATAGGGGGCCTCAGAAAACTTCCATAAACAAATACATATATATAAAATTATAAAACAAGCAGCTTTGTCATATCTTACCCTAAATGTGGGGCTGGACAATAAAGGACTTTGAGAAGCACTGATTTAGGCTACGTTAGCAAACCATTTTGCCGTGCCTATTTTTTTTTTTTTTTTAAATGTTATAATTTTATTTTATTTACTTCATGATTATTTTGGAGTTATTGCATTGAAAATACATTTAAAACAAAACGTTGTGATCTTTAAACTTGCCGGTCAAAATGTTCTGAAACTAAAGACCCTCTTTTCATTGACTATTTTTTGAAAAACAAATACATAAAAAAAATGTTATTCCTTCTTTCACACTATTCCTGCTGAAGTGATTCGTTGATATGGGAAAAACATCATACCATGTTGTGCATTCATATTATTTCATCATTTACATTCCTACATGTGCTTTAAAGCTTCAAGTGAAATGGCTCATTTCGCTTTCCTGAAAATATGAGTTTGTCTCATATAATATTATACACTGCTGTTAAACCAAAGCAGTGCAAAATTAGCTTGGTTTCTCATTCAAATTTGCCTTTACGAGAAAGAGTCGTGCAAATAAACAACACAAGAGTTTTTTTGGTCATTTATAAGTCTTTCTGAGGTTTGTCTTTTTACAAAATGATGAAAACAAAAGAAAAAAGAGAAACACTTCTTCAGTACGCCCCTGTCATAGCTTCACCCGCACTGAAACACTCTCACTCTCAACACAATACTGTAGTTTTCTTGGCCTTCAGAGCGGAGGGGGTGGTTAAAGATGTCAGTAGAAAGAAAATGAAGCTAAAGTATTAAGACAGAGCAAAGACAGGGACACGGCGGAAAAGGAAACACTGGGGTGCGTTACAGTATTGAGTTTCACGTCCGTCCCTTTCGCGTCTCGCAGAGTTTGCCGCCAGTCCCGTGTTCCTGTAAAGCCCGTTCACAGTCTGGTCACGAGGGGCAGCGGCTGCTTTGGTGACTGTTGGCAATAACAGTTCATTTAGGCAACCTCAGGTTTCCTTTGCCCAGCAGAAACTGCAGAACTCGGTCCACCAGCAGGGCGGCGAAAAAATCCACAACCAGGACCTGGGCTATTATTAACTTGAACTGCAAAGAGAAAAAGAATATAAAAATACATTCATTGTAAATAGACCACTGATAAGAGGTCAAATACCAATTTGCATACCATATACAGGGTTTCTGCAGGTTTTTCTCTTTAAAGGTGCTCTAAGCGATCTCGCGCGTTTTTTAGGCCAAAACATTTTTTTTTTCACATACCGCAAACATCTCCTCACTATCCGCTAGCTGCCTGTCCCCTGAACACACTGTAAAAAAAACGCGGTCTCTGCAGAGAGCCCAAGCTCCACAAACAGCAGCAAAAACAAACTGAGCAATAAACAGAGCGACCCGCACCACGAAACATAACAAACTGTTCCAGCCAATAACCGACAAGAATGATGTGGGGTGGGTGGGGTTTGGGGGGTTATTGCGTGGATGAGGAGGGAGGGAGGGTCTAGCTAGCCTTTGTTTTGTTTGATAATAATTCAAACATCAACAAGAGGTTACGCCAACAGAGATCGCTTAGAGCACCTTTAAAATAAATAAATAAAATTTAAGGAATAAAGTGAAGGGAACACAACATGTCAAAATGTTCTCTAAATGTAAATATCTAGGGAGAAACACTGAGTTGTATTAATAACACTTCAGAGTTTTAAAATACAACAGATCTTAATTACTTTTTATTCCTTTTGCACACAAAAAAGAAAAAAGAAAGAGAAAAATAGCTTAAGGCTTGAATCGCTCTGTTGCCAAACACTAGAACCATCTGATCACACTACAAAGTGCTGTTCTTCCTCAGTATTTGTCTTATTTTTCAGTGCAAATGTCTAAAGATTCTTAAATCAAGAAACATTTACTGGAGAAGCAAGATGACATAAGATAAGAAGTCTTGTTTATAGTGAAATTGATCATGATTAAAACAAGAACATATATCTGCCAATCAACTCAGAAAAATCAACTTAATTCAAAAACCCATTGACAAACATTAGTTTTTGATTGAAGTGAAAACAAGTCTTCATAAATTCATTTTGCATTGAAAATAAATGCATCTTGATTCAAGAATGTTTAGATATCTGTATTATAAAAAGAAAAATACTGAGGAAGATAGATACACATATTTTTTGCAATGCATGCAACATTTAATACCATGAATTTCAAACTTTCTGCTCTGACTGAAGACCTTGTTAAAGCCTTAATTTATGGAAGGGTGAATTAAGACTAAGACCTTTTGAAGACCCGCAGAATCCCTGTATATAGCAGGCCATGCAAGAATTGGATTAGCATGTTCTCAAATCATATGTGGAAAAGTCAAAGGTACCCAGGTTGGAAAACTATTTCATGTGGGGTTTTAAAGTATACATTCATTAGGCCTGTTGTGATTATTGATTAATCATCTCATCATGGTTAGGCCTATTCGATGTAATCGCAATAACTGCACAATAACTGTGCAGAATACAATCACACCATCTCTATGCACTCTTGTAAAATACATATTATTAAGTATATAACTATACATTTTCATAGCATCAAATTAAATCATACAAGTCTATTTTATTATAATTTCTTATATTACATACCATTCCAAGTAAAATAAAATAACGTATTTAGGCCCGTTCACACCAAGACCGATAACTACATTAGCATGCACACCCGCAGACAATAACTTTGTTTATTATAAGCGCACGCTGAGTTTTGTCCTCTGCTGCTTTAAATGCTTGAGCTCGTTACAGCAGGATGGATTCTGATTTGCTGTCAATGTTTTTATCGTTCATCAGCTGAACAGGCTTTTGTTTACACCGCAAGTGCACGTTCGAAACAGAATTCAAATGTTAATCACAATTATTTGTGTGCTAATTAATTGTCAGCACAAAGTTCATGAACATTTATACAAACATTTTGGATAAGGGATGGAATTACAACAGTATCCAAAGACAATTTTATCACAATACTAGTATGTCACAACACTAGTGTAGTGACATACAGTACTAGTCAATGGACATTTTTAAGCATGCGGTAAGTAACAGTTTGTGAATAGTGTGGTGTGCTGAATTCATACCTCAGTTGGGATATCCACTAAGGCAAACTGCTCATTGAATTCCGGTGAAGATCCGGTCAGCAGCCCTACTATAGCGAGCCCTGATATAGCGATGCTCCACAGCAAGGGCCGGTTCTCAGTCAGAGACTCCATGAACGGATGACCCTGAACAAGACACGTTTGTTCAATCAGAGCGGTTCAAATAGACATTATTAAAATTGTAGTTCGGCCAAAAATTAACATTCGTTATTCACTGAAAAGCTTCGACTCATCCGCGCTCAGAGGTGGAAAGTCAAGGTTCAGAAAGTAAAAGTCCTCCTCAGTATTTTGTTCCAATCACCTGGATTTGCTAATTAGCACAGTTTTTCAGCCAGGAGATAGAACTAATTAGTGAAATCAGCTGACTGAGTTCATGGGTGGAATAAACATATGGCAGGACTTTTACTTTCTGACCCCTGGACTTTCCACCTCTGTCCGCGCTTGCAGTGTTTTTACAGTGTCCTTGTTACACGTAACATGTACTTACTATAGCAATTATCCAGTTACATGCAATTAACCCTAAACCAAACCTAATCTAACCCTATAGTAAGTACATGTAGCTAATTCATATTACTTAGTACTTATAATTACACTGAAACAAGGACACCTAAAAATAAAGTGTAACCCTTTTGTCAAATCATTTCATGACAAAACGTTGGAGTGAACTATTCCTTTCAATGAAATGGAAAGGTGAAGTGCATGTTACAAAAGCTTTGAAAGTAAAAAGTAATTTCACAATGTTTGATACATGTATTAAATATAATATCACATTATTAAAAATTAAAAGTACCTTATAATTAATGGCAAATGTGGCCATTTGCATGGCCATGGACATGATGTACACAGTACTGTTAATGAGACTGGGCTCAAACTCTTTGTACAGGTCCACAAACCGCTCTGCCCTGCAAGAGAGAGAGGGGAAAAAGTGCGTGAGAGAGAGTGCATGTGAGTGAGTGAGTGGGAGAGGGGGTGCATAAGAGAGAGAGAGAGAGAGAGAGGTGAAACATGAAGCCAGATTGCAAATGTTATGAAAATCAAATAATCGAACAATGACGTCTTATGTGAAGAATGACTAGTACTGACTGAACACTGACAGTGATATGAGGTGTTTTGAAGTAATTTACATTTAAAGAGAGTCGACACTTTTTGACGAGAGAAGCGAAAATGGTCATAGGCCAACGTTTGGGGTCAGTAAGACAAAAACAACAGTAAAGACATTTCAGATAAATGCTGTCCTTTTGAACTTTCTATTCAATCAAGGAATCCTGAAAAAAATGATCATGGTTTTTCACAAAAATATTAAGCAGCACATTTTTCAAGACATTTTCATTGAGCATCAAGCCATCATATCAGAATGATTTCTGAAGGATCATGTGACTGAAGACTGGAGTAATGATGATGAAAATTCAGCTTTACATCACAGGAATAAATTACATTTTAAAATATATTCAAAAAGAAAACTTATTTTAAATGGTAATATTTCACAATTTTACAGTTTTTTTGGCCAAATACATTAGCTTAGGTGCGCATTCATGGTGCGACTTTTCACAAACATTACCCAAAAAATTAATAAAAATCTTACAGACCCCAAACTGTATATATGTGTATATAGATAGCATATGTAAATGTATAGAAATGAATCAACATTACTAAATGCTCTATTATTATTTTTTCTCAAAAACTTTACATATACAACTTCGTACTACTGTAAGTGTTTATAAGATATTTTGGTAACACTTTATTTTAGTGTCTTTGTTACACGTTACATGTAGTTTCTAGTTACTATAGGAATTACTATAAATTGTGCATAATAACATGCAACTAACCCTAACCTTTAAACCCCCCAAAACACCCTAACCCTATAGTAAGTACATGTAGTTAATTATTATTACTCAGTCCTTAAATGTAGAATTACACTGAAACACGGACACCTTAAAATAAAGTGTAACCGATATTTCTAAGATTCCCATTTACAAACTAATTGGCAGAATTTTCACTATTTTTGGCTATTTTTTTCATGTGGCGACAAGTGTCCCATTCATACCTGGGTGGGCTTCTGCTCTGTGCGCCCTTGTACAGGTACACCAGACTGCAGAAGTGAACGGCAAACTGCAGCAGCACTGTGAGGACAGTGTACAGGTTGAAGATGTTAGGTAAAGGCCGCTCTTTGGACAGGGTCTTCAAAGGCTGAGACGAACAAATAATCGCATACAGTCAGTGAAACGCAGTTCATCAAACCACAAGCAGCTTTCCCAAACGTTACCATCTCACCTTTGACCTCGAGATGAACAGAAAGCAGCCGGCCAGCAGCAGGCCCTGAAGGGTCGCCTGGAAGTCGCTGAATTTGACCCCCTCCAGGTAGAGCACAGACTGACTGTAGGCCAGAACCAGGGCGTTCAGCGCCAGGATCTTAAACATCTGCAGGGTGGTCACCAGAGTACAGCGACCCTGTTTAATCACGTGACAGACTGAAAACAGGCGGGACAAAGTTAGGCAAACCGTATTTAGGACTAATAATCCGGATACACTTTAAAACAGCGTATTAGTTTCAATACAATGGGTTTTAGGTGAAAATAAAGGTGCATGTTATATGCCGGTAGGCTGTTGTTCAATGCATTACTGTGTTAAACACTTGGAAGATAGCGAGCCTCAGCCAGCTGAGAAAAAGTAACATTACTCTCCATAAAAAGTAAATAAGCAATGTAATTAGTTACTTCACCAGGGAGTGACAATATATCGTAAATAGGGGTGTAACGATACACGTATTGAACCGTTCGGTACGAGGCTTTTGGTTCGATACGCATTACAAACCGAACGATTCGGTGTGACCAAAATTTTGTTAGCAGTCGCGCTGACACCACAGCGTTGCCCAACAAGCGGAACTGCGCTACTCATTATGTCGTGCTTCACGGACTGTTTATCAGTTTGGACGAATGTCAGTGCAGCGCGTCAGTGCGAGCCGATCTTGATCAAGCGGCACTGTTACTACACAGCACTAAGAGATCCAGAAAAGAAAGCATTTGAATTCGCCACTGAAGTAATAACATCGCTGCGAGATCTAGTGAGAAGCATTCAAATCTCTCCGTTATTAACCGTAGATCTCTATTAGATCAAACAGCGCTGACGTGGAAACCAGGAGAAACATTGTGCCGTGAATGAACTAGTCATAGGCTTTAAGTCCACAAATCAGCAACATTCACCATGGATTTACTGTAGTAACACTAACTGTAAACATGGAAGTTTGGCAGGAATAGTGAAATGCTTTCAAGTACTTCACAAATCTTTTTCCAGCACTTCAAAACTCAAATATAAATCATATAATGTTATTTTTAATGTGATGACCAAAACATTTGTTCATCCTTGTTCATTACCCCCATTTATAAAACTAAAAGTTTTTAAGATGTAGGAAAACTCACCGTTATTTAAAAATGATATATTCTTTCTATAAAAAGTAAATAAGCAATGTAATTAGGTACTTCATCAGGGAGTGAAAATATAGCGTAACATTACCTTCTATAAAAAAGCAACTTAGTAACGTTTTCATAACTTTTTAGGGAGAAAACTCATTTACGCAAGTAACGTAATTAGTTACTTTATTACACAGTAACACAATATTGTAAAGCATTACCTTTAAGAGGAACTTTCCCCAACACTGCACGTGACTAACATGCACGATCATTCAAAGTCCACACTACAAATTTTTCTCAGTTTTCGCAGAACAAAAAACAGAGTGTATCAGTGTGGACAGAATGCCAAAAAATCGGAGAAAAAGGTGTGTTTTCAAATGTATCCGGATGAATGTAGACATAGCCTAAAATGAAAGCATAAACTGATCGAAAACATGTTGAACTTACTGCACTGAATGGAGGAGAGTTTCGAGGTGAACGGAGCAGCAATGGAGGCGTCGCCCAGTTTAACCACCTGAATCTGATCTTCTTCCAACTCTCGCAGTACCTGACTGATCCTCTCCTATGACACAAGGCAATTATGCAATATAGGGTTGCTTCATAAATGTTGAAGTTCAAAACATGATCACGTGATAAAAAAATAAAAAATAAAAAAACACCTTTTGTGCAGCTAGCTGCTCCTCTCTCTGGGCCATCATTCTCTGCCTGGCTGCACGGGAGTTGAGTTTGACCCCTGAACTCGGGACTGGGGGTCCAGGTCTGGGATCTACAGGGAACTCTTTGTCTTTGCTCCTCTTCTTTTTCTCAGGCATGCGCTCTGGGGCGTTAGCTAACAAGGCCACACCTGGTAAACACAAAGGGCATGTTTCGATATGGGGACATATACTGATTAAAGTATGTTCCGGATTCAGTACAGAACTATCTGTGACATGCTGTCGAGTGACACTGAAACTGTCACTTAGTTTGTAAAAAGAGCAGTTAATGCACTCATGTTTGTGAAAAGAGCACTGGTTCTCAAGCAGCGGGCCGGGGTCCACCAGGGGGCCAAGATTACTTCAAAATTATTTCAAATAAGCTATAAGATAAGCTAAAACAAGATTTAAATTTTTTTTATTATTCACCCCCTCAAAAATGTGTTTGTCTATGAATGTTTGGTTCCCACTGTCTTGGAAATATATGAGGAAGTCTAATTGTAACAATTTTATAGACCTGAATAAGTCATGTAATTTTATAAAACCTAAAAGCACCATGGCCGTTTTGGTAACACTTCACTAATGTTAACAGATGGAACCTTATTGTAAACTACATTAGTAAATATAAACTAACAATGAAAAATGCTTCTAAAGATTTATTAATCGCAGTTAATGTGAATTTCAACATTACAACACTTCAATAACATCAAAAGTTGTGTCTATTATTATTACTTAATGGACCTGAACTAACATGCTCATTGTTATATTTTACCAAGTAAAAAATTGTTAGTAATTAGTTTAAAAAAAATCCATATCCTCAATTCTAAAATCGTTAATGTTCATCTTCTCATTTTCTCTTTAAAATGTCTGGAATCTTGAAATGTAATTACCGGTAATTGTAATCATAATTATTTTAGTTACTTAATGTAATCTATGGACAATCTTAGTTTATGCAAACTAAAAACTATTTGGGGGGGATGTCAAAGTTATCATTTAACATATAATTTAAAATATAAAAAGAAATTCTGCTCTAGAGCAATATTTATTGTGAAAAGCAAACCACAAATAAAAATTAATTGTAAATGCGTCTCTTCAGGGTTATACAAATAACTTTTAAAGAGGGTAAAAATATACATTTAAAACAAAGAAAATTGTTCCTAGATTTTTTTTTAAAGAATTGGCTTTAGTACAGTAACAAAATAAAAGCCAATTAGTTCATTTTGGAAAGAAAATGTCTTTAAAAGTATTTTGTGTGAGGAAAATACCATGTGTGATATTTTAATGTAGGTAACTTTACAACTTAAATAACATTTTTGTAGGCAAGAACCAATGTAGGTGTTGATTCACAACAAAATATGAACTGCACATTTCTGCTTTTAAGGCGAGACACTACAGGTGAATAAGGAAATATTTGTAACTAGCAGATATCACCATGAAACTTTCCCAGTTGATTACCTACATTAAGATGAGAAAAAAATGTATTACAAGTTTTCTGTAATTTATTGTTTAAATATGCAAATTAGGCATTATCTAATTAAATATGCGCTAATTTGCCTATATTTTAAAAAACGAAATCTCAGAATTGGATAAAGCCAGGTTCAAAATTATTTTTTCATTGTGTTCACAAATTAGATGGGAAAAAAAATTACAGAGGGATTTATGGATATCTACTTTTGTTATCCTGTAAAACAGAATATACTGTCAATAGCCTTAACAAATTTATTTTCGCCATGTTTTTTGGACTAAAATGTTATATAAATCAGGCTAGGAATAATATATTTACAAATCCCTCTGTAATTGTCTTTATAATATGACTAGGTACAAGACTGGAAAGTTTGGTGTGTATAGGTGCTACTGAAGAGGAGATTTCGGACTTGGAGTATGAGAGAAAAGTCATTTTGAGAAAAAGGCATTTAAAGATTTGTAATGTAAAAAATCATACTTTTTTAGTGGAAACAACTATTTACTGACACAATATCTTATCAAATCATTAGCAACAACAATACAAACGACCTAAATCACATCAAAACTTATAAACACAGCATTTATGGCCTTCAACTGAGCAGAAAAACAGTCAAAAACACACATCTGAGTGTCAGAGCGCGTCACGTGATGCATCTGAACCAATCACAGTGTCAGACATTGACATCAGCCAATGAGATTTCGCTTTTAGGGTTAAATGCCCATTTTACTTTCACGATTGGTTACTGATTAAAAGGAAATGACCATATTTGGATCCGACAGCATTGTACAGAAGAGAGAGAGCTTCACAGACGTGTGTGAGATTAAAGGAAGAACACAGAGATCGCGGAGCAGCGCGTTGATTTAGAACGGCAACTTTTGTTGAATTTCAGAGAAATCTACTGACGCAAATAGACAAAGTGTAGTAAAATAAAGACCTAAATGTGTATTTTGGACTTTTTTTCAGCACAAGTCTGAAAGAAAACATGTTATTGAAGACAAATAGCCCAAAATCTCAAAATTGACCAGTGAAAAAAAAACGATGTTTTTGCCTGCCGTGTCTCGCCTTAAACCCTTCGGTTGTTTTAAACCAAGTGACGAGCTAAATGTACCGTCTATGACATGCTTGAATGAACCCAGAAAATACTTTTTTACTGTTATATTTGTAAATTACACATGGAGAATGTCTGACGACACAAGTATGTTTAAAGACTCACCAATGTGGGCATGTTTGAGTGCACCAACATCATTCG
Source organism: Phoxinus phoxinus (assembly GCF_949152265.1). Taxonomy (NCBI): domain Eukaryota; kingdom Metazoa; phylum Chordata; class Actinopteri; order Cypriniformes; family Leuciscidae; genus Phoxinus; species Phoxinus phoxinus. The sequence goes on along the minus strand of NC_136876.1, from coordinate 18,450,301 downwards.
TGCCATCTCCACACATCAGCGTAACGAAACCCAGTCCCTTCAGACTAGTTATGACAAACTCCTGCACAGACAGGAAAATCAACACTGTTAACCACATGAACAGCTTAACAACAAATCATACGTTTTGATGAATCCCGAATGTGATAATTCCACTTTCAAACGTGGAAAGCTCACCTTCTGTTTGGGGCTGACGCGAGCAAACACTCGCACATGAGGAAGCAGGGCGTGGAGTAAACGGGGGTCATAGGTCAACCTGGTCAGCCCCTCTCCCGTCACGCAGAGGTCGTATTGACTGATCAAATCTGAGACTGAGGGGGGAGGTAGAGGGAGGCACACGCTGTCGTCTATGGACACCCACTGCCATTCATCTGCATAAAAACATAATGAACAGATGTAATGGACTCTAAACATTTTCCTCCAGCTCTCTGTCAGAGGCGTCACACACACCTTGATCGGGGCCGGGCTGCAGTACGAGTGTGTGCTCTTTCTGGATGAAATGCAGCTCTCTGGCCACATGACACGCAGTTAAAGGGTTGTCACCTGTGATCATCACGACCTGTGGACAGAGAATGTGACAAACGTTAGAAAACGAACCGGGCAGCCAAACGCTGAGGACTTTAAATGGCGATAATTGGAAAACTATTTCTTGATAGGTTTAATAAAAATGAACTGTAATAAAAATTCTGAATCGAAATGCAAAAAAACAAACTATACTGCGCTACAATACAAACATTACACATTTCATCAAAATAAATCCGACCTTGAAGACTGTGATCAGATTTAGAAAAAAAAGGAGAAGGGAAAATGGACTTCAAATCACTCAAAATGTAGTTTAAAAAAAAAAAATTTAACGATCCTTCAGAATTCATTCTAATATGCTGATTCGGTGCTCAAGATATATTTCTAATTATTAATGTTAAAACAATAACACAATTTAACAGATTCCTTAATGAATATAAAGGTCAAAAGGAAAGCATTTATTTGAATTAGGAATATTTTGTATTTAATGTAATTTGTCCTTGCTGAATAAAAAGCATTCATTTTCTAAAAAAAACAAGATTTTACAAAAATATTACTGACCCTAAACATTTGATACGGTGGTGTATACATAAATAAATCACAAGAATTAAGTATTATTTATAACATTGGAAGTACGTTTTTTATCCATTCTTTCCTTCCTTCTTTATTATTTCTAACAGCGTCACTAATATGGAGGTTACATGTCAACTGCTAGCAAACACATGTTAACATATGGAGTTGATCCACTCACATGGTGTGAGGCCTCTTGTATCTCTCGGATCACTGCTTTGCTGTCGGTCTTGAGTGGACAGGACACGACCATGAACCCTGCGAAGCGCAGGTCACACTCCAGCACCTCGCGGCTCAGCTCTCTCACCTGAACACAAAGAGGGGGATTACAACAGCGTTCAGCGTTTCATTCAGGGGTCACTGGTGAATACATACCTGCTGATGGCTCAGGTGGCCCATCTCTTTGTATCCCAGCGCGAGAACTCTCGCTCCCTCCCGTGACATCTCTCTGTGCACCTCGTCATAGCTGGCTGGACACTCACAGAACTGAACAAACAACAATCTCTTAATAACCTATTCATGACCTACAGATAATGCACAAAATCAGTCAAAATGGCAGCGATGAATAACATTCATTGTATATTAGGTGTGATGTAACCCTCACTATAAGCAACAATCAGTCGATCAGAACATTTGTGGAGCAGGATTTCAGACCGATGAGATTGCCCTTCAAGGTTGGGTTACACAAAGCAATTACGGTAAGGTGTGAAACCAACCGCTCTGTCCACTAAAACACTATCATGAGCTGCAAATTATCACAGTGCCGCGCTTCTCTCTAAACCTCGCAGCGCATATATTTCAATTGAATATAAAAAATAAAAAAACTTGATTTAACATTTAAAAAAAACTAAATATTGGTATATTTTGGGCAGCACACAGTCCAAAGACATGCAGGTTAGGTGGATTGGACATGCCAGATTGGCCGTAGATGTGAATGCAAAACTATGTAATAAGGGGTTGTGGAAAGACCTGGCAACCTACCCCGGAGAAAAACATTGAGCAAAAGAGATGCTCACCATGTCCTTCAGGGTCTCAGGTGCACCTTTAACGGTTGAGATATAGCAGAGCTCAGTGGAGCCCATTCGCTCAAATGACGCCAGCACTGACATCCTCTTCAGAGCACTAGCGAAATGAAACCTCTGGTGGATCTTCAGCCCCGGAGTCTTTATGCTGCGCGGAAACACCTTCTCATCTAAACAAAGGGACAGAAAGCATGCAATACATTGAGAAGTTATGTGTACTAGGTTAACCGAACATTATTCAACTTTTTCTGCAAACTAAAGCTTTTCAATATTTTTCTAACAAAAGAACATGGAAAATGGATCAAATTACACAATGATAATTTGTAGTGTAGTCGCTGGATCTGTTTTAATCTGACCTTTAGTGAGCGTCCAGTCCGCTGCGGTCAGCATGGCCTTCTCCAGCGGATCACCCACCAGCTGTCCATCATCTAGCGTGACCAGCGAATGACACGAAGCCACCACCCGATGAGTGTCCACTGGAATCTCTGACACGGGCATTACTTGCTTCCCATCTCTAAGGAAAGGAGGAACAGAAATAGACAATGGAATATTTTCACAGTTCTCAGAAGTGGAAGTCGTCATAGGCCACATACACATTAAATTCAGTTGTCAGTTCACCTTTTAATGCTTAATTCTACTCTGTACACACACAGTTCTGTAATTTACTAGATTGAAAACAGCATTCTACAACCTAAAAGCTCAGAGCCCAGACTTGCAGGCTTTACCTGAGCCCTGCGACGCCACGAACTACCAGGCTGTCGCTTGTCAGGGTGCCAGTCTTGTCGAAACAGCAAATCTCCACTTTCCCTGCAAAGGGGATCCTGAAAGGTTCTGTGCAAAACACATCTGTGAGAGAAGAATATTAGAGGATAAGTCTGAGAGGGGAGAGTTTAAGTCATGATGATCATGTTGAATCCAGTGCGGTCACTCACAGAGTTTGGCCAGCGCTATGAGAGATGTGTTAACAGCCAGCGAGAGCTCTATGGGTAATTCAGGAGGCACTACTGACGTGAGGATCAGAGTACACTCCAGAAACAGCTTATACTTATTTCTACTCGCATCCTTCGTCCCTGAAAGACACAGAGAGTCACGTATGAGACAGCTGATATATCTAATGTTCCGCCAGGATCACAGATAAAACAAAAACAGAATTAAGTGATATGCGAGCAATTTTATATATCACCTTTATGCAAATAAGATACACACTACCATTTTGGAGTCAGAACGATTTTAAGAAATTAACACTTATATTCAGCAAGGATGCATTAAACTGATCAAAAGTGAGTGAAGACTTTTCTAATGTTACAAAATATTTGTATTTAAAATAAATGCTGTTCTTTTTATTCATCAAAGAGTCTTGCATTTTTTTTCTTGGTTTTCAGAAAAATATTACTTTGATAATAATAATGAGAAGAAATGTTTACTGATCATCAAATCATCATATTAGACTGATTTCTGAAGGATCATGTGACACTGAAGACTGGAGTAATGATGCTGAAAATTCAGCTTTGATCACAGGAATAAATTACATTTTCAAATATATTCAAATAGAAAACAGTTATTTTAAAAATTGTCATAATATTTGCCAATATTACTGTTGTTATTGTAGATTTCATTAAATAAATGTAGCCCGGGTGAACATGATAAAAAAAAAAAATCTTACCAACCCTAAACTTTTCAATGGTACTGAAAGTCCAAAAATTTTTAAAAGGAAAAATACCCTGCTTGGAACGTACAAATATCCCACAAAGGGCTTGTAAAGAGTACAAAATACATATAAATTTGCAAAAAAAACAGATCAGGTGGTTTTTTTAGGGACAGTTCACACAAGATACGAGTTAAAAAACAACCAAGACACAGCACACAACTGAACTAAACAGATATTCCAGGCTTTAATAAGTTGAACTATTGATATTGAAACATTAAAACTAATTTTAAAAGTAATTAAGGAGTTATTAAAGGAGATACATTCTCTGTGACATTTTGGAGCAGGGTTTAGTGTCTACCAGTATCAATCCTCTTTAAAAAAAAAAGAAAATATCTGCCCATCCCTGTGAAAGGAGATTTTACAGATGAATGTGACTCACCCTCGACCCAAACATACACAGCTGCTGCAATGGCGAAAACCAACAAGAAAAGGATGAAGATAAAGGTCTCCAGGTTGTTGGCCGTTACCCTCTTCACGCCAAACAGAATCGTTCTCAATAATTTGCCCTAAAAAACACCAAAGGTTGAGACATTTTTAAGACACAAGATTAAAGGAGAGGGTTTGTGTGCTTGCGACTCATTTTTCCAACCCAATCCCTCATTCCTCTCATAATTGTTTCCTGTTAATATTCCACAGTCCTCCACATAAATAGTGGCAAAATGTCCAAACAAATGACTTTCAAAAACATGCCACATGATCAAGAGCCTCACCTGAGAAGTGTAGAATCCCGTCCGCAAAACATAAGCAACACAGCCATTGTCTACAGCTGTGAAAAGACAGAAAAAAGGGAGTATAATTACATACCAATTTTAAACCATGATATTAATCATATTTAACCACTTAAAACTATTAAAGTCACCATGAAATCAAAATTAACAATTGTTTTCATTATAAATTATCCGTGCGCATAATTTTTTTGGACGACCACAAACAGAGTGTTTTAGGCCAATCGAACGGGCAAATTTTTTAAGAAACTGCCGTTCTGACAGTTCCACCCGAAGCAAAACGCCATTGCCACCGACTGTCCATGGGCAGGGATACAAAAAAAAAAACAGAGGTAACACGAAGAACGAGTAAACGTTGTTCATTTACATATACTACCAACACAATACAGAGCAGAGTGAAAATCACTGACTTTACACTTTACAGGGCTCCATACTGCGACAATTTTTCCTGCCGGTGCAACCAAATATTTATTTACAACGTTGCCGAGCACGAGCAGCGAATACAAACAAAATGAAAGCAGAACGAAAACGCACTACTCATTTATGCCTCACGGACCGTTTATTAGTTCGGACAAATCATAAACAGCGCAGCGCCCCGACCTTGCCAGGTCTCGATCACGCGACACTGTTACTAGGAGATCCAGACTCTGGAGATCCAGTGAAGAAATCCATTGAATTCGCCTCAGAATTAATAACACCATCGCTGCGAGATCCAGCGAGAAACATTCCGATTTGGAGCAGAGTTCTCTGTTATAATCCATAGACATCAGATCAAACAGTGCTGACGTGGAAACCAGGAGAAACACTTATAGAAGGCTTTCAGTCCACAAATCAGCAACATTCACCATGGATTTAGGCTAATGTAGTAATAACTCTAATCATAACTATGGTATTGTGACAGAAATAGTCAAACGCTTACAAGTACTACACCTCTTTTTCCAGCACTTCAAAACTATAATATCGTATACAAATGTTATTTTTAATGTGATGACCAACACATTTTTTGTTTATCCTTCAAAGATTGAACATTTTAAGATGTAGGAAAACTCTTATTTAAAAATACAAAATAAATTACCATTGTAAACAGTAGGATGCTTATTGGCTATTTTCACTCCCTATATAATATTTATTTTTTTCACTCCTTTTGCTTTTTAATGAATATTAAGACATTATGAATGATAATAATTTAGTGCTTCCAGATATTGTTTGTAGAACTCAGTGGCTCCGGTGCTGCTGCCCTCAAATGTTAGTCTGGAGAGTGTGAACTTAAAATAAAACTGCACATTGTAATATCTGTACGTTAAGTCTATTTATTATTAAAGAATTAGTCAGTATTACAGTTATTTGGGAGAAATTTTAATAATTGCATTGCAAGCTGATTTAAGGTGTGCCCCTAAATTTTCTGCTTGTGCTCCTAAAATTTTAAGTCAGGGAGCACAGCGCTCCTAGTAAAAAAAAGTTAGTCTGGAGCCCTGCTTTAATAAATCTAAGGTTTATTAGGCATTAGAGCTAAAGCACGTTCACAGCTGTGAGTACTAACGTTTCAGTCCGGCACTGGTTCGGAGAGGCGGGCTGTGCTGAACCACTTTGGTGCCACCGGAGATGATATGAAGTCGGGAGTCTGCCTGCAGGTCCAGGATCCTGTCAGGGTCCAGATCCTCCACAGGCTCCTACAGACACAACATATACAGAGCTTAGTATATGTTATTAGCTGAGGTTTGCTGCCGATTCTGTGGAGAAAGCATCCAGACGCACCTTCATCTGAGGCACAGACTCTCCTGTGAGCATGGCCTCGTCCACAATGCAGCGGCCTCGCAGTAGCAGCACGTCACAGGGAACCAGGTTATCCTGAGGAGACCGTCCTGTGACGACACGACAAATCCATGATCAGTAACATGCTAGTGAAGGTTAGATTAGCATTTGGATTTTTACTGGATGTATGAAGTCAGTACTAGAAACATGTGACAACCAGAAGCCAAATCGTTTTTTTAATAGTATAAACTACTGTTCAAAAAGTCTGTAACATTTATTTGTGAATAATTGAAAGTCTCTTATGCTCACCAAGGCTGCATTTATTTGATCAAAAATATTTTAAAAAATTACTATGAGTATATATTAAAATGTCATTTATTCTTGTGATGCAAAGCTGAATTTTCAGCTTCATTCCTCCAGTCTTCAGTGTCACATGATCCTTAAGAAATCAGTCTAATATGATAAAGAAACATTTCTGATTATTATCTATGTTGAAAACCGTTGTGCTGCTTCATATTTTAGTGGAAATTATGATATTATGTTTTTCAGGATTCTTAGATTAATAGAAAGTAAAAAAATATATATTTGAAAAAGCATTTATTTTACATTATAAATGTCTTTATTGTCAGTTTGATGCATCCTTGCTGAATAAAATGATTAATTTCTTTCAAAAAACAAACAAACCCCAAACTTATGAATAGTAGTGTATATACAAACTTGCTTAAAGTATGAGTAATAGTATAAAAAAATGCAAAGATTCTCAGCTATTTTTAAGCTTATGCAAATAAGCTTGTACTAATATTTTTGGAGCTTCCAAATGCCATTATAGAGACAGGTTTTTTCCTGCATTGAAGATATTTTGGCGGCCACCATGAAGAATCCTTTCCTTAATGAATCTTGCCAAAAAATTGATAAATTAATTTGGCAATACCTGTCGTTCTACAGTAACTGCTGATAGCTGGCTGCTTTAAAGCGATCGTTCACCCAAAATGAAGATTCTGACTAAAGTCGTTTTAAACCTGTAGGAGTTTCTTTCTTCAAAATATCTTTTGTGTTTAGCAGAAGAATGTAGGTAACCAGACAGTTGATGGGCATTCAGGTTTTTCAGGAAGAAACTCGTACAGGTTTGGAACAACTTGAGGGTGAGTAAATTACAGCATTTTCATTTTTGGGTGAACTGTAAAATGCTCCAGTTAATGTTTGTGTAAGGTTTATATTTACTTTATTTATGCGTTCTTGCAGCGTTGAGGCCATTACAGACATATCTGACCGCGAGAACGCAATCACAAATCCGGTGTGTTTAAGTTAGTCCGAATCTGCTCAGGCGCGAGTTCTGCACGCTCGCGAATCCTTTCATTAAAACCAACAAAGTATAAACAAGATGTCAATAAGAGATTCATTACACAGCTTCATTGACTATCACGTGAGTTTTCGCAAGAGTGCAGCTTTGTGTACCTCGCGCTGAACTGAAATTGACAGCTTGAGTGATTATAATGGCAGCGATCTTTGTTGGCTTTCTGTATATACCAGTAGCCATTTTTCATGCTGCTAACAACACATTGCAAAGTTTCTGGACTGACAATCGTATTTAAATCCGATTGACAGTGAGTGATAACCATAGCAATGGACAGAACAAAACAATCTGATACTGTATGTCATATGATCTGTGCATTAAGTCTTGGAGTCTAAATTCAAAATAATAGACCTGACACTTTTTCTATGAATGTATTACTTTTTTGTTCATTTTATCACCAGCTTCTCAAATCAGTCACTCAGTGACTTTTTACGAATACATTTACAGATTTTTAAATATAAAATAGTTCTAACCACTTTGTTTTATGATCGGTCCTGAAAGTGATTGGCATTTATTTCATGAATAAATAGGATAATTAATTGTACAACCTTTCTCTTTGCATTTATTTTGGATGTACTGATAGTACTGGGCTCGCAGTTCACATGGGTAGAGTACTTTTTACTGTGTGTGTGTGTGTTTGTCCTCCACCACCAAAGACCATTTTTGACCCAGGACAAAAACCCTGAGACAGATTAATGAATGAGGCATTTATATAGCGCTTTACAAAGTACTACTGTACATCCAAAGCGCTTTACAATCAAATCCGGAATACATAAAACTCACCAACTGAGACGATGTCTCCAGGGACTAGCTCATCACTGGATACGGGCCTCCATTTTCTGTTTCGATAGACCTGTTACAAGAGGAAAAAGCTCAAATTATACATATTGCTCTTATTCTATATATCGGGTTAATTAATTAAGCAATAAGGCAAGAGATTACTTTCATAAAATAGTTACTATGTAATGCATTTGTACAATAGTTACTACATAAAACATTATTTTACTAAGCATATTCTTTGAGCACCATACTTTCAATAAAATATATAGACCCTGACAAGCATACAATAACAGAATGTTTTATGAATATGGTAGCTGTGCATGTTACTATATTGTGGATAACACAAATGGACCAATCAGAAGGCAGAACCAGCACTGTGTGCTTTATAAAGAACATTTCGATATGAGTTAGTAGACAAACATGGGCATTTCACAACAGATGAACAAAAACTGGAGCTGGACGCTGAAAGTTGTCGCAGTTACCTGGATCATGTAAGGTTTGTTCCCCATTCTGCGGATTTCTGACATGTTCCTCATCTGCTGCTGCACCAGAGATGCTTCAAACGCCACAAGCATGAAGAGTGTAAAGACACTGTAGTACCAGTACTCATCCAAACACCACAGACCCACACAAAACACCTGCAGGAGAACAAAGCCATGCAGGTCATTCCATACCCACAGCAGGGCAGTGTTTCTCAATCCTGGACCCAGGATGTATATTTGACACATTTTCAGTGTTAAAAAGCCAAACCAGGATTGAGAAGCCCTGCCATAAGATGATGCATTCACAGTAGATTCATACATTTATAATGTACAGGCCATTAATACATCAGGTAAAAGCCCCATAAATATATGCAGTGCTGAGTAGCAACTGATTATATGTAATCTGGATTACGTAATTATCTTACAAAAAGTAAGTACTTGTAATTGGATTAGATTTGAAAGTAACCAGACTACAGTTAAATTTTTATCGATTACATATTCAGACAATGTTATATATATATATATGAAAACCTTTTCACAATATTCTAATTTTGAATTTGGGGTTTTCATAAACTGTAAGCCATAATCATCAAAATTATAACAAATAAAGGCTTGAAATATCTCGCTTTGCATGTAATGAGTCTATATAATATATTAGTTTCACCTTTTAGGTTGAATTACTAAAATAAATACACAATATTCAATTTTTTCGAGTTTCACCTGTACATTACCTAAAATGTGTAAGGTAATAGATTGCATTACATGTACAATTTTCACCATGTATTTTGCAATATGTAACTGACTACATTTTGCGAGTAATCGACTTAGCACTGCATATCAGTAAAATAAAGCCACATGCACGGCGCAGACGTACCTGGAACACGAAGAAGGGCGCTGTGGCTCTCTCCCTGAAGAGCTCAAGGAAGTCCGGCACCATCATCTCTGCACGGTTGGTGCCGTAGAGCTTCTCTGCAGCCCGTAGCTGAGCCTCTTCCTGATAGCCTTTCCAGTCTTGGAAATGACTCATGGGAAAGTTGATGGGAAACGCCACCTGCAGAAAGCGCTTCTTCTCCTTGCTGTCGTACACATAACGGATCTTCTGGAACTCGAAGGACAGGCTTTCCTCTCCATCCTCATCCTGCACACACACACACACACACACACAAAAACTTCACTTATACATTTTTCTCATCTAACCTACATTTGGGGTTTCAACACCTTTTGACCAATGAATTATCATGATTTGTCCAGGTGTTCATGATTTACAGATAAGAACTTCTGAAAATATGAAATCGAAATACTGGAAAATCATATTTTTAAGATTGAATTTATTTCCAAATACAAAGCATTTATATAATACTCTGTATAAAATACAAAGCAGTTTTTAGGGTACAATCAACTCAACCATGATGAAATATTCATTGATAATGTCTAAATATAGGCTTATATCCAAATGCAAAACCTAATAAAAGTAAGAATTTATGTCAAAAAACTATCTAATAAGCAACTAGGGAATACGTTGTGTTTATTTAGGACTATACAGACATCTACTGGTTATGGGATTATATGATTTTCTTTATTACTCCCATCAGATGGCACAAATATGCCTTCTATACAATGGATTTTTTAAAAAACATTTGTTCTATTTGTAACTTAAACTGTATTAATTGAAAGTTATATAAAAATATTACAAAATATACTACATTCATTTCATTAAAATGTTTACGCTTATTGTCTTGGGTCTATTTTGAGGATAACAAATGTGACCCCTAAACACCAGGGGGGAAAATCTCTCACCTTATCCCTCAGAAGAGGCACTAATTCAGCTGAACCATTGTTGGGTGTTGGAATAACTTTTGCAAATGTGGCTTTGGCTGGATCAGACTCCTGTTTGAAATATAATTGCATAATTACAGTCAGCTTACTGTGCATTATTATGAGACACTCCAAACATATGTTTGGATATTTGACTTAGTCAACCCACCCCCCAAAAGTGTTAGACTTTCAAAACAATGCTTATATTGCACATATATGTTTTATGTGTCATTTATCACCTTTGAGCAAGTGAGCCAGCAGTGCGCGTGCACGGACCAGTAGCCAGAGAGCACTGTCAGGACGTGCGCGATCCCGAGAGCGGCGAGCGCCAGCAGGCCGGCTTCAACATACTCGGATGCCCCGTAAACCCCAAACCACGTATATAAGCAGAGTGGGTAGAGGAGGAGGAACGGGAACACAGTACCGTGCAGGACGCGTGATCTGCGGCTGTGGAGAGACACTGATCTCACCAGCTCATCGCTCGGTGCGCGCGTCTGCGTCCGCGTCCCCCCCGGCCCATCAACGCCGTCTGCGGCCATATTTCCCTCTTTTTTAGCTTCATCCATTCTAGAGTGTGCCTTCCTCCGTCGACCCTCCTACTCTCCACCTCCTCCTTGCAGGCGCTGATGGTAAAAAGTCAGCTTCGCACCGGCCTGTTGTCTGGCCACTCTGCAGATTTCTGAAAAATATCAGACACATACGACAGTTTCCGCATACGCAAGCACGTACGCCGGTGACGCAATATCCGGTAAATAATATTTTTGCGAGTTGACAGAAAATGTTATCAGGAGATTTAAAATGGAAACAAATTATATATTTTAAAAACAACATGATAGTAATAGAAAAAGCATATATTACACGATTATTGATTTTATTGTGTAAGTTAAATACACATAAATAAAATAGTCTAGCTCCAATCTATTTTTATTTTATTTTATAGATGACTTTAAACAAACTGTAACAAATTAGAATATTATTAAATGCAAATATTATATAAAAATAAAATATTAATAGATAGGTGGCGTCCTCTCCCATTTTTGGAACAAATACATTGGCTGCGTCCGAAATCGAATACTTCCATACTATATAGGGATCTCCCAGTCACGTGACCCCTAGCCGCGTGTCAGCCATTTTGACGGAATACATCCGTCAGCTACTCAGTGCAGTGATGTGCGGGTCAATGTACAAACAACCCGCACCCGACCGACGTTTTCAACTAACCCACCCGCAAAAAATAAGTTAAGAACATTCTGTACCCGACCCGCATTTATTTAGCTAGTAAATGCTCATAGTAGCGTCATTGGACCATAGACGTAGGAACTAGGGGTGCGCGTGCAGCATTTTTCTGAATGTTGTAAGTTATGATATAGCCTAGTGTTATGTTATAAAGGCTTGATTTATTTATTCATTCATTTCGTTTCATTTTCTTAACAATTAAGATGCTGCATGTGTTTATCCAGTCTAAGTGTGCGTCTCTCCCCGGACTTTCCCAACAAAAATCCCGCCCGCCCCCTCTCAGAAAATACATAAAACTGACATTACTGAGCTATATGCGTTTAAAAGTACCTATTAAAATTGCACAGTGGCTTTGGTCAGTTCAACGTGTTGGGAAACCGGGCATTTTGTCCCGCGTCAGCTTTTATATAAAGTTCATAAGGCGCTCAACATTCAAAAGGTAAATAAGGATTTCCCACTTGCATCTCTCCTGCAAAAGGAGAATTATAGGAATCATAGATCCATATGAAGCACCACAAGTTCTTTTTACAGGCATTAAATGTGTAGAACAACTTCCTGACATTGAGTTCGGTGACATTTACAGCTACATTATTCACTTCCCATCACGCTAACGCTACACCGGAGCTTCATTAAAAGCATACAGAAGCTTAACGTTAGCAGGCTATCGGTATCACGAGTCCGGATGGGTCAGCAACTCTTTGATTTGGACGCCAGCGGGGAAGGATTATTCAATCATCACCGCAAAAGTTGGTCTATGTATTTTTATAACCAAATTATAGTGACGTTACCTGTAATAATCTTTAAACTGAGTTTACAGGGGAAAACACAAAACAAAATCACCTGTTTATTGCCACCAACCACTTGTTTCTCCGTTTTATTTCTTTTGGGATACATTACAAAGATATTCCTTTTGTATGATCACGTATCTGATCGGATCCAACTGTACAGCATCGCTCGGGCATGATAGGAATATTTCGCGACGAGCTGTAGTATCACCAGCGGTTTAGCATTTTCTATTCCGTCAAAATGGCTGCTCCAAATGGCGTGACGTCACGCGGGACGTCCCTATAGTATGCGAAAAAAAGTACGCGATTTCGGGCGCAGCCATTGTAACTACTAAAATAGAACAACCAGGTTTTTTTTTCACATCACAGCAAGTGACGAAGATCCCTCTGATGGCACATAATCTGCTTTGCTCTTGTATGAGAGTGAGAATATGATTTTTTTCTTTTCTTTTTTTCTTGGGAACTTCAGTATATCACATGCAATTATTGATTTAAATCGAATTATTGTCCTGAAATGTGACAGTAAAGAAAAAGTATGACGATGAACAGTAAAGTAATCATGCGATGAAATGTAAATAAAAATGAATGTTCTTTTAAACTGTGTAGCGTAAGCCACGCCCATTGTTTCACGCTACCAGTGAAGCGACCAATAAGATCACGGTAAGTGTAAAGATTGACCAATCGAATTCCTCCGGCGGGAGCGCGCCGCGGACGTTCCCTTTGCACATGTGCGTGTCTCTGCGTGATGTGCCGTCGAGAGTAACCTTCAGGAAGCCGAGTGAAAATCAAAGGTGCTTACCATGTAAGTAACGTTAGTGCTGATTGACAGCAGTGTGTTAAATGCTTTTTGTAATATTACATGTGTCATGCTTTCGCTGTAATACGATGAAATCAGCAGCCTGATAGCAAACCAAGCTATGTTTAAGCTTCATTATCTAAAATGAACGGTATGAACTAGAATGTTTATTTTGTAATAACATTCTCTAAAACTTTATTTGACAGACTGTCATTGAACGCATTAGTCAGTCACCTGCTGCAGTGTTGATAATTTATTGTAATTTGCATTTAGGCAAATAAAACATATTTAACTGCACAATGACAGGGAGGCAGCAATGGCCATCACAACCAAATACTGCCAGAAGGAGCTGGAGGAATATGGGGGCTGTGTTGTGTCTCATCCAGAATCATGGCAAGAGAAGTGTCTAGACCTGAAGCTGAAGGTGGCAAAGTGCACTTCATCACAGTATGTTCAAATGTTACACTTGCAGACAAATGCATTTCTATCTCTTTGCTTTGCAAAGCTATTTATTCTTATTTATACCACAAATTGATGTAAATGTGTTTCTTCAACTTCAAACACGTTTCTTCTGTCCCAGGGGTTGAGTTGTATTACAATGAAAAGATTTGTGTATATACACGTAGGTTGGTTGTTTTACAATGCCTTCATTAAATCAATGGCGATCCATTAAAAAATATATAATTTAATTTAACTACCCCACAGTTATGCCATCACACAGAATAAAATATGAAGATGAAATATGAGACCTCTTATTTAAACTAATTATGATTAGCTTATTAAAACATCAAGCTAATCATAATTACTTGGGAACAGAATATTTTATATTTTCGTTTTCCATTAAACTGTATTTTGTCTCTATTTGTTTTCTCCAAAGATTCCTGTTATTTAATTACACATACATATGAAATATTAAGCTGACAACGGAGTCTGCCATTGTATCTATATGTTTAAATTTGTACTTTCCACCACCTAATATTATTAAAAAAAATACATTGTTTGAGATGTGATACTGGTAGAAATGTTGATGACATAAGTAAAACTAAATGAATTAAAAAAAATTCTCCTGAGCTATACAGGACATCCTCTGCAACACACACACACACACACACACACACACACACACACACACACACACACACACACACACACAATATCCATTGTTGGACATTGTTTGTAGACAAATTAAATAACTAGTGAGAGTTTACTTTTCCCTAAAACTGATGAAACATTAATGATGTGTTTAAAACCCGGATTCAAATACAAAGGGCTTTATTTCTGATGTTTTCCCGCTCTTCTTCTTGCATCTCAATGCAGTCCTGTGATAAGGAAGATCCGAACAGAATGTGCCGGTGAGTTTTCTGCGTTTGAGAGCTGTCTGCGAGAGAACCCGAGCTCTGCCGAAGCGTGTCAACCTCACCTCACCCGTTTCATTGCCTGTGTTGAGGCCGTCGACCTTTCAGGAATAGGTAAGCAGTGAAGTATGTGTGTTTATATAAAGCTATAATGCAGCTTGAATTTATTACAGAGAGTACAATGCATTTAAATATATATGTAAAAACTTTTTTTTCCAACAGCAAATGCTGCACCTCAGCCCACATAGATGTTTTCACCATTGTTCTGTCTAATGAGGACAATAGCACAGGTGTTTTATACTCCATAATACTGGGAAGAAATGGATTATGAAAATATTATATATGAAGAACTGCAACACACAAGAACAGTGTAATGTCCCCCCCACTGTGTAATGTGATATTAGATTTTTTTTTTTTTTGGAACTTTTCACACTATTTATGAGATAAATAATTTTTAAAAGGTTTCCATGATATTAAAAGAAGTTGGAATAAAAAAAAAAATGCATTTAAGTTTTTATTTCTCTACAGCTCTCTGCTCTTTTGAAGATTGTGTTCTACCAGCAAACCATTTTGTTTCACTGTTTAAATCCCTGAAAAATATTTTTTCATACACCAATATGAAATTCTTGAGAATCTGATCGCGGTGGACTACAAATAATAAATTATAATTTTTAAGAAGAAGAAAAAAATTACCTTTATTCAAATCAGTATTGTAATTAGGAGACTTGTGAGGAAAATCTTAAATTCTATAATTATTTTTAGATGAGCATGCTGTTTTCTTTTTAACATATGCGAGTATTTACATGTCTTAATATCTTTAATAAGTCTTTAATAAATTTAGCTTAACCTGTCACTGAAACATGGATTCATTTTAGATCTATATTAACATTCTATACTGCAATGGAAACATAATTATTATGATAATATGTTTATCTTCAGTTAAAGGGGCTATATGAAGAATTCAGAAGCCCTTGCTATTAGCGACACCGGTGGTTGTTAAGTGAACTGCAGTCAGCAACTTATTGCTCGTGCTCGAACTCGTGCACACATAGTTGAGGCTGAACACATGATAAGGCCCCGAACTTCTTTTTTCTTTTTTGCTAAGTTGGAAATACATTTTCAGCTAAATACTTTTAACGAACATCCCAATGCCGTCCACGCTTCTGAGAGCGACGATTAGATGAATATGACAACAAAATTAAAGCGGTGAATAAACGGCAGTAAGCATCTGATAGTGATGTGGATATGACCCTGGATCACAAAACCAGTCATAAGTCCCACGGGTATACAGGTGCTGGTCGTATAATTCGAATATCATGAAAAAGTTGATTTAATTCAGTAATTCCATTCAAAAAGTGAAACTTGTATATTATATTCATTTATTACACACAGACTGATATATTTAAAATGTTTATTTCTTTTAATTTTGATGATTATAACTGACAACTAATGAAAATCCCAAATTCAGTATCTCAGAAAATTTGAATATTACTTAAGACCAATACAAAAAAAGGATTTTTAGAAATGCTGGCCAACTGAAAAGTATGAGCATGTACAGCACTCAATACTTCGTTGCGGCTCCTTTTGCCTGAATTACTGCAGCGATGCGGCGTGGCGTGGAGTCGGTCAGTCTGTGGCACTGTTCAGGTGTTATGAGAGCCCAGGTTGCTCTGATAGTGGCCTTCAGCTCTTCTGCACTGTTGGGTCTGGCGTATCACATCTTCCTCTTCACAATACTCCATCGATTTTCTATATGGTTAAGGTCAGGCGAGTTTGCTGGCCAATTAAGAACAGGGATACCATGGTCCTTAAACCAGTTACTGGTAGCTTTGGCACTGTGTGCAGGTGCCAAGTCCTGTTGGAAAATGAAATCTGCATCTTCATAAAGTTGGTCAGCAGCAGGAAGTGCTCTAAAACTTCCTGGTAGACGGCTGCGTTGACCCTGGACTTCAAGCAACGTGGATTCTGTGCCTCTCCTCTCTTCCTCCAGACTCTGGGACCTTGATTTCCAAATGAGATGCACAATTTGCTCTCATGAGAAAAGAGGACGTTGGTCCACTGTGCTTTATTAAATCCAGAGTCAACGCAGCCGTCTACCGGGACATGTTGAGAGCACTTCATGCTTTCTTCATTTTCTAGCAGGATTTGCACCTGCCCACACTGCCAAAAGAACCAAAACCTGGTTCAATGACCATGGTATTACTGTGTAATTACTGTGTGATTTCATGTATTCTAATTTTGATTTCATGGGTTTCATAAGCTGTAAGCCATAATCATCAAAATTATAACAAATAAAGGCTTGAAATATCTCACTTTGCATGTAATGAGTCTATATAATATATTAGTTTCACCTGTTAAGTTGAATTCTTGAAATAAATAAACTTTCTGATGATATTCTAATTATATGACCAGCACCTGTATTTGTGGCAATAGCCAACTATACATTGTATGGGTCAAAATGATTGATTTTTCTTTTATGCCAAAAATCATTAGGATATTAAGATCATGTTCCATGAAGATATTTTGTACATTTCCTACCGTAAATATATAAAACATTTATTGTTGTGAGTGAATGCAGCACAATCGCGAACATAAATGGACAACTTTAAAGGCGATTTTCTTAATATTTAGATTTTTTTGCACCCTCAGATTCCAGATTTTCAAATATAATCTCGGCCAAATATTGTCATATCCTAACAAACCATACATCAATTCAAAGCTTATTTATTCAGCCTATTTATTCACATTTCATATGATGTATAAATCAATTTCATAAAATTGCTTCATGTGACTGGTTTCGTGCAGGGTCACAAATAATAAAACTAATTTATGCCGTTATTTCAATTATAAATGGTATTTTCTTGTACTCTGTTAGTCATCGTTTGAATGTTTTTCCCCTTACCTTGGCGTCACAGTATAATATTAAACCAAAGAATGCAGACATGTAATATCTCCCCCTCACATGCCCACCGGTTCCCTGCGTCCAGGAACAAAAGACTGTAGGGAGGCATTAGATTAGGATTGCTTTGACCGCTGGTTAAACGGGAGGGAGGACACAGGGTTCTGAGCAGTTGAACAGATCTTTCATTCGGTTCATTATCAAAAGTGGAAAGAAATGTAACGTTTTTTTACCAGAATCACATACTTCTCAGAGTGCATGAGCCATAAATCACAAAGCCAGGCGTCAATGTTTGAAATGACGAGTTATATTGGAAAACCCGAGAACACCGTTCACAAAAACACGTTCACTGAAAGTCATCACATTAAAAGAAACAGAAAGACGCACCATTCATCTCCCCATCAACATCTGTCATCATCGCAGTCCTTTGGAGAAATATTATAACACTAAATAAAACAGTCCAGTATCACAAAATGGCTCATGAATATGTGAGCAGTCAGCTGCACACTCGATTTACCAGAAAGTCATGTCCAGTGTACAAGAAACTACATTCCAGTCAGGGTTTTCATAAGCAGATGGAGTTACTGTACATTCATCAATATAAATAATACATTTCACATAATTATCATGCTGCAACATAAATATTCCAATGCTATTGTTGCCATTACAAATAGCCAACAAGAACATAATGAGTAAAAAGAGGTGAAGTAAATAACTACACGAATAACAATAGTGCTAATTACAACAACAGTCATATGACCAACACATTTAGTATATTACAATAAAGCACAATTAGCAACACTTTGCCAAATGAACACGTCCTGTAACATTTATGGGGTCTTCTTAATACTTTGTGCTATTTTTCCTGTCAGTACCAAAGAGATAGATGTCCTTTTTATGATCAACCCTGTAACTGTAGGCTAACTAACCCTGTAACAGCAATAACCCTGATTATTTCCTTATCTCAGTTTGGAGATTAGAGCACATCCCTACATTTTACCTGATGCCTAACAATCTAAAACCTACATGTGTACCATAGTCGCTGTACCACCATTTTAGCTACGGTATGCAAATCAAGGCCCTTGATAGTTTTCACATTTCTCACTTTTTTTTATCAGAGACAGTTTACCCTGTGTCCAAATGTTTAAAAACCTGAGATTTAAATGAAATAATCTCATTTGTGGTTTTGTTTAATTAAATATTAAATTACAGCATAATCAAGACTCCCTCACTATTTTTTCTCTTTTTGAGATATCTACTTCAATTTGTCATTATCTTACAGGCATTTCATTATTTGATGGTGTAGGCTACTATTTTAATATTGTGTCTCTTTAATTGTCTAATGCACAGTTAAGGCGGCTTGAAACATTAAACAATAAATCTCTTTCTGAGAAACTGCCAGTATTTAAAAACCTAACAAATGAATTCCAGATTAAATTTCTTTATAAAAAATACTGCACTAGCTGTCAACATTTATAATTTGCGAAAAGGAATTTAAAATGTTAAAGGTGCACTCAGAATTTTTTTTCTGAAAAGAGTTTTACACTTCAAAAAATCAATAGTCTTCAAAATAAAATACAAATTAACAGATCTCCCCCCCCTTTAGCTTTTTTAAAAAATATGTCTATATAGTATTTATTATTTTTTAATGTCAAGTTAAACTAAATAAAATGTTGCCTTGGGAGCTCGATAATATTTTACTGTATTTCAAGCTACAAAAATGTTTTTTTTTGTTATGGTTTTAGTTAACTATAATAACCCTGCTTCAAACTTTTGTGTTTGTGTGCTGCTGCATCCACGCCACTAGGTGTCAGTGTAAGTCCAAAACAACTGCTATATCGGTCAGCTTGACATACATAAAACTACTGAGTGCACCTTATTTTTACTTGACAAGAAATATTAATGTACATTGACTTCTAGCCAGCATGCTGGACTATTTTGGTTTTCACTTAAGTTATTTTATTTATATTTAAATAAAAGCTGATTTCTTTACATAAGGAAGGACATAAAGATTGCAAAGCAATACGAAGAGAGTGGAAATAGGCTTGGGCTTTTGTAGTGCTGTTTGAAACCATAGTGGACAGAACTTCCGGCTCACTCGGTCTCGTTCACTCGTTCAGTGGACAATATCAGTGTAGTAATGTAATGAATAGAGTGCGCTGCAGGGATGACATAATTTTGTCGGCCAAAGCCCAGACACGAGTTAGCATTTTAGCACTTCCAGTTTCATCATCCTAAAAGTAAATGGGTTTTTGGTTAAATGCCTAAAATAAGTGGTTAACATAAGCTAAATCTGACATTTTATTCTACAACATAAAATACATCATTAATAGCTTTTACTTGTGTAAATGGGACTAAAGAGGTTGTTTGGCACATTAAAGGTGCAGTAAGCAATTTCTGAGAAACACTGTTGATATTTGAAATCAACCCAAATAAAACACACCCCTACCTTCATTGCTCCGCCCCCAAAACGGACTAGAGTACAAGCAAGAGCTGGTTGTTAGTTGCCAGCAGCTCCTGACAAACAATAACACTCAAAACTGCCCTGTTATTAAAGCTAACATTACAACAAAAGCATATCTTGGTTCTGCGAAACAGCAAAACCAATGTTATTCACACATGGAGCAGAAACAACACAACCTTCTTTTACCACTGATATTCATCTTACCTGTTCTCTTTTGTAATGTCTCTCAGCCATCTCTTTCTACAGTCTTTCTTCAAATCTCTCTTGCTCACTTTCTCTCCTCCTCATCATGAGTGGACACGCCCCCTACTGCTGATTGGCTCACTCTCTCCTCCTCATCATGAGTGGACACGCCCCCTACTGCTGATTGGATCACTCTCTCCTCCTCATCATGAGTGGACACGCCCCCTACTGCTGATTGGCTCACTCTCTCCTCCTCATCATGAGTGGACGCCCCCTACTGCTGATTGGCTCACACTCTCCTCCTCCTCATGAGTGGACACGCCCCCTACTGCTGATTGGCTCACACTCTCCTCCTCCTCATGAGTGGACACGCCCCCTACTGCTGATTGGCTCACTCTCTCCTCCTCATCATGAGTGGACACGCCCCCTACTGCTGATTGGCTCACTCTCTCCTCCTCATCATCAGTGGAGGCCCCCTACTGCTGATTGGCTCACTCTCTCCTCCTCATCATGAGTGGACACGCCCCCTACTGCTGATTGGCTCACTCTCTCCTCCTCATCATGAGTGGACGCCCCCTACTGCTGATTGGCTCACTCTCTCCTCCTCATCATGAGTGGACACGCCCCCTACTGCTGATTGGCTCACTCTCTCCTCCTCATCATGAGTGGACACGCCCCCTACTGCTGATTGGCTCACTCTCTCCTCCTCATCATGAGTGGACACGCCCCCTACTTCTGATTGGCTACAAGTGTGTTGTGCTGCTCGGTTTTTCAAAAATCGCTTACTGCACCTTTAAACGTCATCACACCGAACGGGTAAACTCTTCCACACACTAATCCGCTTTCACAGCCTCTGTGTTTTTATAATCACACTCTTGCAAACTATTCTAACTCAGACTTTCAGGGAAAAGTTTTTTAAAACAAAGACTGATGTATTTATTCGAAGCTTAAAGGTGGTGATGTTAAAATCATGTGACCATGGTGTGGTTTGTTAATACGGTTAGATTTTTACCTTCGCAGATTGTATTTAGGTTTCAACATTTTCAAAAAAATGATCATGATGAACAAAATGTGTAAGAATCAAACTCTCACAGAGCATTTTCTGCAACAATCCAATAGAATAATTGTATTGGTGATATTTTTATCGAGGTACTGCTAACTTTTTGGTTGGCCTACAAAACACATCATCATTCAAGCACTGAATGAGAATATAGGGGGAGATTTTGGATACAGCCTTAATCAGTTTGTTAGTTTTACATTGAGTAGAGGGTGAGGTAACACTTAGACTTCATGAACAGCTGCCTGTTAATGTCTGAACCTATGACTGTCGAAACATTTTTGAACAAAAAAATAGTGCATATGTGTGATATAAAACATGAGATTCCAGTGAATTCCTATTCCATGTCATATTGAATTTTTAGGGTCTGGTCATGTCTTAGTTTGACTGGTTAGAGCTTTATTGGCACGACTAAGATATGATTGAGGGACTCAATTAGTTCTGATGATGAAAGACGCCTCCATTGAGACTCTATTTGTTGCCCCCTGCAGTGGTGGAGGAGCGCTTTAGGTAGGTGGAACCAGGGTCATGAGGTAAAGTAGGAGTTTTGCATCGAGTAGAGGCGATCAATGGGATTTCCTATCCGCCCAGCCAGAACTCCTCCATCTGCGGTCGACAAGAGACAGTCCCCAAGATGACTGAGACTTCCATCACTGTCCAAGTCATGGAAAACTGTCTCTGAGTCTGAAATGAATTCGCCGTTTAAAAACAAACATTTCAGTTAAGGAAAAAGAATAAGCAATGCCGAAGTTCATACAGTCGGAGGTCCTTACCGTAGGAGTGCATCTGCTCGGGGCCGAGCTGTGGTGGCGTGAGCCCGTGTCGGAATTGCTCGCTGCCGTATATGTTCGGATCCAAAGCCAGCAGTTGTTGCCGTGGCAGAGAGGAATAGGAGAGCAACCCATCCAGTCCGTGACTGCTGGAGCCGTCTGTGAAGAGATAGAGCTGGGTTTACACCTTTCATCGAGCCGTTTCACACGGTTGTCCTTCCACTCCGCCGTCCGCCCGTGTCTTACCCTCGCTGTCATCGTTACTCTGGCGCCCCCCTCTGCTCGGGCCCCTCCTGGTGCCGCCCATCTGCTCCTGCTCCTGCTGTTGCTGCTGCTGCTGCTGTCTGCGGGCGATCTTCTTCATCTGAACACACAACAATGCTCTGGTCCAGGAACAACTTTCCCATATAATAGTCATAAAATCAGTAATCATAACTTTCAGTTTATTTTAATTATACTCCCTTAAACCTTAGACATAACACACACCCTAAAATATGATCAATAGAACAAGGATGTTTTTTTTTTTTTTTTTTACTTTTTTCTACCTGGGTAAATCATAAGATGGTGTTTCAAACAGGAACATTTTCAGAATGTATCAAAAAATGATGCCACCGTACCTTTGCTCTCTGATTTTGGAACCACACCTGCACGACTCTCACCGTCAGTCCAGTCTCGGCTGCAAGCGTTTCTCTGACCTGCAACAACAGTGCATGCGTGAGATGGACATACAAGTGCTGTTTCCACATACAGTGCACACAGGCGTCCTGCGACTGCTGACCTTTCGGCAGGGTTTGGAAGACACCTCGAAGGAAGCCTTGAAGGCGCGGCGCTGTTGCGTGGTCAAGATGGTGCGTGGTCTCTTGGATCTCTTGTGATCCTTCCCATCATCCCCAGCCTTCCCCCCGACGGAGACACCGCCACCCTCCTCATCCTCACTCTTTACTGCAGAGGGAAACTGAGCATTGGCTTAAAGGTGAACTGTGTCATTTCTTAACTATTTCAACATCTCTTCTCCTTTAATATCAACCTTCAATTGAGGTCAAGAAGGTTACCAGACTCGGTAGGGGCCGGGCTGATGGCGGCCAGCATCTCTCTCTCCTTCTCGTAGTCTCCCCGGCAGAGCAGCTGTCCCTCCTTTAGCACAAACTCATCACCTCTCTGCAGCCGCCGCTCACACTCGCAGCAGCTGAAGCAGCCCAGGTGATACACCTGCCCCAGGACACGCATGATGAGCTCCGAGCGCCCGATCGCCTGCAGGCAGGCACTGCACTTCCGCACGAACAGCCTGACACACACACACACACGTGCACGTGTCACTGAACGCTCACTTTATGCAATGTTTTGTCTGTGACACTGGGTGGCAATATTTGACAACGCACAAGATGTCACAAGCAACAAAGCAAAAATGTATTTAACCCTATAAATCCCACTGTATTGTATTTGACACGCAAGTTTCTAAGGCCTCTAAAGTAACAATATCAAAACTTGCACACAATCTATCACATGCCTTCTGTCGTCTGATTGATAGTTGAGGCTTTTTTTGTGTAACTGTAAAAACGTCCTCCTTTAGGTCACGACACACATCTTTGCTGTGAAATCTTTACTGATTTTAAGTGAAGAACGTAAGAATAACTTTTACCCCCGGTTTCACAGACAAGGCGTAAGCCAGTCCCAGACTAAAATGCATGTTTGAGCTGTTTTAAGTTCAATCATATCTCATATCTTAAAATATGTCAGTGCCATTGTTTTGTCTCATGATGCACACCAGTAGGGCACATTTATAAAAGCTATAAAATACTTAAATATCCTAATTGAACTAAGGCCTAATCCTGGCCTTAATAGTTGTTATTATTTTTTGATAATGTTTTATTAATAGTTGATGATGAACATTTACTGGACTGACGCAACTTAGGTTTACTTGATTATCCATACGTCTTCTTTTTTTTTCTTTTTTTTTTAGAAAATCGTTTTAAAATGTGATCAAATATGATCCATCAGGCTTCTGATGAGCATTTATTATTTGTTCATCTCTCAATCATCTTTTCAATATATGTTTGAAAAGATTGAAAAGATGAAAAATGAGCCACAAAATCACTCTCCAGAACATTCTCATTCACGGTTCCTTGCTGGTGGAATGATCTCCCTACCCTCGTCCGGAATGCAGAATCCCTGACCACATTCAAAAGACAACTGAAAACTCATCTCTTCCGTGAGCACTTGACATTAAAAAAAAAAAAAAAACCTCTCCTTTACCCTCCTTTGTTTTGGCTTATGCTACTCTGAGCAATTCCAGAACTTTGTATTTTGAGCACTTCTTGCGTTATTTTTGCTTCTTCACGATGACTCGCTTGTTGTAGTCCTCAGTTGTAAGTCGCTTTGGATAAAGGCGTCTGCTAAATGACTAAATGTAAATGTAAATGTAAAAATGTTTTGACAATAAAATCTACAAACCTTTGATCCCAAAGCTAAGATTTTAAAACATGATTGGGAGATGAGAGATGACTGATATTTTATATAATTAGCTTGTTTGTTATACTGTTACAAATCTCATTGATTTACATTACAAGCTATCAAAAATCGAGGTGTTTTTTTCCCTCGAGTTTGAGCACCATATCATTTTTTTGGCTAAATGTTAAAAAACTATTTTTTTAGACTATTTTATGTCAGGCTTTTACGGGGTAATTTTATTTACTCATATTAATTTGACAGAAACAGCTTACACTGCATTTAAGCTGTACGTTTTACCAGTGTATCACCTGGGAATTGAACCTGTGATCTTGGTGTTGCTAGCACTGTGCGCTTTGGTGAATGTTTTAAACTTACCAATGATTTTCCTAAGATGATAAACAGTTACAGTGACTTACAGGGCAAATGTATTAAGAAGGTAATGTCCCTGCACTACCAATGCCCGCAAATGCCTCTCTTTAAACGGTGTTTTCCTTTGACGTGGCTCATCAACATCACAATTCATTTTAAATGACTCTCGCTCTTCAATCCCCACCAAACCCCTCGTTTTTCCCTCCTCTCTCCCCTCCCTCACCGCTTGATATTTTCTGCCAGAATTCCCTGTCCTCCCTCCCGTCCTCCCTCCCCAGCTCCGTGAAACTAATAAAGACAGGATTAATTAGATTGTTGTTTAAACAGTGCGATGCCCAGACAGACGCTGTAAACTCATAACCAGGGATTGAGGATAGCATGGGGTTAATCTCTCCTCTCTCTTTTTCACACACTCGAATAAACACACCATACTCGCACACACACACATTTACCAGCACCTATATTCGGCCGTGCTCATGTACACTCATAATTATTGACAGGTACCCACAGATGGACCTGTAGACGCTCGATGACAATCTAATCCTTATGTACATTTCATTAAGCCAAAGCAACAGTCACCATTCACCCAAAATGTGGCATGAACCCATGTGAAGTTACTGTCAAACACCTGAACTGGACAATAGCACGATTTTTACATGTCAAATGTGGCGTTTACACATGCTGCCGTGATTTTAGGCTGTTGTGTGTTGCTATGTGGTTGTTAGGGTGTTCTGGGCGATTGCTTACTGTCCCGTATAAAAAAAAAAGCCAATGATATTGTGGTCTCAGGACCTGCGTCAGTGTACATGTGTTTTTCAGCCTTTTTTTCGTTAACCAGATGAAAATCATCCAAAAGCCGCCCAATTTGATGCATGGTGCAGGACAAGCGATCATTTAAAAGAATAGTTCACCCAACAAATGAACTACCCCTTTTAATACTTGTGCTGAAGGGTTTGTTCAGATCCCTAACCTTAAATACATGTGCACTCTTAAAAATAAAGGTTCTTTATTGGCATCAATTGTTTCCATGAAGAGCCTTTAACGTCCATGGGATCACAAAAGGTTCTTTATAGTGGAAAAGGGGTTCTTTAGATTTCTTAAAATGTTCTACACACTAAGAAAAAATAGTTCTTTTAAGAACTGTTGACTGAATGGTTTCTTTGGGAAACCAAAAATGGTTCATCTGCTGTGAAAAAAACTATTTAGAGCAGTAAATAAAGCTGCTTTAGCAATGACCACTAATGAAATTAAAAGCACACGTATAAGAGGCAAATTCAATTATTAGATGCTGTCACACATGATAAGATGAAAACAAAACATGTTGGCGGCAAAGAACAGATGAAAGGCACATTTGATGGATAACACAGACTTCATGACAGTTGCAGAGACGGATTGCCCCAGTGTGTGTGTGTGTGTGTGTGTGTGTGTGTTGAGTGCAGGAGATGAAGGTGTCATATCAGAAATCTGCTGAAGGAAGAGCCAGCCAGGTCCACACATTACAGCCTCTAATCTGCACAGATATGATGATCCTGTCCGAAACGCAGCTGCTATGGCTAATCTGTCTCAATCCATCTGCCAAAAATGCCAAATTACCCAAATCACCACCTACTACACTCAGATCAAAGAAGTCCAACTCTAAAATCCCTGAGCAACATTCATTCAGCCACTGACCGTAAGAGTGCATCGCATGAAACCTGTCTACAACATTCCCAGGTCATACTTCACCTCAAAACCAAAAGAAATACCGTAACTGAGAAATTATATTTGTGAGATGTGATCGGGACATGTTTTAGTGACATTCACCACACACTTTCAAAGGGGATAAAATGTTCTGAAAAAAAACACACACACTGCAAACCGACACATTAAACAATGGTTACAAAAATAAGGATATATTTCATACTTGAACATAATACAGATCTGAAGAGCAGAGTTAACTGAGGATGAAACTACCTTGGGGGAAGGAAATTATGGGTGCAGGAAAAAAATAATAATCAGGCGATATGTACGAACAAGTTGTGTTCATGATGTCAATTCAATAAAGTTTTACATAAATCTATAGCCAAATCATAGTGTGGGGGCCTAATCCATGCACGAACATAATTTTACATAATCAAACACTTACTGTCATAGTTGCAAGGTTTATCCCACAGACTTTGGTGCATCTTTGTATATATAGGGAGTCAGTATGTAAATCATACATGTACACATAATTGCAAGGGTTGGTGCTGTGCGTGCGTGTGTGTGTGTGTGTGTGTGTGTATGAGCGAGAGAGAAAGAAAGAGAGCGGATATTGCTGTGAGGGAAGGTGGCTCAGAGCCAGGGTTCAGTAATCACATCATCTTCTTTTATTAAATCTCACTGCACTGCTTCTGCGTTATTAAAATCTCCCAGCATTCCCCACAACCCACTCCCGCCACCCTCCCTCCCCGACACGCACGCACACCAATATTCACAATGATGAAATATGAGAAAGCCAACAGGTAGCTGATAAAAATGTACACATCAGACCACTCGAACGCAAAAGAGAAAGCACAGGTGAGCAGCTAAACTGTTCAGTACTGACACATTTTATACTGACCCAATCACGTCACAGACGCACACGTATACTTGCTAGAAAACCAGCGGTTTTAACTTAACATGCAATGAATGCAATTCTCAAACATGTGCAAAGCACTGAAATGATCATCGACTGGTGGCATGCAGGCTTTAATTGTCTAATTATGTTTGATTGCGTTGAGACACATCATGGTATGGTAATATGAATGGTAATAAAACAACAAATAGTGTCACTGTACACCATCAAATATTCTTTACCACTCTCAGCTGAATTCAGATGGTTACATTTATGGCTTATTAGTCATATGAAGAACACTTTAACAGGCTCATTAGAAAGAGTGCTGTCTATCAAGGTAGCAATAAGTAAAAATCACATTTATGTAGAGAATAATGAGAATCACTTTTTTTTTTTTGATGATCCTGTAGAAATCATGGGTGAAAAATATCAGGAACACTTTTCAATAAGGTTCCATTTGTCAACATTAGTTAACTTGAACTAACAATGAAAAATAATATTAAAGCATTTATTAATCTTAGTTAATATTAATTTCAATATTTACAAATACATTATTAAAATCAAAAGTTTTGCCTGTTAATGTTATTGAACTTGTACTAATGAACAGTTTTTTATTAACTAATGTTAACAAATATCAATAAGTCAAAGATTTATACAGTTATATGTCTACTGTAACAAATGTATTTTTAGTTCATGTTAGTTAATGCATTAATGTTAACTGATGGGACCTTATTTTAAAGTGATACCAAAATAAATGTTATTACCAACATTACGTTTGAAGGAAGTGTATTATAATTTCTCTCTTTTCTTGATTTGCACCAATAGAACGGAGAAATGTTGATGCTGCCCTTGATTCTGTAATGAATGAAACATTCCAGATGTAGAGAAAGGAACTTTTTGTCTCTGTATGTTACACTAATAAAAGTCATTTTGAAGAGTCCAACCGGGCAATTTTCTCATCAGCCGTTTACTCGCCTTCATGTCATTTCAAACCTTTATTGGCTTTTGTGTTTTGGGGGACACTTAATATTCAACAATATTATTGATCTGCCTGCATTGACACCATTATATGAGAAATGAACTGAGCTGGACAATGACATCACGGCTTTCTCCAGAGCGGCTATAGATAAATGAACTAAATTAATAACTTTTTTACAACAAAAATTAACCATCACTGAACTTAATACTTAAGCTGGACTATGGCACACTTTTCTTCTAGATCTGCTGAACAGCAGAAAAACTTTTTTGCATTATTTCCCTGTTGTTACTGTAAAGCTGCTTTGAAACAATCTGTTTTGTAAAAAGCGCTATAGAAATAAAGGTGACTTTATGACTTGTTTTCTTCTTTGGCTACGTCTACATTGATCCGGATACATTTGAAAACTTTTCGTTTCAAAGTGCTCTGTCAACACCAAAATTGCCTTTTTTTTTGGTCCGTACTGAATGTCAATGGGGTCCAAAACAACCATGAGGATTTTTTTCAAAATATCTTCTTTTTTGTTCCGTAGAAGAAACTAATTCACACAGGTTTGGGACACTAATTTATGATCGTTGCGACGGAAGTGAATCATTCAAAACTTTAGCTGGAAAAAATATATTTATTCAAGAACCGCTATTTAAAGACAAAACAATCTCTGTTACCTTAAATGATCCGTTTATCACTGTAAAGCCGCTTTGAAACAATCTACATAAATGAAGATGACGACATCAGGGAACTGATGACAATTTTGTGGGGAACTATGTCTTCGACACATCTCCACTGTAGAAATTATATCTAATTCCTCAAATAAATTTACGAAAACCTACAAAATGCATGCTAATTCACTTTCCACTTGTCAACAGACCAAACACTGATTCATAACATGCCATCGTTACATCTTATATAGAGCATTTCACTATTTCGAGACGATAATGCCCCATTGATGTGCTGACGTACTTATTGTGATACATTTCCTGACTGACAGCAAGACCTGTCCGTACATTACAAACACACACACGTCGGTTTCCAGCATCCCTCGTGTGTATGTGCGATGCTCAAGGGTTCAGGGACCGACAGGATCGATGTGTTGAGTTGTGTGAGGCGAGAGTGAGTCTGCAAGTGTGTGTGTGTTTGGATAAAACAGCTAATCCCCAGGCCACCAGAACGCAATATCCTGTCAGCCAGATTCTCATTTCCTGTCTCTCTGTGGCAGGGCGAGAAGAAAAAAAAAGACGCGTTGAGGGGGGACGGGGGATTCGTTGCCCCAGAAACAGAAGATACGGCAGCCCTGTTTGAGGATATCTATGGCATTCTTCCTATCTCTCCCCCTCCCGCTTTCATTTTTTTGCCGTTCTTCTTTTATTATCTCAGATTTAATAAAGCCAAGGCGAGCAGCTTGTTCTGCCATGAAACATTTATTAGCCGTCTGTAATGAAATTGTTGTGCAGGAGGCGAGGTGATGGAGACTCATCACGCATTATGCAAAAACAGTGGCAATATCACGAGAGGAGACACCTCGAGCTCATCTCTCCTCTTCCTCTGTCATCTTCCTCTCTCCACCTCTGTTTGTCACCTCCACGGCCTTCCGGCTTCTTCTCTCCCTCCATCATTCCCTTACAAGTCTGATACAACACTCTTAAAAATAAAGGTTCTTTATTGGAATTGATGGTTCCATATAGAATCTTTAAATTCTATGGAATCTTTACATAGCACAAAAGGTTCTTTATAGTGGGCCAATTTTTTTTTTCTTTTAATTGGTGATTGAAAGGTTCTTTGATGGAACCCAAAATGTTTTTTTCATGGCACCTTTATTTTTAAGAGGTTCAGCATGGGATAATGGGAGCTTCAGGTGTAGAAAAAAAAAAAAATAATAATAATAATTTTCCTATAGCAGTAATGCAGGTGAGAAAATATTACTGAACATCTAATGAGCCCATTGGCTTTAACTACCACAATGGGTTTACGTATACAAAACATATTCGCCAACAGGACTAAACACACAAGGTTCTGTATGTTTAAAACTAATACTAGGTTTGGGGTGGTTCAGAGCCATTGATCTTAAACTCGAAACTAAAAGCTGGATTTTTATATTTAGAAAGTGTGAGTGGCTCGCCACAATGGCGCTAGGGGTTACGATGCAGTTGCTAAAGTTTACTAAGTGGTTTACAGGGAAGAGACTGCTTCTATGCCCTCGACACATTTCCACTGCTTCAATCTTTATCACATTGTGTCTGGTTGTATAGCCCACAATATAACGGTAACACTAATAGCCTTATTATTACCATTAGCAATCACCACTAACTTGCTTATTGACTCAGTAGCGAATCCAAGGTACGGCAACGTCCTCCATCAGAGCCCATGTGTCATATTCCTGTCTGACAGTACAACAACTCTCTAACCACAACACAGCTTGTAGTCACGTCTAGGAACATAATTAGCGGCGTTCCCAATCAAGACCCCTCCACCTCCCCCTCCCTGTTCCCACAGACACAAAGAGACAGCGAGCAACGAGATGATTAAGCGAAAATGTGGGATAAATGGAGAGATAAACTGATTGGTGTCATCACGGCTATAAATCTCAACAAGTAGGAAATGAAGTTTGGAACAGAAATATTATTAGAAATCAGACAGTGATGGACGAGCTAGAGAAGAGATGCATGGGGAGGAAGAGAGACCGAGCAGAAGAACGTTTCTGTAACCGTCAACCTAAAAGCTCATAATAATGACTCCGACTGAACATTTTGGTAGAGTGTGCGACTGTAAATGGTGATTTCCATAGAAAAAAATATGATTTTTAAAGCACAGGAGACCATGAGAATTTAAAAGCGGATGAAAGAGAGAGAGGGAGATTTTACAGAAATGTGAAGCTGATAATTTTATACAAATAGCTTTCTTTAATTCTTCTGTTGTTGTTGTTGTTTACTTGTTTATTTTTTGTAAATCTTTAAATCTGTTTGTCATTTTTACAGTTGTTTTGGGGTTTTAGGCTTTACAAAGTTAAATATTTAAAGTTCTGTCATGAAAGTCTAGATGGCACAAGCTGATGGGTCCTTAACTCAATCTGCTTGCAATCACATCATTCTCTATAGGGCACAGCTAATTGGTTCCTGTTTTTTCAGTAGCCAATGAGCTTGCTTGCTCAACCTTCAAATACTTGGTCAGCATTTGCCTTAGCAGTGCAGCGCTTTCAGAAACCCTGCCTCCACCTTCCCCAGCTCCACCTGTATAGATCTGCTATGGGTAATTCAAGTATGCTGTATTGGCAGCAGCAGCAGCAGTGTAGCATATCTATTTTACCAAGACCAAACATATCAACATTATCATTTCCATTACCATGCCAAACACTCATTACAGAAAAAAGGTTAGTAAGAGATGTTTTCAAACTAAAATCGTGTTAACACACACATATCGTTTACATCTGATAGTGAGTATTTTAACATTCTGGATTGCACTTACACTTCCCTCCCTGTAAAACAGGGACAATTGGAAATAAACGTTTGTGTTAATTAACATTATGCCACAAATTCTATTGACTGAATCCAAATATTCCAGATCCGAAATGAACTTGAATCCTTATTGAATCCGATATATTAGTAGCATCAAGTATGCTTACTAAGTATCAACTTAAAGTCTCAAATGTTATTTCCCAAAAATATCTTATAGAATATCAATATTGAATAAAGATTTGAAAATAAATCTTCGATTTTTTATTTGACTTTGATATTTCTGAAAATCTAAGCACAGTTTAAGAAATTTTTGAGAAATTCTCAAAAGTACACAATATTCTGGGGTTCTTCTTTTAGGAGAAATGCCTGAGAAAGAGGAGACTTTAGCAAAAATCAGGCGTTCTTATGAGTTCCTCCTAGCATCTCTTTAGACACTGGGGGCTGTTTTCGTTCTTTTTCCCACCCCGCAGAGTGATCTATTAAACTTGGGGTGTCTTAAATATCCGCTCCCCTGTCTCCACTCTGATAGGCCTCCGAGACCTTCGCTTGTCTAATTTTCTGCCAGGGATCCAGGCACCGTACCCTGGGGCTGAGAGCCTTTATTGGTCTGGGACTGGTTTCACTTGGTTGGGCTGCACGTGCTTTATCTACTGGCTGTGTGGTGTCGAAGTCAGCCAGAAAGACGATGATGGAGAGTATTTGACCATTTCAGGGATGTTAGCAAGCATATGTGGGTTTAATGAATAGGGATTTGGCTTCGAGTTTGGTTTCGGAAAGTGTGTAGGTGTTGCTGAAACAATCGAGAAGTGAATAGTAAATAAGTCAGATTTCTGATAGCAAGAACTTCAGGGACTGGAGACTGAATGGATGCAATCTTAAGGAAGGAAAGATAATAGATAAAGTTCAAAATGTAGGTTCGGAAGAAACCTAATCATTCAGTCCAGTCAATCAGAATTTCTAGCCGTCCCAGTGACAATTCTTCCAGGCATCTCCTCTATTCCATTCTTTCTCTTTCTGCAATATTGTTAGGGAGGTTTTCCCAGAGCTCGAGTCGAGTCTCGGGATCAAGCCTCCTTCAAGGACAGCAAGCCAAGTTTGTTTACTATTAACTATTAGGACTGGATGAACAGACTTGTTCAACTTTTGATAATCCGATTTAAGTCGTCTATTTACTAAATGCATCTAAATGTTGATCTTGTTGATCATACACGCGTTTCATTTTTTACTTGTGTTTCTCCCTGGTGACGTTTGCAGAACTTCTCCAATCATTAAGTCCGCTTAAACCCCGCCTCTTTCTTACAATCGACTCACCTTCAGATCTTCCTTCATCCAATCAACAACTAGAAGAACCAAGTGCCCAACTAACTTTTTTCTCTTTTCCGATAAACCATTTCTCTTAGATACACCACGTCACAATACGGAAAAAAAGATCTGTCGCTACTTTGTATTATTGTGACTTGAAAATAACCTGTCCTACATGGAGAAAAAAGTATTGTCCAACAATGTTTTTCTCTCAGTGAATACGTTTCACTTCATGAAACTAAAATGTGTTGTCAGTGCTGTTTAAGGGGCCATTTCTACCTCAACTAACTTTTACGAATGACTTTTGTTGGCATTATGATTCAGTTATTTTAAATAATATTTCGCACAAGAAAGCTTTTTTTTGCCTGAATTCCTTTTTTTTTTTTTACACCATCAAAGATTCCTTGGCACCCCCAAAACTGGAGCACACACCTGCTGTAGACCGAGCAGGGGTAAAGAGGCAGGTGTGTGCTGACGGATAGACAGCAGAGAACACAAGGAGACATTGTTGTGGATTCACTCAAGGTCAGCCGCACAAGAGTGTGCCAAGTTTCCTCCACAAATACACCACATACCACGCTGCAGCCTCAATATTCACAAATAACATCAGCAAACTAAACCTTTGCCTGGACCTTTCTTACTTTCTTAACAAGTCTTTAAAGAGGCCATATGATGCTTTTTAATGCTTTCCTTTTCCTTTAGTGTGGAATGTATCTGATTGTGCATGTATCAGATCTGCAAAGTTATAACGCTCATAGTCTCCCACAAAGAGGTTTATTCTATGTAACAGAGAACGTTGATCCAGACCTGCCTAAAACGCCTCGATCCTATACTTTCGCAAACGTCTACGCCACAATGTGACATATTAGCATAATGCCCGCCCCAAATATGCAAAGAAAGAAGGCGAGGCTTCAGTGTTGTCGCTATGTTGTGGCATGTGCGTTTCCCGTACAGCGTTGTAACTCAATGATTAACTACCGTAGTACGATGCATCCTTGGAGAAACTAACCAACCAGGCACGACTGTTTCCGAAACATAGTAATCTCTTACCTCGTAGTAATGGTCGCACGCACGCACCTCTGTCATTTGAACAACATTGGTTCAGCAATATATATTAATGACGCCACGCACAGGTGAGGGAGTAATAATAACTTCTGCTGATTAATCTACTCAAGATGTATTTCCATGTCATTTTGCTTCATTTTGCTGACTCTGGCTCAAACTGATACGGTAAAACCAATAACATTAATAATTGTGTTTTTTCAGTTACTTTAAAAGCAATGGAAGCTGAGGTTCGCGATTATGAAGGGGTGTTACATTTCTGACACAGGCTTGAAATCTTTGACCAATCACAAACCATGGGGTCAGCTGGCCAATCAGAGCACTCTGTGGGCTTTTCGGAAGGAGGGGCTTTTTTCGGAACTCAATCAGAGCGTTTCAGACAGACTGGGAATAGAGGTGCCGCGAAAAAGTCTGTCTGATGATACAAATGAATCAAGCTCATGGGAATAACAGTACCAGCCTGCACAAGAACAGTTTTACCGTCCGTGCTACGATCCCAGAACA
Organism: Phoxinus phoxinus; assembly: GCF_949152265.1. Taxonomy (NCBI): domain Eukaryota; kingdom Metazoa; phylum Chordata; class Actinopteri; order Cypriniformes; family Leuciscidae; genus Phoxinus; species Phoxinus phoxinus. The sequence continues at coordinate 18,415,344 of NC_136876.1, read as the reverse complement.
ACCTTCTCATTTGTAATCGTTGATCACTTTTACCCTGACATCCTTGCTGCAAGCCCTCATGCACAACAATTATCAAATCTATAGTCCCATTTTTCTTCAACGGTGTCAAGAAAAGCAATGTCAGTTAATATGGTAATTGCATACCCTGGAACAGTCCCGGATCTCAGGTGATCTATCTTTTTCCGGAACATATAGAATTATTTCATATTCCCATTGGGAATTCTTCCACCTTACTTTTCCATCTTCTTTTATTCTCTCCTGCCCTTCTTACTTCTTTCTGTTGGCCTCCAGATGTCAGCAACAGAGGGAGTGTCCACACTTCTCAGCAGTGTCTGACACTTCTCATAACAGTGATAACAGGCCACAAAATCGCCCTTCAACTGTCCGCACTCCTGGTGATGTCACTGACAAATCATGGTTGCTCGGAATCTCCCTCTGACCCAAACAGACACCGACTGATTCATCAGAGAGAAATGTTCATTCTGTCTTTATTCACTTCTCTAAGTCACACCAATGACTTGGAATACAGTGCACGAATCATATGAACTGCTTTAACGGTTCATCAGATTTCTCCTTGGAATAATATGAGGGTGAGTAAAAGGCTACGTTTACATGCACTCAAATAATCATTTTATAATGAGACTAATGGCTCAATTGGACTGTAAAAGCCTTCATGTGAATACCTTGATTGATCTGATTGAGTTTGATCTGAATGAAAGTGAAAGGTATGATGGGATTGAAAGTGGTGGTGTAGATCTAAAATAATCCAATCATCAGGAAAACATTAGGCATGTAAACACTTGATTCTGACTATTTTCTCAATCAGATTTTAAAAATACAGTGCGTATGTACACAACGTGCATGTTTATTTACGTCTGACGCCTTACAAACTAGTCAATGGAGGAGAATGAATACTTAAGAAATATTTGCTAAAAAGGTCTTATGACTTATGTCATTCTTTCTTTCTTTCTTTCTTTCTTTCTTTCTTTCTTTCTTTCTTTCTATCTTTCTCTCTTTTTCATCATGTCAAAAAAGGCAATTATTCGCCATATCTCCAGTGACATTATCACTGCGACTTTCTCCAATTTTGAACTGCACATGCAGGTTGTGTTCAAGCTAACGCTATCTCACAACCAATTCGTACGGATTTGTACGAGTGATTAAAAGGTGGCTAATGAATTTGTACGATTTGTCTAAACCCAGATGGGTAGGTTTAGGAGCGGGGTCAGCGGTAGGTCATTCGTACGAATTCATACGCATTTGGCAACTCGTAAAATATGTACGATTTAGCAAAATCGTACAAATTCATATGAGTGAGGTCATATGAATTGGTACGAATTAGCCACCTCGTAAAATTCGTACGAATTTTCATTGCCGTGAGATCGGGTTGGTTCAAGCACATGTAAATAAATATGTGAATTGGATTATACGGTTTCAAATAAACAACTTTCAGACTCTGAAATCAGATTCTGAATGTGCATGTAAACATAATAATGACAAAACTATGCATTTAAGTGACAGATTTGAATCTACAGCCGTACTAATACATCAACTACACGTACCACCAATATTTAAAGGAGAGCTCTCTAAAGTCACAGCTCCTCCAAAACACATGAATGCACACAGCAAGAGTCTCTGCAAAGCGTCATGAGAGGCGGCGTTAAACTACCTCATGTCTCAAAGCAAATAACTTTACAATAATAATGAAAGTAAATAATTTAAATAGCTCTGAATTGTACCACCTGACTGCTGCAGATTCATCTCGGCGTTGATGATGCTGCCGTTTGTTTGAAGTGTCATGACAAATCGAGTCCTCCCTCGAAATCGGGTCTCTATCAACTAGTTGATGATTATACAAAGTACATGCGAACGATATTAATTTATAGCTTACTATATAGTGCATAATAAAACAATTTGAACTTCATTTCTTTCACTTGATAAACTGTTAATTAATAAATGATAACCTATTAAGTGAATATCATTACTCTCTTTTTATTACTGAAATATTTGGACATGTTACACATAATTTAACACATACTTACATTAAAAATACATGTAGGGTAAGTGCAAATAAGCTATCGGGCTAATCGGGTATCCGTATGCTATGCTTATAAGCTAACTAATACAGACATTAATAGGCATATTAACATAGTTCAAACAGCATTTATCAGAACATGATTTTAAAAGATTTGCAGGCGCTAAAGAGAGTACCTATTAAAAGTAATTTGAGCCAATGGGATCGCTTGGGGTCTTAACAGAGACCTGATTTTGAGGAAGGACCTGATTTGTCACTTGGTGACTGACATGTCTAACTCTGCACAGCATGAGACGCGCTCTAAAAAATGCTGGGTTGTTTCAACCCAATTTTGGGTAAAATATGGACAAACCCAAACGTTGGGTTAAAAATGTAATTAAAAAATTTAACCCAACAGCTGGGTTTGTCCATATTTTACCCAAAATTGGGTTGAAACAACCCAGCATTTTTTGGAGTGGGTATGGAAACGCGGAGGTATGGAAATACATATGTTGACAGGCAGGACGTCATCGTATCATTGGACAAACATGTTTTGATCCAAAGGCCTCCACAGAAGATGTACATGTTTCAATATTTAGACCACTTCTATTATAGATTTCTATCAGGACGTGAAGAGCGTTTCAACCAGAATAACAAAAAGTGTTCATGAAAAAACATTGCCTACCCAACCCTTAGCTATTTGCTAAATGAAATGTGTTATATTCCACAATAACATCACAGCATGATCAGACTAAACACACTTTATGAATGTCGACCTACAGACAGTACCCCGAAAATGGGATGTTTTTCCATACTAGGACTTTGATTCAGTGTATACAGGCGCAGGATGCAGATCGAACTGTGCCTTACTTCTCATAATCATGC